>NC_073313.1:302399415-302705540 GCF_027595985.1 Sorex araneus | reverse complement strand
GGCCTAATAGCCACTTTTCTACTCTGAACTTTAGGTAGCTCCAAAAAAGAAATAGGCAGAGAAAGGTGACATAGCGCAGAATGAGTTCATGAATAAAGTCTCTGTCATTCCAGCTGAGAGTGTGACTCACTGCTGTCTTCCAAGGGAAAGTCAGATCATTATTTCACAATTGTGAAAGGAACTTGTGAAAAGAACAGGCATTCGGGTGCTGCTCATTCTGTCCCTATTCCTCCAATTTCAACAATTATTCAGAAAAGAAGAAGCCACAGATAAGAATGAGATTATTTTTGCATAAAATTGGATTAAAGAATCCTGCTTCCTTTCTTTGAAGTATTCTTTGAAAAACAAATCTATACTTCCCTATTGCTGGTCTTGAAAATTGCTTGTAATGTTGGGTCTGGAGCAATAGCACAGTGGGTACGGCATTTGTCTTGCATGTGGCTGACCCGAGTTCAATTCCCAGCATCCCATATGATCCCCTGAGTACTGCCAGGGGTAATTCCTGAGTGCAGAGCCAGGAGTGATGCATCGCCGGGTGTGACCCAAAAAGCAAAAAAAAAAAAAAAAAAAAATTTAAATTGCTTGTAATGCATCCAACAACACGCAATATACTGAAGCTCCAAATGTGGCTTAACAGTTTCATTTTGTGAGATTCTGATGACATATCTGCTACATTACTAAGGTGATAGGAAGTGAGAGGAGATAAGAACAGCCCTACTCAGTGGCAAAGTGCTGAGAAGTTTGCCTACCTTTTAAGAACTGTTAGACCACATTTGGAGCTTCATTAGACGTACCATCTCCAGTGCTGAGTCAATATTTTGTCTGAAATTTCAGCCCTCAGGGAATTTATAGGCTGAGGAGCTATTTGAGTGACTTAGATCAGTGGGAAGGAAAGGTATCTAAATTCAAGTTGCTAAACATAACTGTTTGAACAAAGGAAAGTATAAGACTTAGGAAGGAAAAGAAAATAAGCCTACCTTTATACCTGGAAGAAAATTAGTGAATAGAAAATGTCCCTGATGAGGACAAATATGGACATAGCACAGAGACTTTTAATGTGTTATATAATGTTTTATATATATATATATATATATATATATGTAAAACACATGTATAATGTGCAATTATTTATAATGTAGAATTAAAGAAAGTGTGAAAGTTGCATTGTGGTAATAATAACTTAGTAGGTAGTGTGCATGTAAGCTAAGAAGTTGATACATGGGCCTGGGAGGATGTTCAAATTGTATATAACACGTGTTTAACAAGAATCACCGAAAGGCTGCCTATAAAAGAAAATTGCCAATTGCATAAACAACCAACTCCTACACAGAAAAAAAAGGGCAATGCAGTCTTTTTCATCATTAGTACTTCTGAATGTCAATGTGCTGAATTCCCTCATAAAAAGGCATAGAGCTGCAGATTGGATCAGAAAACAAAACCCAACAGTCTTTTGTCTACAAAAAACACACTACACAGGGTAAACACTGACTCAGAACTTAGTTAGGAAAGAAGAAAATGCTGAGAAAACAAAACAAAACCCCCAAGTCTTCATTTTAAGAATGAAGATATAGTATAACAGACTATGTGGACAGAAACAGTGGTAAAAGGAAAGTTCACTGAAAGGCAAGTGGACATTAGGAAACCACAAAGAACCTACAGGAAAAACCTAACTGCATCAGTTTAAGCTGCTAGAAAAATAAAGAACAACAAAAGAAAACCAAACAAAATAAAGGAAAGAAATAATAATACTTCGATCAGAAGTTAATGAAATGGAAACTGAAATATTAAAAAAAAACAAACAGTTGATCAACAAAACCCAGAGCTCTTTCCTGGAAAAAAAATAACAAGATTGCCAAACTGCTAGCAAAACCCACACTTAAAGAAGAAAACCTAACAAAGCAAATCAGAAATGAAAGGGTTGTCACAACAAATACCACAGAAATTCAATAGATCATCAGAGCTTACTTTGAATAACTTTATGACATAAACCTAGAAACCTACGAGAAATTGATACATTTTTGGACTCCACAGTTGAATCAAAAGGAAACTGAGTATGTGAAGGAAACTCTGTATGTGAACAGACCAGTTACTATCAAAGAAATAAAAATACTAATCAGAGGTTTAACATCGCCCCCCGAGAAAATGTTCAGACTCAGATGGATTTATACATGAGTTATCTTAACCCTTAAAAATAACACTTCCATTTATTTTCAGAGTCTTTCAAAAAGTTGAAGAAACAGGAATCCTCCAATTCTTTTTTGAGGCAAATGCTCTGATACTCACAGAAGAATGGGCACAGCACAAAGGAAAACTATAGACCTATGTTCTGATCAATACAGATGAAAAGATCTTCACAAAAACATTCACTGTATCACTGTCATCACTGTCATCCCGATGTTCATCGATTTGCCCTGAGACTCAACAAAAGTGCTAAAATATCTTTAAGAAGGAAACTATATATCATTACTAAAATAAATAAAAAGATAACATCAGGAAATAGAAATACATCTCCCTTTCACAGGTTGGAAGGCTTAATATTGTCACAATGATAATCTTTCCCAAAGCATTACACAGATACAACTTTCTTTAAAAAGTACTCATGACATATTTTAAACACATAAGATCAAACACTGTTAAAGTACATATGGAGTAATTACCCCCAATGCAACCCCCAAAAGAACAAATCCTAGGAAGTAAAAGAAGATGGGAGGCTTCTCTCTCTGTAACTTCAAACTATAACATAAAAGTTATAGAAATCAAAATAGTGTGGTGCTAGAATAAGGACAGACTCTCAGAACAATGGAACAGATATGAGACAAAGGAACAAAAGACATGAAGTGAAACAAGGAGTTTCTTCAACAAATAGTGGTGGAAAATTAGGTGTGTACATAAAAATTTATAATGAACTCAGACTCCTTTGTAACACTGTGTATGAAGGTAAAATTTAAAAATGTATTAAAGATCTTGATATCAGACCTATATCCATTGATTGTATTGAGGAAATCTTATTGATATTGAGTCTAGAGGTATCTGATGAATCAGTGCCATTGGCCAAGCAAAGGGAAGCAGAGATAAACAAAAGGGCTGTATTAAACTATGAAGCTTCTGCATCAGGAAATAAGTTTCTGCATCACAAATTAGGGAGTAAAAAAATGACCATAGGCAATAGAAATTGAGATTGGTATTTGTGAGGAAGCCTATCCATTAAGGATAGAGGAAGGGGATGGGAGAAGCAGTAGGACTGAGGAAACATCTTGACAATGGTTGAGGGAAATAGGCACTCTGGTAAAGGTTGTAGTAGTAAAATAATTTTTGCAAGACACCCTACCATTGGCTGTATTATAAACCATAATGCCTAAAATAAAATTTTAAAAGAGTAAGTTTAAATTTTCATAGCTAATAGTATGAAATGACTGAAATAAATAAAAATATTTATTTTAATAAATATCTAATAATTGACTGCAAAAATGTGCTCACATGCTTATGAGATTGTGCAAATTTATTCACTGTCACTGCTCATTGACTTGTTCAAGCAGGCACCAGTAACGTCTCCATTGTGAGACTCATAGTTACTGTTTTTGGCATATTGAAAATGCCACATGTCGTTTGCCAGACTCTGCTGTGTGGACAAGATCCTCTTGGTAGCTTGCCAGGCTCTCTGAGAGGGCCGGAGGAATAAAACCCAGGTCAGCTGCGTGCATGGCAAATGCCCTACTCACTGTGCTATCGCTCCAGCCCACAAATTTATTATATACAAATATTAAACAACCTTAGTGAAAATTTTATTTAACTATATAATTTCAAGAATGACTTAACGGATTTTTCCAAACTAGTTTTTCATTATATAAATTAACCCACCTATACTTAAAAACAAAGGTTCTAGTGATATAATTATTTTCCTAATAATTATAATAATTTTTTAAAAACTTGTAAAGGAGCAACAAATAAATTAGAAAACTTACAAAGTAAAGGAAATTTAAAAAACAGAACAGAAATTTATGATATAGAAATAAAGATAGAAATATTTGGTCAATAAAACCAGGATCTGGTTCTTTGAAAAAGTAAATAAAACAGACAACTCATTTGCTAGACAGACAAAGAAGAAAATACAAAAAAAAATACATAAATTGGATCAACAATGAAAGGGGAGATATTGCAACAGACTTTTCAGAAATACAAAAGGTCATGAGATTACTAAGAATAACTCTGCTGTCAAGTGAGAAAATCTAGATGAAACGGACAAATTCTTAGATCATATAGCCTTCCATAACTGAATGAAGAGAAAGTAGAAACCCAAACAACCAATTATAAGCAAGAAAATTGACCAGTAATTAAAAATCTCCCAAGAACAAAAGCTCTGTTTCTATGGTTTCACTAGTGACTTTCTAACAAATCTTCAAAACTTGCTATCTATACTATGCTATATCTATCAAGCTCTTTCAAAATATTGAAAAAACAGAACAAGAACACTCTCAAATAGTTTCTATGAAGTCATTACACTAACATACAAAGTTCCTAGACATATTACCAAGAAAAGAAACTTCAGACTAGTTTCACCAGTGAACACCGATGCAGAAATTCTCAGCAAAATCTTAGCAAATTTTGAATCCAACAGCAAAAAGAAAGTATAATATACTACAATCTAGTGGGATACACCAGGGATGCTTTAGATGGTCCAATATATACAAATCAATTAATGTAATATACTGTATCAAAAAAGAAAGATAAAACTATATGATTACATAAGTTGTCTCAGGAAGGTTTTTGACAATATCTATCACCTATTTATGATAAAAACTCTCAAAAATAGAAATAAAAGAAAAATTATTTAAAATAGTAATAGCCATTTATAACAAATATACAGGTGGTATCATACTCAACCCATGTAATATTTCTTAGGGAAGAAAAATTATTTAAAATAGTAATAGCCATTTATAACAAATATACAGGTGGTATCATACTCAACCCATGTAATATTTCTTAGGGAAGAAAAATTATTTAAAATAGTAATAGCCATTTATAACAAATATACAGGTGGTATCATACTCAACCCATGTAATATTTCTTAGGGAAGAAAAATTATTTAAAATAGTAATAGCCATTTATAACAAATATACAGGTGGTATCATACTCAACCCATGTAATATTTCTTAGGGAAGACCTAATATTAAGTAATAAGGTAAATATAAATACACTTGAAAAAATTGAGATACAATATAATTTTTGCTACAATAGTATGAATAATGTCAGCAGGGAAATTGAGAAAATAACAAATATGGGGAGATTAAACAATACCTTCCAAAATTTTCAGTGTTTCAAAGGACAATTTAGAAAAACATTATAAACATTATGAAAAATAAGAACAAAACATATCAAAACTAACAGGATGCTTCAGAAGTAGTGTTTAGATAAAATTATACCTCAAAATTATGCTAAATAAGTTACAAATTCAAGATCCAGGGCTTTCACCCTAAGAAACTGTAGGGAAAATAGAAAAGTAAGCCTAAACTGAGTTGAAAATAAAAACAAATAATAATCGCTATATCACTGTGTCACTGTCACCCCGTTGTTCATCGATTTTTCTCAAGCAGCACCAGTAAAATCTCCATTTGTTCCAGCCCTGATATTTTAGCAGCCTCTCTTTACTCGTCTTTCCCAACAATTGGAGGCTCTTTCAGGGTCAGGGGAATGAGACCTGTTGTTGTTACTGTATTTGGCATATTGAATACAACCATGGGGAGCTTGCCAGGCTCTTGCATGTGGGCAGGATACTTTCGGTAGCTTGCTGGGCTCTCTCAGAGGGACAAAGAATGTATATAAGAGAATACAAGTAAGTATGTTAAAGCCAAACACATGTGTGCTGCTTAGATACATCAATGGGTGAGACTATTCGTGGCCATGCTTCTGGGAGCTTTGTTTTATATAGTTTCTGGATATTGGCCATTGATAGAATTACATGGCACTGGGGGCAGTTTGTGGGTGTGACTGCCAAGCTACTGGAAGATGGGGGGGGGGTCTGGCTGGAGAAGACACAGTCCCGATCCAAGTACGCTTGGAGATCTCAGCCCCGGGTACCGCACACCTGGGTTCCTCTGCTGGTTCCTTCATGTATGAGGGTTGTCCGAGCGTGTGGAGAGGGGCCTGGAGCATGACTGTGGCTGGGTTCCAGAGGTCTTTGGCTGCCAGGGCTCTGCTTGGGGAGGGGAGGGAACTTCAAATCGGCCCCTCCCAGGGGCCCCAGTGAAGAAAGCCTGGTGCAGGGGCAGGAGATTCTGCATCAAAATAATAATCATTAGACTAAAATTAAATAGATAATACAAAACAAATAAAGAAAATCAAAAATTCAAAATGTGGTTTCTTGATGGACAATTTATAGACAAATTTAATGAGTTTACAAAAAAAAATAATAAAATGGAAGATTCAGATTAGTAAAACCACTGATCAGATGAAGAACATCACATTTGTTCTTACAAAATGAAACATAAACTGCTGCCTATTATGTTAAATAATAGGCAAACTTTTAGGAAGACATAGTTCAAAAAGAAATATATATATATAAATATGCATGATCTAAATTGATCTATAAAAGACAATATTTTCTTTTTTTTTTCTTTTTGGATCACACCTGGCGATGCACAGGGGTTACTCCTGGCTCTGCACTCAGGAATTATCCCTTGCCGTGCTCAGGGGACCATATGGGATGCTGGGATTTGAACACGGGTCGGCCGAGTGCAAGGCAAATGCCCTACCCGCTGTGCTATCTCTCCAGCCCCGACAATATTTTCTTAATAATAATTTAAAAAGTAAAAACGAAGCCTTGGTGACTTTATTAATGCATTCTACAAAAGATTTAAGAAATAATTAATGCAAACTTTTCATATACTCTTCTCCAAATATAAATAAAAGAGGAGTGGACACTTACCAATTTATTCCATGAGATAATATTATTTTGACACAAAAAATAGAGGGAAATACAAAAAATGGAACAAATATACCTACATTGAAAATGAATTTTTCACAAATATAGATGCAGAAAATTTCAACAAAAAGCTAATAAATTGAATCAAGTAATACACATAGAAAGTTTTATAAATCACTATCAGAAGAGATTTATTGTAGGAATGCAAGGTTGATTTAACATGCCAAAATAAATCAAGGTAACAGCATATATATATCGTTTTTCATTGTGGCTATAACAAATTATCAAAATGTTAGTAGTTTGAAACAACACAATTGATTATTTATTGTTTTGGAGGTCAGATCCCCAATTTTATGGTGAGCTAAAGTCAAAGTATTTCCTTCTGGAGACTGTAAGGGAGATTATTTTTTCTTACATTTCCTTTTTTCTATAGTTTGACTTTATCCCTAGGCATATAAGCCTGCATTACATTGCCTTTCTTCTTCTTTTGTTTCTACTCTCCATATGCAAACCTTTTTTTTGAGCATAAAGTAGCATATTCACAGGACATATTTGGTAAGCTATTATTCTTTTCATTGCATTGTGCCTTCTGGTCTCCAGTGATTTACATCATTGGCATTAATAATAAAACAAATAATCCCTAAATAGATTTAAACCATTACAATTTACATTCAAACCTCCAAATCTCATCTAAATATTATCTCTGAAGCTCAAAATCTTATTATCTGAATAATACAAATATGAGTGAAAAGACCACACATTCTCAGCGCTGCTGGATTCTTTATTCTGTTTAATAGGGAACTTACATATAAAAAACAAATGAACAAAACAAAAGAACAAAGGAAACCTCTAGATATGATAACAGATTGGTGATTGCCAGAAGAGAAGAGGGTTAGAGATGGATGAAATGAATGAAGGGAATGAAGTATATAGTGATAGGCAGGAATTAGATTTTTGATGGTGATAATTTACAGATATTGATTTATTATGCTCTATATTTGAAACTTAGGTTGTAAATTAATGTTACATCATATAATTTGACTAAAAATAAATTATGCACTTAATATTAGCTAACTATGAAATTAATCATTCAGAAAAGTGTTGATATCAGATTTACCTCATTTGTTCTTCTTATTTGGTATTTTCCAATTATTCTTGTCCCTTTGCTTTTCTGTGTTTATAAACCCATATTCAGTATTGCTATTGATAGTCTAGTCCATGAAACTTATCACAGTCCTATATTTTATTAGATCTTTAATCTCAGCAAGAAATGCTCTCTTAGTTATTGGATATATAAGTCTTAATTATATTCATTCAAGTAATAATTGATCTTTTGTGTGCTTTAGAAATCTAAAGTTTCATATCGTCTGCGAATAGTGAGAGCTTGATTTCTTCCTTTCTGATCTGAATCCCCTTAAAATCTTTTTCTTGCCTGATAGCTATTGCTAATACTTCCAGTACTATATTAAAGAAAAGTGATGAGAATGGGCATCCTTGTCTTGTCCCTGATCTTAGAGGAAAAGCCCTTAGTTTTTCTCCATTGATGATAATGCTTGCCATAGGTTCATGGTAGATGGCTTTGACTATTTGAGAAAAGTTCCTCCAAAACCCATTTTGGTGAGAGTTTTTATCATGAATGGGTGTTGGATCTTGTCAAATGCTTTCTCTGCATCTATTGATATGATCATATGGTTTTTATCTTTACTTTTGTTGATGTGATGGATTATGTTGATTGATTTCCGAATATTAAACCATCCTTGCATCCCCGGGATGAATCTCACTTGGTCATGGTGTATGATCTTTTTGATGAGTTGTTGGATTCTATTTGCTAGTATTTTGTTGAGGATCTTCGCATTGGTGTTCATCAAGGATATTGGTCTATAGTTTTCTTTGTTAGTGGTGTCTTTGTTTACTTTTGGTATTAGGGAGATATGTGCCTCGTAGAAACTGTTCGGAAGGGTTCCTGTCTTTTCAATTTCCTGGAAAAGCTCGAGGAGAACTGGCAACAAGTCTTCTTTAAATGTTTGGAAGAATTTGCTAGTGAATCCGTCTGGACCTGGACTTTTGTTTTTGGGGAGACTTTTGATTACAGTTTCGATTTCCTTGATACTTATGGGCCTATTGGGTATTTCACGTCTTCTTGGCTCAGTCTTGGGAGATTGTAGGAGTCAAGGAATTTGTCCATTTCTTTTAGGTTCTCTTGTTTCATGGCATACAGACTTTCAAAGTAGTCTCTGACGATCCTTTGAATCTCCTTGGTTTCTGTTGTGATGTCCCCCTTTTCATTTTTGATTAGGTTTATTAGGGTTTTCTCTCTTTCTTTCTTTGATTATACAAATTTAACGTGATCCCTGTAGGGATACCCATGGCATTCTTCAAAGAAACGGATCAAGCAATCCTGAAATTTATATGGAACAATAAATGCCCACGGATAGCTAAAACAATTCTTGGGAAAAAGATGATGGGAGGCATCACCCTCCCCAACCTTAAACTCTACTACATAGCGTTAACAATTAAAACAGCATGGTACTGGAACAAAGGCAGAGCTGCAGACCAATGGAACAGGGTGGAATATCCCCACACACAACCTCAAATGTATGATCATAGAAATCTAAAGTTTCATTTTGTTTCTTTGTTTGCATTAAGATATACAATTGGGATATGTGCATGATCTTTAAACATTTCTCTTTTGATACAGCTATATTTCTCTTTTGATACAGCTTTATAAAGCACAAATTAAAATAATTCACTAACCTACTTTCTCCACATACAGGGAGTATGCATATGTATTCATTTGTCTAAAAAAGACTTTTGAGGTATTTTTAATTTTAAAGGAATATCATTTGCTTAGCGATTCTGTTGGCAAATTGTTAATGGGTTTAAATCTTCTAGTTAGATATAAATCAGTTCCTTTAATAAATTCACAAACTAAACTAAACATGTACTGAAGTCCTTTTAAATAACTTAAATTTTTCTCTAATAAATACCTTAAAGCATTTAAATAGATTAGAAGGCAGAGAGATAATTCAAGTAGTAGAGTCCATGACTAGTATGTACAAGGCAAGACCCTGAGTTTGCACATAAGTATCATATGCTTCCCACCATGGATGTACTTTTGAATATATTTGTAGATCTAGACAGAAACTCATACATCATTTTAAAAATAAAAAAAAAGTTTAGGAGTGTGATTTCTTCTTGCTGCACATATCCCTTGATTAGTAAAAATGCTTTTGTTGCATCCTTGTAATCTTTTTCAATCTGAAATCTATGTTGTTGGATACTAGTATGGCCACCCCAACATTTTGAGGGAGTTGTTTGCTTGTAGGATTGTTTTCCATCCTTTGACTTTGAGTCTGTTTGCTCTGACCAGATGTTTCCAAATCCATTTTGCCACTCTGTGTCTCTTAATTGGTGCATTTAGACCACTGATATTGAGAGAGATTATTGTCATGGGGTTTTGTGCCATCTTTCCATAGGGGTTTGTTGTGCTTGTAGGGTTGTTGTTCCTTGTCTTATAATAGCTCCCTTTAGTCCTTCTTTTAAGTTTGGTTTTGAGTCTATAAAGTTCCTGAACTGTTGTTTATCCATGAAATAGTGTATGGTTCCTTGAAGTTTGAGTGAGAGTTTAGCTGGATAAAGATATTCTTGGTGAGGTATTCATTTCATTAAGTTTTTTCACTCATTTTGGCAAGACAATTATGTATTGTCTTTAGGCTTGGAAAGTTTCCTCTGATAGGTCTGCTGTAAATCTAAAGGGTGCTCCTTTGTATGTGATTTCCTTCTTTGACCTTGCTGCTTGCAGTATTGTATTTCTATCTGTGGCATCCATCATCCTGACTATGATATGTCTTGGAGTCTTTTTGCTAGGGTCTCTTTTAGCTGGCACTCTTTGGGCTCCTTGGATCTTGATGCCTGCATTCTCCAGCTCTGGGAACTTTTCAGCAATAATATTTTTAATTGTGGCTTTTTCACTGGAGTTGTCTCCCTGCCCTTCTGGTACTCCAATGATTCTAATGCTGTTCCTCTTGAAATAATCCCCTAGGTTTCTGATTTGCCTAAGAGCTATTTTGAGGACTTTTCCCATTGCTTGTTGATGCCTGTAAGCTTCCTGCAGTTCATCTTCAAGTTCACTGATTCTGTCTTTGGCTGTAGCCATTTTACTAATGAGGACACCCACTGAGTTTTTAATTTCATCTACAGAATCCTTTATTCATGACACTTCTTTTTGTAGCTTTTTTATTTCTGCTTCATTTTTTCCTGTATTTTCTCGGCTGTTGATGCCATTGTTTCTTTCATGCCCTCCTTTAATTTACTTGATGTCTGTTGAAATGTTTCTGAGAATTCATTGAACATCTTCAACATTTCATCTTTGAATTCTTTATTGGAGAGATCGTCTTTGTGGGTAGTGCTTGTTGAGGTATCTGGACACTTTTCATCACCTTCTCCTCATGGTGGGGATTTTCACTGTTTCTTCATGTTTTTGTGGTAGTATGGTGGTGGAACCTTCCAGTTTACTTTCAGTATTCCCCTCTTGTTGCATGAAAGGATTCTGGATAGTGGCCACCTTTTTCCCCTTATAGAGTTTTACGTTCCTCTCATGTGCTCTTCAGCAGCTTAGGTCAGGACTCTAGTGAAGCTTCGGAGGATGTGTTCTTTTTATATTGGATTTGTAGAGCTTCTTGTGATGTCAGTATTATGGTGCAATTGGAATACACTATTGTACTATTGGCCTAATGTTTTTGAGATGGACAGGATATTCTTCACAGAATTAGGTGATGGAAATGAAGATGTGGATTCAGAGTGTCAGGAAAGGGGAAAATAACTGTGATTGCCCCAAAAAGAAACCATGCCCTCTTCTGCAGAGGCCACGCCCCCTACTGCCATGTAGGTGGGGTGCCAGGTGGATAGGACACAAAACTGGGAGAGGGAGAAAACCGGGAGCAGTGATGGAAGATGGAGCAGGTGGATGGGATGTCGTTCCTCTAAATTATTTTCAACAGTTTCTTTTGTTTTGTTTTTGGACTCACTGCTATGTTTTCACTTCTCCCCCATTCATATATTTCCACTTCTAATGAACGTCTTCAAGTTTATTCAATGCAACCTGCTTGTATTTGTTATATACTTGCTATCTCTGGAATAATACCATTTTAAAATTTTATAACTATTTTTTCAAACTTCCAAGTACGATCATCTTAGTTTACTGGTAAGTAATATTTTATTAATTCCAGTTGCTTGATTAATAGTATCGAATCACTTTATTATCCTGTTATTTGAAATTTTTATTGTCTAAAATTATCTGTTCAACTTTGGAAAATGATTTGGTACCTAAAAATATTCAGCATATTTTTTTAGGCTGTACTTTTGGTATTCTTTATTAATCCAGGCATTTCTTGCTAGATATCTCATATATACTAGAAAATTCACAGTCATTTTCTCCATAGGAACTATAATTCTCATTTATTCTTTTCAGTTGTACATTTTAAGTTTTGGTATTTTTTGGTAGCATGTCTCTTTTCTGTTTACCATCAATACATATGAAATCTATGTAATTCCTGTTACTTACCTAGTCTATTATTCTTCATTTGTCTTCAGCTTGGTCCAAAGTCGTTCAACCAAGAAAGTTACTTAAACTTTCTAATTATTTAATAATGTCTTTTGAACATTTTGAAGAAAATTATGTAATTGTGCATCTCTATATATTTTGTTTATATTAAATTGAATTCTTTCCAGTGATTCTTGTTTCCTATTCTTTATCTTCTGAAGAGTTTCAACAAACAAATTGTAGCATTTTAAAAAATTATCTATTTATTTAAATGAATCACCATGAGATACACAGTTACAAAGTTGCTCATAATTGGGCTGCAAGTTTCAACACCAGTCCCTTCACCAGAGTACATTTCCCACCACTAATGCTCCTAGTTTCCTTCCTGTTTCCTTCCTGCCCCCCCCCACCTGCCACCTCCTCCTGCGTCTCTGGCTAGCATTTTCCCTCTCTCTCTCTCTCTCTCTCTCTCTCTCTCTCTCTCTCTCTCTCTCTCTCTCTCCTTTTGGGCATTCTGCTTTTCAATAAAGTACTGAAAGTTTACCATTTAGTATATCCCTTTATCTACCTTCAGTCCTCAGTTCTTGTCCAGAGTGGTCATTTCCAACTATCCTTGTCTTAGTTGTCCCTCTCTGATTGTTTTGTTTTTGTATCTCTAGTTCTGGTTGTAATAAAAGTCTGATGATTGTAGATAATGCTCTATCACTGTAATTTTCTCATATGGTTTTTAAAGGTAATTTTTTTATGGAATCCTTTTATCCTTAAACCGTTAGTTCTAATCAAAGCAAAAAGATATAGGAAACTTCCATTGTGGTTCTGAGGGAACTTCCTTACGTTTTTCATCATATCCAGACCAATTTTGTAAATTTCTCTGTATACAGCAGTAGCATAAATATGACTTTCATTCTCCTTTGTGACACAGACACGGTGCTTTAATCTTTCTCAAGTGGTAGCTTCTCTGTCATAACCCTTTGTACCTTAATAAACATCTTTGCCGCTTACCAGGGTAATGGTTGGACACATTTTACTGATGCTTATTTCACAGAGAAACAATCAGTTTACTTTAAAAGTAGAACTTTAAATGTAGAACCATTTTAGACATGATATGTCTATTCCTATAAAAATGAGAAATCTATCCTCCAGACAAATACCTTTTAATTCCAGTGTATTTATAGGTCTTAGAAATTCAGCTCCTATCTCACTTTTTTTAAAACTTGGAGCTTTGTGTTTTGTCACAAAGAATTTGTATTTATAGGTTTATAGCTTAGTAATGGATATATAACTTTTACTGATGTTATTTTATATATTTTAGTAGTTTAGTATTTTAACTATTTCAACATCTTGAATTTTCAACTATTTTCTTCCATCAGTCTGCCATAAGTACCGTGACTCTCATTTAATTTTTACTAGAATTCTATAATTGTTATACTTTATAGATTATAAATTTATACTAAAGAATGTTAATAGTTTCCTAGGATTATATTAGCATGTGAACTGACTTCAAATCAATATACTTGCCTTTATATAAGAAAAGGGTTTGGTCCACCACAATGTATACTGAATTCCAATACTCAAGAAAAGCCTCCAAATAGTATTGTTTTAGGAATATTAAGAGTAATAAGTGGGAAATGTGGAGAATCAGTTTATAAATATGTTTTCAATTGCATTTATACTGCACTAGATACAGGAATTGAAATCCCTAAACTCATTGTTTTCTTTTTAAATTTTACCCTGGGAGGTTGCTAAGTACCAGCCAATGTTACTGTATTTTTCAATTTCAAAAAAAACTTCATATTCTTTAAAGTATCATATGCACACTCACCTTGCTTCTGATTCTTACTTTCTGTCCTTTCAGTTAGGAGTCCTGGATGGTGACAACATTATTTTTGTTGTCAGATCAGCCCATGCACTGTAGTGCTCCCTACTATAAATAGAAGAATCAGTAGCCTCTTTAAATATAATCAGATTGCAAAACTAGTTCCGGAAAAAAACAGACTTAATTTTAAATATTGCCTTCAAAAATCTATTTCTTTAGAAACGCTCTCTGTTTCAAAATCTCTATTTGATTTCTCCTGAGAAAGGAAAAGTAAAATGAGAAATCCCCAAATTTGTAGGTAATGAACCAGAGACTCCAGGGAGTTGATAGTGCAGTTCAGTTGATAAAACAAAGGTTAAAGTCTGACAGGAAGAGAACCAGTCACTTAAATGCCAGTATGGAAGAGGGCAGGAATGAGGCTATTTTTGATCTGCGTTTGTGGTAAAGGCAAGAATGATAACCAAGCTTGGTCATCAACTAGTCAACAGGAAGAGTCCTCTCTTATTCAGCCTTTTTTTCTATTTACCTCTTAAATGTATTGGATAGATACACAAAAGAATCTCAAAACCCAACACTCACTGCAGAGATGCCTCCGGATTTTGCACCAGGTCGATTTTGCCAGGCTATTCCAGACAGGAGCATGTGCTGTTCCTCCGCCTGCCCCTTAGGAATCCGAGTGGCCTCCATTCTCCAGAACCCAATGAGAAGCCCATCTATGCAAGAAAAGTGATGGCAAATGCTAGCTCTCATGGGATAAGGGATGGGCCGGTCCCTCTCATCCCTCCGCTCCACGGGACCCTGAGATGACTGACGTCAATGAACTACCCTTGGCTATTATTTAAGCTCCTTAACAGCCATGACCCAGAGACAGACAGAAGAATGTCAGAACCGAGAAGCTTGCTGCAGAGATATCTCTAGACACTAATTATCTAAAATTTTACAATTCCAGGAGCACACAGACCAGGCAACTTCTAATGCTATTCATAATAAGCAATACAAAATAAATTATCTAGCATTGCCTTTTTGGCAGGTTTGAATAGTGTTGGGAAAATTCCAAATAACAATGGTGGGACTGGTGTTGAAATGTTGAATGTAATCAAAGTAGAGGGAGAGAGTATTGTGGAAATTGTCTGACAGACAGACAAGGGTAGGGTGGGATGGGATGAGGGGATACTGGGGACTTTGGCGGTGGAAAATGTGCACTGGTGAAAGGATAGGTGTTTGATCATTGTATGACCAAAACTCAAACATGAAAACTTGTAACTATATCTCACCAATTCAGCTAAAAAATATGTATTGGATAGGGTCACCCAACCTTCTTAAATTTTTTAAATTATTTTTTATTATCTGGAAGCATGATATTTTAAAATAAAGAAGCTAATTTAACTAAAGGTCTGGGAAGTACATAGTTACAATCAAGGATACATCTGAAATTTACCATCAAAAGAATCATGTATGTGTTATTTTTGTGAAAATGGGTCATGTTTATCTGCATGTTAGATGGTCACAATCACCTATAGTTAATAATAAGATCTAAAGCATTTATTGGGAAGGAATGAGGTAAAACAAAAATCTAAAGTGGCAAAGAATATTTATTTTGTAGCTAGTATAACCTACTTTATTCCTCAATGTACTTTGGGGTAGAGTATTTTATACAGCAGACCCTCATTTCCTAAAACCTCAGCATCATACATATTCTGGAGTCTTAGAAAAGTTGTTCAGCTGTGGGGGGTGTGGAAGGTGGGCTTTATGGGGGAAGACTGCGGACATTGGTGGAGGGAAATGTTCACTGGTGAAGGGATGGATATTGGAACATTGTATGATGAAACCCAATCATGAACAACTTTGTAACTGTATCTTGTGTTGATTCAATTAAAAAAAAGTCTGAAGGTCTGACAGGGCTAGGTTCGAAGTGGGAATTTGAAAATTCTACATTCTGGAGTTTCTAGGGATAAGCTGGACACTACTCAAGCATTCTCAGGCTGTCAGAACTCAGATCCACACCTTTGTAGGACTGAAGTCTCTGGTCTCTTTCTGACTTCAGCTGGGCCTCCTTCGTTTGCTATGGGCTTCTCCATGCTCTGTATACACTGCTTCTCTTGACTAGAAACAAAGAGTAACATTCTTTTCATATGATCATCACTAGCTACAATTTTCTTTTCTTTTCACCTTTACCTTTTTAATGTATCTATTATCTTAATTTTTAAAATAAATTGCTACTAATATTTTATATCTTATAAAAGTTTTCCTTGTCTTCATCATTTACTGAGAAATGTGTTAAAATCTTCTGTCATTACATTGCATTTATTTGTTCTTGCATATTTGTAAATTTGTATATTTTTAAATGGGCTGGAGCTATAACACAGCAGGTAGGGTGTTTGTCTTGCACGAGGCCGACCCAGGTTCGATTCCTCCGTCCCTCTTGGAGAGCCCAACAAGCTACTGGGAGTATCCCGCCCGCAACGCAGAGCCTGGCAAGCTACCCGTGGCATATTCAAAATGCTAAAAACAGTAACAAGTCTCACATTGGAGATGTTACTGGTCTCGCTCGAGCAAATCTGTGAGCAAGGGATGACAGTGATACAGTGATACCTCTTTTAAATCATTTTAAGAATAGTTCCATAAGAATTTTTACTTAACTAGTTCAGCCCTGGAACTGCAGGTGATTTCCTGAGCATTGCTAGGCATGATCCCTGAGCAGAGAGCCAGGAGTATGCTCTGAACACTGCTGGATAGGATCCCAAAACAAAATAAAAAAATAAATTTCAAGCATATTTGATGGATTTTCAGGAAAGCAGTGAGAAAAACAAAGAACCCTTAGCTATGATTTCTTTATATTTTTTTCTGGTAATATCTATCTGATAAACTGCTCTGTGACTTTATGAAAGGTCATTTGTTTGTAAATGGTTTATTTTAAAAACTCACTGTAGTATTATAAACCAGGAGCAGGAAAATTGCTTTATTTATTTCCTATATAAATAGAGCATTAGTAAGCTACAAGTTATAAAATTCTCATAGGGATCTTTTTCTCTCCCACACTCAACACTGCTTTTAGGGTAGTTTTGAAATTGAAAATGGCATAGAACAGAATATTTATTTCATCCTACTTCGTGTATAGTTCTTTTCAGCTCTCCAGTCTGTTTCATTTTGTGAGCAAACACATCTACTCAGAGCCTTGATGTGTTTTGAATATTTCACCCACATTTTTGTTATTTAGGAGAAAATAGTGTTTCACAGCAATAATTAACCTGGGAGAAGGTGACTTTGTGTTTTAGCAACTCTTTATTTTCTTTCTGAAATTAATCAGTCTACATAAAGTATTAGTAACACAACAGAAATAATAGTGTCCTAAGCCCTTGAACTCTGTATTTAAGAATTGCTATCTATGATCTCATATCCACCCCTACTTATATGATCCTTAGTTAAACACTGCACTTTTCATTCATACACTAATTCAATATTTGTATTACAAATACTCCTGCCCATTCTATAGTTTGTGTCTCATTTTGTAAAGTTTTCTCTAAGGGGGCTATGGCTATGACTCAGTGAGGAGCACAGACTTCAGATGTGCATGGCTCTGGTTTAAATTCATAGAAATAAGCAAGATATTAGTGACAGGAAGAGAGAGAATGTGAATTAATGAAGGTAACATATTTATTAACCTGTACATAGTTTCTGGATAAGACAATACATGTATTTAAAGTTTATTTTTAGAGAATCTTTAAGATTTTATGAAATTTATGTAAGGATGAGACTTTTTTTTCAGAATAAGGAAGTTTTATTTTTTAATTTATTTTTATTTATTTATTTATTTGTTTGTTTTATTAATGAGTCACCGTGAGGGTACAGTTATAGAGTTTCGTGCCTGTGTTACAGTTATATAATACTTGAGTAGCCATCCCTCCACCAGCGCCCATTTTCCTCCATCAATGGTCCCAGGGTCCCTCCCCCCACCCGAGCTGTCTCCTCCCCTGCCCCCCATGACAGGGAATTCCTTATGTTCTCTCTCTCCTTTGGGGTGTTCTGGTTTGAATGGAGACACTGGGTGGCTATCGTGTTCAATGTATAGTCTGCTTTCATCCTGCCTCTCCCATCCTGAGTGGATCCTCCACTACACTTTAGTTGGTGTTCCCTTTTCTATCTGAGTTGCCCTCTCCCCCAGCATGTGAGGGCATCTTCCAAGCCGTGAAGCAGACCTCCTGGTACTTATTGCTACTATTCTTGGGTGTTAGTCTCCCATTCTGTTGTTTTATATTCCGCAAATAAGTGCAATTTTTCCATGTCTGTCTCTTTCTTTCTGACTCATTTTACTTAGCATACTTTCCATGACTGGCTCACATCCAAAAAAACAAAAGCAACCACTCTTGGCGTGGATGTGGGAAGAAAGGAACCCTTCTACACTGCTGGTGGGAATGCCGACTGGTTCAGCCTAGTTGGAAAACAGTATGGTCACTTATCAAAAAATTAGAAATTGAGCTCCCCAGCAATACCACTTCTGGGAATATATCCCGGAGAGGTAAAAATGTACAGTCGAAATGACATCTGCACCTGTATGTTCATCAAAGCACTGTTTACAATAGTCAGAATCTGGAAAACACCCGAATGCCCGAGAACAGATGACTGGTTAAAGAAACTTTGGTACATCTAAACAATGGAATACTATGCAGCTGTCAGAAAGGATGAAGACATGAACTTTGCATAAAGAGGATGAGACTTTTTAACTATTAGTATATCAGTGTCTCTTTAGTACTTCCAGAGTCTTATTTGCATAGTGCACCTGCATCATTATATTTTTGCCACTCATACTACTTCTGTTACCAGACATAATTTTACTTCCCTTTTTATAAAAGAGGGTATTGATACCCTAGGGACACAGTATGCTGATTTGTGAATTATATTATTTTATTAAAGTGTATTCCCACCAATGGCCAACATTCAGAGACTATAAAACCAAGCTCCCAGAAGAGAGTGATGCAGAGACTCTTGCCCCTGCTGCTGGCTGTCTTCACCTGGGTCCCTCTGAGGGGGTCGGTTGAGTTTCCCTCCCCTCCCCAAGCAGAGCCCCTGTGGCCGAGGACATCCAGAACATAGCCACAACCATGCTCAAGGCTTCTCTCCACACATTTGGACGAGCTTCACACATGAAGGAACCAGCAGAGGAACCCAGGTGTGTGGGACCCAGGGCCAAGATCTCCGAGCCTGCTCAGATTGGGACTGTGCCTCTTCCACCCAGATCGCCCATTTTCCAGTAGCTAGGTGGTCACAGCCAGAAACTGCCCCTGGAGCCTTATAATCCCACCAATGGCCAACATCCAGAGACTATAAGACCAAGCTCCTGGAAGACATCTGATAGCCTAGTTCTCCCTCTTGGAGCAACGGGCAAGCTACTGAGAGTTTTCTGCCCACATGGGAAAGTCTGGCAAACTCCCCATAGTATATTCATCCGCCAAAACTAATAACAATGATGGGTCTCATTCCCCTAACCCTGAAAGAGCCTCCAATGTGGCTCTATTGGAAAAGACAAGTAGAGAGAGGCTTCTAAAATCTCAGGGCTAGGATGAATAGAGATGTTACTGAAACCACTAGTGAAAATCGATGATCAATGGGATAATGATAATGATGATGATCATGATTGTAAATTGCAACCAGTGAAGAGTGAACCTGGTGCCAATCAGTGAAGAGCGAACCAACAGGTGTTGCCCAGAGACACAGGCAGGTGCCTGTTTTTCAGCATGCAGATCGCTACAACATGCCAGTTGACCAGAAGCTTGCATTCAGTAGACTGGGAGCATCTGTAAGGGTGATTAGATGCCACCCCAAAACCTTTATCCCTCTCGGAGAGCCCAGCAAGCTACTGAGGGTAACCCGCCCATATGGCAGAGCCTGGCAAGCTACCTGTGGCATATTCAATATGCTAAAAACAGTAGCAATAATGGGCCTCATTCCCCTGACCCTGAAAGAGCCCCCAATATGGCAGCATTGGGAAGGATGAGTAAGTAGAGGCCGATAAAATCTCAGGGCCTAATTAGGCTGCCAAACTGAAAGAGGGATTAAAATGACTGTCTGCACTTTTAATGCGAATATGCTGGCATCGGAAGCATCCATCAAGGACCTGATGGTGCAAGCACAGAAGATAAAGTATGACGCCATTGGAAGGCATCAGTCACATCATGCCATTTTCTATACTGGTGAACTGTTCCTCCGAACATGTGACAGTAGAGGTGTGGGTGGTGTCGGTGACCTAGTCAACTGAACTTGGCCATGAGCATTGCTTCGTTTGAATGCCTAACAACTCAAATCAGATGCTTACATTTGAAGAGATGTGTCTAATTGCTCGCAGTTTCTATCTTTGTTGTCTACGCAAAAACATCCAACTTTGATGAGAAGAAACTGAGAAGTTCTATATGGAACTGGAGAAGTTCTATAAAGAAGACCATACCTTCTACAAAGTCATTGTTAGTGGTTTTAATGCCAAGATAGGACCAAGAAGGTCACCCGAAGAACTCCACAACAGGACCCACAGCCTAGAATGGAACAAACAGGGTGAGAAACTGTCTGAGTTCATTATGTCAACAAAAACATCCATGGTAACTTGCAGTTCCAGAGGCTGAATCTAAATGTTGGACTTGGGAGTCTCCCGGTGGACAATTCCACAAAATTGACCACATCATATTCAATCAACAGTTTTGCCTGACTGATGTTGCTGTTGTTCCAAAATTCCAATAGGGATCAGGCCACCGTCTCCTTCATGTGAAATTCTACTTCACGGAGCAGAGAGAAAGAACTGCAACGTTTAAGAAGAGAACTTCCTAAACAACCATCAACTTGGAGTTCTTTGGCATTATTGCAGCAAAATGGGAAGATGCCGTCTTTGATATCATCAACGAGGAATATGATGATTGACTGGTTCATCACCTCCATGACTGTGAGAGGAATGCTAAGAGTAAGAAAACCACAAAAAAGATTCCTATTTTTGGAAACTCTCCAGCTCATTTGCCATCGAGGTTTGGCACAACCCTCAGGAAATCACAAGCTAACATTCGAGCTCACAAAGCTGTACAGAAAAGCGATAAAGGAAGACCTCAAAGAGAGAAGAGCAGGAGTGTTGGCCAATGGGACAGAAGCTGGGAAAAGTATTCGCAACCCCTGCCTATCCTTTGCCAACTTCAAGACCAAGATGACTGCCCTCTGACATTCTGATGGATCTATTACATTCCAGAAGGGCAATGGAGATAGTTATCCACAACTTCTACTTGGATCGCTTCGATAGCCATATTCACCTGCCCAGATACCAAATTCCTCAGGATGGATATGCCGTTTTCAGCCTTCTCCTTTCCCAAATCTAACATGCCATTTCGTCAGAAAATAAGCATACAGAACTGGGTCCAGACAAGGTCAGACCCGAACTCCTGAAGAATCTGCCACCAGTACTCGTCGATACACTGGCTCAGCTCTTCACACACTACCTGTCTAAATGCAAGATTCCATCCCAATGGAATACCAGCAGGACCGTTCTATTGTCAAGACCCTGAATGAATGGTTTGATGCTGTTCATGTTCCTGGAGCGAGCAGATGCCATGTGGCTACACTAGCACGTGACAGGGACGAATGGAGACATTTCTGGTGCCTGCTCAAGCAAATCAATGAGCACCGGGACGACAGGTGATACAGGTGATTATTGGTTTATTATTTCCCTGATATATTAATTATATTATAGAATATTGACAGCTACTTATTAGAGGGGATGCTATTTTTATTAATGGATATATGCATTTATGGGATGTGTTCATAAAGAGCTACGGACAAAACTTTCTATTTTTGAAAATTAATTCAGTTATAGACACAAGTGATTATTCCATGTTAAGTCAATGAGATTTTTGAGAGGCAAAGAATAAATTTTCAAAAACACATTAGTATGTAAATAAACATAACTAATACTCTGAGATAAATAAATTACAAAAGCAATGAATCAACTGACAACTTTTGTTATTTTTTTAATTTATTTTTTAATAACTACTGACAACTTTTGTAGAGGTCAGAAAAGTATTTCCTTTATTCTTTGCCTCTCAAAAAGAACTTATTTCTACAAACACAGACAAATAAAGTAACTAAAATATAAACTGGTAAAAAGTAGCTAATAGAATGTGTTGAATGATTTAAGACATTTAAGGCTATGAGGAGAGAGTAGGTTGATTCAGGGGGAAAAGTAGTCTTTGTAAAAGTTATGATAGAATTTTGTCTAAATTTCTTTTTTCATAAGGGGCACACCCAGGCGTACTTAATGCTTACACCTGATTTCGATGAGGATTGGGTGCGGGCCTGCATGCAAGGCCAACATGCAAGGTGCATGCAAGAGACTCAGGCCTCTCTTCCAAATTTTCTTAGAAATGATCATGTGTGTAGAGCCTAGTCTAGGACAAAGAATGTGCTGGCAAATGTACAGTTGATAGAAAAAGGATAGCTGTTATCAGAGTTTATAATTTCAAAGTGACTAATATTAGTGGTATGCATCAACCATCAACCAATCTCAGTGGCATAAAAAAGTACACAAAGACCTTGGGGCCAAGTTTACCAAGAAATAAATGCCTAAAGTTAGGTCTGTGAGAGACATACCCACAAACCACTTCCGGCTCAGGCATATAAGCTCATTTATTGGCCTTATTTCAGAGCCCATAAATCCCAAAATAGATAAAAATATGCAGTTAGGGCCTGTAGTGCAGAGGTAGGCAGGAACCCATGACTGAGAGCCCCAGGCCCGCTTGGATCAGGACTCAGCCTCCTCCCCCACAAGTTCCCAGTTTTCCAGTAGCTTGGCAGTCACACCCACAAAATGCCCCTGGCACCATGTAATCTAACCAATGGCCAAGACCCAGAGACTATAAATGAAGGCTTCCAAAAGAGAGCACCACAGAATGCCCTGACCCTACACCAGGCTGTCTTCACCAGGGCACCTGGTGTGTGGACAGGATACTCTTGGAAGCTTGCTGGCCTCTCCAAGAGGGATGGAGGAATCGAACCTGGGTTGGCCTTGTGCAAGGCAAATGCCCTACCCACTGTGCTATTGCTCCAGTGCAACATTAAGAATAATAATAGTTATAGTCATAGTCATCATCCCGTTGCTCATCGATTTGTTCGAGCGGGCACCAGTAACGTCTCTCATTGAGAGACTTATTGGTACTGTTTTTGGCATACCCAATACACACGGGTAGCTTGCTAGGCTCTGCCATGTGAACCCGATACTCTCAGTAGCTTGCCAGGCTCTCTGAGAGGGGCTGAGGAATCGGACACGGGTTGGCCGAGTGAAAGGCAAAAGCCCAACCGCTGTGCTATCACTCAAGCCTTATAATAATAATAATAATAATAATAATAATAATAATAATAATAATAATAATGTGAAGTTCAACTCCCAATTCAATAAGCTTAATCAATGGCTGAATAAATAGCAGTACTCCTACATTATTAAAAAAAATACACAACATACACTGAGCCTTTAAATTTAGTTATTTCATAATCACTCCCTAAAATAACTCAATACACTGGGATTTTACTACAAAAATAAATTCCACTATATAGTTATTTTAAGAAATGATTATAAAATTGTAAACTGAACATCACAAGATAGACTAGAGTTAGTGAATATTTATAACTTTTCCCATTATGAGGTTGGTAAAAAACATTTATCTCATATAAGCCTTTACTTTATTTTTAGTACTTGAATGGATTTTGGACTGCAACCCAATGTAGCTTAAATCTCACCAATTTACAAGTATTTTAAAGAATTTATCAGTTCTATTTACAAGTGCCATGTAAACAAAATGTAAATCGAATCTAAATATGAATTCTTGCTCACTGATTATGTCGTGGACCTCCAGCATGGCACCACAGAAAGATAAGAAACCTAAAAGGGTAACCGGAAACAATAATTTGAATCATACTCAATCTGTACAAAATGAAAATTTTGACTGGAAATTTTGAGCCTTCTCTGGAAGAAGGTTAAAGTCCATGGAAACACGGAAATCTCGAGAATGTTGTTCATATTGAACACTTCCAAGAATAAAATCACACTTCTTTCTGAGAAAATTCTCTAGAAGGTACTTGAAATAACTTACCTAAAAATACCTTAAGAACAATCTTTATTGTTGGCTTTTCATAGTAGTGTCTGACAAGGCGACTTACAGTCTGTATTGCTTCCATTTTTTGTCACGATGAAGATGGTTCTGAGTCTGAGGATAAAGTCAAGATTCCCTCAAAAAGGCTTTGCTTGTTTCTCTTTGACAAGCAGAAGCAATGTATGACAAATAAATTCCTAGAAATAGACTTGCAATATACTTTTAATAGTTTTTTGCTTCATTATTAGACTTCATAAGAAGAGATATATAATGTAAGATATTTTTAAACTATGAAAAATCAAAATATCAACAGCATTGTTATCATTAAGACCATTTAGGGGGCTGTGCAATAGTACAGCGGGTAGGGCATTTACCTTGCACGTGGCCGACCTGGGTTCAATTCCCAGCATCCCATATTGTCTCCTGAGAACCTCCAGGAGTGATTCCTGAGTGCATGAGCCAGCAGTAACCCCTGTGCATCACCGGGTGTGAACCCTCCCCAAAAGAAAACCAAAAAAAAAGAACATTTAGAAAATTAGAACAATTGGGAAATTTCAAGATTATTTGGAGAATGTATCAACTCAATAGTTTTCATTTTCTCATTTATTTATATTGCAACTATTTATCAGGCAATAGATACTCTTGCCATTTTGTATATTTGATAAAGTGATTAATAGCTGCCTCAGGATGCTCATGTCTCAATCCTGGGAACCAAGGAATAAGTTTTTTTACATTACAAAAAGAAATGAAGGTTTAGTTGGAATGAACTGACTTTGAAATAATTATTTGATCAGGTTTAATCTAATCACAGTGTTTTTATATGTAGATAAAATACTAGGAAAATACTAGGAAAGTTTAGATTGTGAAGGATTTATCTCTGACATTGCTAATTCTAAGTGCAAAGTCAAAAGCATTGATCTCAATCCTGGTAGAATTTAGAGTCTAGTAATAAAGTATCCTTTAATATTGGTAAATAAATGTAGATCACCAACTGTGTGAAGCACTATGAAAGTTTATAAACGTTGAAATATTTATTTATAAACATTTTTAAAGTTTATGCTATATTCTAGAGTCACTATTAAACTAAAAGAGCATCATAGTCACAATCAATTTTGAATAGTTCTTAAATTGCCTATCTAAAATTCATTATACATGGTTTTGGGTATATAGGCCAAAACAGTAATTCTTAGACATACTAAACCCTGATAGCAATGAATCAAATTAATTGAACAACAGCAGAGTCTATATGCAGAGTGTCTGGTTATGCGATATGTCCTCATTGTAGAAAATAATCAAATGTCTAACAGTGACTAGAATACAGGATGTGGAAAAAGCTAAAATATTTCTAATTTCCTTTAGGATTTTGAATTTTATTCTACACATCAAGATTATAAAACCCTATTTGTACAGTGAACCGCTTGAGGCTAGAGAAAGCCATGTTCCATTTAAAAATGAATAAACTTTCCAATAATTTTAATACTTTAAAACCTTTTCTAGACATTGTGGTTAATATAAAGTGATATGAGAAAAACATAAAAATTTGATCCTTAGAAAGTTGAAGATAGAAATGTATCTTTAATTTTTCCTTTTTTAATTTAGGGGCCAGAACAGCAGGCAGGGAACTTTCCTTACAGGTAACCAACCCGAATTTGATCCTTGGAACCTTATATGGTCCTATAAGCACTACCAGTAGTGATCCCTGAGTAAGGACAGAAAGGCAGGAGTGAGCTCTAAGCAATGCTGGTGTGTCCCGACTCCCACAAAAAAATATCGGAAATGACATAGATGAGACTTACCCAGAAATCCAAGAAAATTAAACTGAAAAACTTTTAAGTTCTCAAGTTGATACATATAAAAAATTAGCTTTCTCTTTGAAGTTATATTTTAAAAGCAAACAATCAACAAAGTAACAAATTATAAGTACACAGAAATACTCTAAGTAAATGCATAATCTCTGTATGAGGAAAAAGAGACTTAAAAAGCACAGTGAAAACACACACAGCAATCTCGGACCCGAGCAACTTGCAGTAGAGCTGGCCCGGTTCTTTGCGATAGGCCTTCTCTGCTGGGCCGCTCCAGACGGGGGCGGGTGCTGTAAACCACCTGCCCTCTAAGACCTCCAGCGGTTGCCACTTTCTAGAAGCAGCAAGAAGCACCAGGTATGAGCCGTGGTGACGGTAAATCCCAAGTCTCTCAGGACAGGGGAGGAATGGGTTGACCTTCCCCTCACCCCAATGGGACGCAGAGATGATGCCACATCCACCCACTATCTACTTAAGCTCCCACGTGGCCGTGATCCAGAGACACACAAAAATCTCGAACCTGAGCAACTTGCGGCAGAGATGACCCAGGACTTTGCAGTAGGCCTTCTCCGCTGGGCGCTCCAGACAGGGGCAGGTGCGTCCCACCGGCTGCCCTCTAAGAGCTCCAGCGGTCCCCATTCTACAGAAGCCAGCAAGAAGCACCAGCTCCCAGGAGGCCGTGATCCAGAGACACACACAGGAATCTCGGACATGAGCAACCTGCGGCAGCAATTTCTTCAGACCCTCGTTATTAAAATCTTAGAGTTCCTAAAGTGCATGGCCGCTCCCACAGACGCGAGACATTATTTTATATCCGTAACAAGCAATACAAAACACATTGTCTAGCAATTGTATTTTCGGCAGGTATGAGGGGAGGTAGTCGATATTTCAACTGGTCTCGAAACATCGAAGGTAACTATAGTAGGGAAAGGACACCTTGTAAATTGCCTGCCACAGAAGCAGGGGAGGTATGGAGTGGGGGGGCGGAATACTGGGGATTTTGTTGGTGGAAAATGTTCTGGTGAAGGAATGGGTGGTGGATGACTGTGATCAAAGTTCAAACGTGAAATTTTTGTTACTGTATTTCATGGTGAATTAATAAAAAATTAATTTTTTTAAAAGCACATTAAATAGAAAGTAAAGTATTTTAAATTAGAGTATATTAGCATTTTGGGGTGGGATAAAATTTGGGCAATGAATGAAAGGGAAACATAGTTTATATAATAATGTAAAGGGTTTCAGAACATCACAGATTAATGGAAAAGGAAAGAGAAATCAGTAAATTCTTTGTAATAAAAATTTGGGGTCCTAATAATGCATAATTAGTCAAAATTCATGTCAAGGATATTAAAATGTGAAGATTTTTATATCAAATTTTAATGTTACATAAAAGAAATCTTAGGGTCTTTGGAGAGAGGTGTAAAGTCAGCATACATGGATCCCCCCACAAACACCACCAGGATGGCCCTAGTAGATCCCAGAAAAAAGCAACCCCAGGTCCTTGCATTGACCTCTCTTCTTTGTTCTTGATTGATTCAGAATCATGTGGAATTGCCATGGGTACCCTTAGCATTATTTGGGAGGCACTCATTCTACACACACACACACACACACACACACACACACACACACACACACAAACAAAATGAAAATAAATAAAAAATAGAAAGCTTGGTGTCAAAATTAACAGAAATGGAGACCTGGATAACAAAGAAATGTAAGATTAATTGATTTTAAAAAATCCATGGTGAAAAAATAGGTTTAAAATGGTAAAGACTTAGTATAAACAGAAGTATTTGCTACTATAAATACATTAATGAGTGGCAGGTGAGGTCACACTCAATAGCATTCAGGGTTTCTATGCTTAAGAGTGATCCCTAGTAATGATCTGGTGGGTGTTCGTGGTGTATATGTAGTGCCCAGGATTGAACTGGGCTTGACTGTGTTCAGGAAAATGCCTCATACCCTATCTGCCTGCGTCTTTAATATAATTTATTATGTTATATGTTATAAATATACCATGTTATATATGCAAAATATGTGATACAGTGAATATATTTACTAATAAAGGAAGACATGATGTAGTTAACATTCTCTGAAAAAATTAAAATGTAAAACTTGATAATTACAAGAAAGAAAAATGAATATGTTAACTTCTCCATTAACTAAATATTGCACTTGTAGATTAGGGTAGTAGGATTATACAATTTTAAAATTCTAATCTAGAATAGATCACATATTAAATATTTTGTATAATACTATTAATTTCCTTCTCTCCCTTGAGTGAAATATGATACTCCAAAGCATAGCTCTTTCAATTCCTCTTTGGGTGACCAGAATAGCGTTCTTATCCTGTTTTCATAGGGCCCAGATCTCTGAGGCCTATGTTAGTGCAGGAAGAATGGTGGACTCAAAAAGATGTGCCTGGAGCCAGAGGTTTTTGTCCTCTTAACAACTGTTTTGATGCTCATGAAGGTGTTCCACACTGCTTTTCCTCCGGTGCAGCTCAGGTGCCAGGTCTTTCCTCATGTTGAGTTCTCAACCTAGGTACACATAACTGCTGCATTTGGAGATGTTCATTTCATTGAGAGCAAATGGAAGGCCAGGAACTAGTCTGTCTGTCATAAACATTGTCTTTATGAGATTCAACTACAGTCCGACCTTTCCACATTCATGGTCTAAGTGGGTCAACATTCATGCCACTTGGCTAATGTTTGGTGTATTAGAATGATGTCACCAGTGAAGTGGAGGTGGTGTAGTTGCCGATCATCTATCTTCACTCCCATTCCTTCTCATGCCAGTCATCGCATGACGTTCTTGAGGGTGGCACTGAAGACTTTTGGTGAAATGGTATCACCCTGCCGAACCCCTCTCTTTATATCAATGATCACTTCCTTGTAGAATGGTGAGATCCTGGTGGTGAATCTGTAATACAACTCTAGGAGGATCCTGATGTACTGAGTATTGAATGCCCTGTTTGATTAGGTCTTCAATGACCACTTCAGTCTCAATGAAATCAAAGGCCTTCTTTAAATCGATGAATGTTAGACAGACCGGTATCTTGAACTCTCTCGAAACCTCAGTGAGCTTGGTCACTGTGTAGATATAGTACATCGTGCTGAATCCTTTTCGGAACCTGGCTTGCTTGCATTGTCGTCCTTTGTTTAGTGTTCTGCCAATCCTATTCAGGATGACTCCAGTGAACATCTTGTAGACTTCTTCATCAAGACCCTGACCAAATGGGTTGAGGCTCTTCGTGTTCCTGGAGTGAGCAGATGCCACTGGGCTACACTAGCATGAAACAGGGACAAATGGAGATGTTACTGGTGCCTGCTCGAGCAAATCAATGAGCAACAGAATGACAAGTGACAAGTGACTATTAATTTATTAATACATACACAGGAAAGCAGGTAGATAGCAGTATTAAACCAAAGAAATCTATTCTTTTACAATATTCTAATTTCTACAACTTTATCTTAAATAATCATGAATTCTGACAAAAGTGAGATACTAATACAAAATACTTAATTTTAGTCAGCATCATCAAACATGTTAGTATTTGTTACTTCAAAGGTAATTAAATAACCTTAAGTGAGATGAATACTTTTTAACTTAATTAATTTGCATTTTAATATACCCCCAAATAATATTTTTGCTTGTTTTAAATTTTTTTATTGATTGAAGTACTATGATTTACAATAATTTACTGTTAATGAAGTTTCCCATTAAACATAATTCTAACACCACATCCATTACCAGTTTTGAATATCAAAAGTAGAAGTATGTTGAAATATCCAGTAAATAAAATGTTATAGACAATTATATACAAAGATAACTAGAAATAGTTAAGCAAACTGTGTACAATAATGTAAATGTGGTTGTTATACTCCAAGATAATCTCTGCCTCCTGAAATGCACATATTTATGTCATGTTCTCTTCTTGAGAGTGGGTTGGACTTCGTGACTGTTTTCTAATAAATAACATATCATAAGGGTGATGACATATAGCTCAAAAACTAGATCATAAGATAGGATATAACTCTCTCTTCTTGTGTCCCCACTCTGAGAAAAGCCATGTTGCAAATAGTCTGTGAAGAAGGCTAAGTGGTGAGAAACTGAAATTCCAAGTCAATAATAGCTGCTTGACTGAGTCTCCAAATGAGTATTCAAGCCTGATCAAGTATTTCAAGACTGTGATTGGGGCTCTTCATTCCACATTTACTTTAGTGCCACAAGTTTATTTCATTCTCTATAACATTTTACATGACAGTGATCCTATTATTTTTTGTTTTGTTTAGACAATTAAATATCCCTATTTTGTCTCAATTTAATCATGCTTTTTAAGTAACCTTGTCTAAGCGTGGTATTCTGTGAGAATTGTTTCCATTTAATAGGAGTTTAATTTAGCTTTGTGATAAGTTTGTGGTCAGTTTTCAAAGGGCCAGGTCTGATTTTTGTGTGTGTGTGTTTTATTTTTCTTTAAATTGGGACATGGTATTTCAGTTAGAAGAAGATGAACTTCCCAAGTGGTCTCTATGCAAAGCCTCCTATAAATCTTTCCACAAAATCTAGAAGCACATTTACTCACATTCATTCCACTCTAGCTACATAGGGAACTTGGCTCAGTTCACTTTACACATCATGCTTCTTTGTCATTAGAACCTTAGGATGCTCAGGCTGCCCATCTTAGTTCCTAGAGGGTAGTAAGTATAACTGTATGGCAGATAGAATATAGTGCCTGGGTTATAGTGAAAAATAAATTAAGCATATTGAATAATAAAATGGATGAATAAGCAAATGAATAATCAATTAAGTGTATTGGATCATTAAATGAATGAATAAACAAATAAATAAATGAATTTAGATCTGTGTGGCATAATATGTATTCTATCAAGTAAATAATTCTTCTTATTGCCTAGTTAAGGAAGTTCCCATGTTCCCATTAAATGGGTGTGGAAAGTTAATTTCTTCTTCTTTGGATGTGAACATGCTTAGTTCTTTTTTTTTTTTTGCTTTTTGGGTCAAGCCTGGCAATGCACAGGGGTTACTCCTGGCTTTGCACTCAGGAATTATCACTGGCGGTGATCAGGGGACCATATGGGATGCTGGGATTCAAACCCGGGCCGGCCGCATGCAAGGCAAACGCCCTACCCGCTGTGCTATTGCTCCAGCCCCAAACATGATTAGTTCTTATTGCAAAAGTGGGTCACATATGAATACATTTGCACAGATTTATAAGCATTTTGTGAGTAATGTAGTTTACTAGTTTCTGTTTTCTGATTATAAGATAAAATATACAATCATTGCAGAATATTAAAGAGAAATAGGAAAGTATAAAACATTTTTATTTATGATTATCATTTTATATGTCACATTTCAATGTGTAAAAAATCAAGGCATGAATAAGCATAAACAAGAAAAGATCATACTGTACATAAAATTCTATGGCATGGTTTTGTGTATGTATATGTGTAAGTATATATATATAATATTTACCTTTGATGTGATCTTATATGAATGTTGTATAATTGAGTAGCCCTTGAGAACGTGAGCTTAATAAATGAATAATGCATCAACATGGAAATTACTGAATTATTTATCTGTTGTTGCTCAACAAATTAGTCCAGAACTTAAAACAAGTATTTATTATGTCACAAACTTTTTGAGTTTTAGGAATTGAAGAGTCCTAGTTGGAAGGTTGCTTTGTGATTTCAGACTGCAAATTCATTTAATAAAGAAAAAGGAATTAATTATTCATTGTTTTATTAGCAATTTATATTTTCTCCTTCAATATTGTCTTACAATTACTAATGATTTCTTCTTTATAATCAGGTCTTGCCTTCTTTTTGCCTAGTAATAGTGCTTTGTTTAACTGAATAATTTCTTTACCAATAGACAGAATTTCTTTTCAAGGTCACTATAATTTTTTTCATCCATATATTTGTCCTTGAGTTTTCATTTTGTTTGTGAATAGTTGTATTGGTCATACCCTGGTTGTCTTCCAAGATGGCATAAAGGAATATGTGGACAACTTTCTACACACCTTTAATGGGGCTTTGTCAGGCATTAAGAAATTGCATCATCTTCTTGATGTCACATATACTGTGCCACACAGATCTAAGTGCATTAATTAATTTGTTTATTCATTCATTTAATACTTTTTGTTCGGGGATCCCATATGGTGTTATAGCTATTTCTGGCTTAGTATTTGAAGGGCCATGTAGTGCCGGGGATTAAACCTGGCCTCCTGCATGCAAATCCAGTTCTTTGACTTCTCACCCCTGCCCTTATTAATACACTTTTGTTGAGTCATGATTCTATTCCAGGCACTATGTTAAATCTTAGTATAATGATACTTTTTACCATCTAGGAACTAAGGCATGAAAGCTGAGTTGGAACCGTGAATGCTAATATTCTGATGAGCAAAGAAACATGATGTATAATGAGAACTGAGAGAAGTTCTCTATGTGGCTAGACTGGTATGAATGTGAGTGGATGTGGTTCTAGATTTCAGTGGAAAGCTTTATAGGAGGTAATACATTGAGACCATTTGGGAAGTTAATACTCATTCTATATGAAATACAAAGTCCCTACTTATAGAAAAAGAAAACAAACCCAGAAAATAAAGAAAAGGAACTCCAGACTCTTTTCAAGTCCACACTTTCTCTCTCTCATTATCTCTCTTCCTTTTAAATAAAATAAAAAAACAATATTTTTACGCACACATATACACACAAATAGTCAAGGTATTTGAAAACTGACCTGAAATTTACAATAAAGCTAAATTATTCTGTTACTTGCAAACAATTATCACAGAATTCCACCCTTAAGCAAGATTACTCAAATCCATGATAAAATAAAGACCAGAAGCGGAGTCCAGCAGGTAAGGCTCTTGCTTGCCTGTTACCTTCTTGATCCCTGGCACTACACAGATTCCCTAGAGCATCGCCAGTGCCACTCCTGTGCAGACACAGGAATAGTCCTTGAATACACAGACATGGTCACCCAGCAAACAAGTGAATATTACAAAATGGAACTAAACAGCATGTTTTTTAATGTTGCCTGAGGAGCAAATGTAAAAATACAAACAAAATCCCTCCATGATCACTGCACTCACTTCTCTGCTTTTCTACACCTTGTAATTGCTGCCTTTTCTCCAACTGCAGTTTTATCTTTATTTTTATCATGATTTACTGGGATAGTCTATGAAAAAATAATTCCTGATTTTTGACAGTATCCAAGTGATACTGTTTTTTAACTTACACCCCCTCGAATCTGTATTATGATATGTATTCTCCCCTATCACAGTAAGCAAGAAGCCCATTTCTCTAAGTACAATTACACACCCAGTGTCTATTTATTTCAGGGTATTGGTACTTTTAGGAGGTTCTTTTGCTTGTTTTAAGTTTTGTTGTGTTTTGTCAGTGCATTTAGTTTGGTTATTTATATAATATTAAACCATCCAGTAATTGTCTATCGTCATATTATTTTACACTGAATTTTTGCAAATTTACAATCCACTCTTGTTCTGCCTGGCATGGGAGTTAATTCTCACCAGTCAATTTCTTGAGGAGGTGTGAATTGAGGCCTGAGCAAGGAATTGTACTTTGTAGGAAAGGAATTCAGTCCTAGGCCTTACCCAGGCTTTTCGAGTCCTTGCCTTTTCACAGAAAAGAATTTAAGGAGAAGAAGAGCAGTGGAGTGAAAAAAATTTATTTGAATGTTTTTGAAAAAAGAGAAAGAGGGAATGAGAAACAGAGAGAAATAGAAACAGAGAGAGACAGAGACAGAGAGACAGAGGCAGAGAGAGAGAGAGAAAGACAGAGACTGAGAAGACAGAGGGACAGAGATACAGAAAGAGAGAGAGATGGAGAGGGGTGAGAGAGGGAGGGAGAGAGAGAGACAGAGAGAGAGAGAGAGAAAATAATGCACTCAAGATACATCATAGGCTCCTCCAAAGATAGAGACAGTATCCCAGCATTACAGTATGAAAGTATGAAAAGACGCCTCTCAAGAGGGCAGATGTGATGAAACATAACAAATGCTCAGGTACCGCATGTACTCGGCAGCAACACTTGGGCACAGACAGCACATGGGCTTCGCAGGTATGCATGTTGTCCTTCCTTTGTTCAAGTTTGTATAAGTATTCTCACAAGCTGCCCTATGTGAGGCTTTCTACTAGGCATGAATGCTTTGGTAGGGTGGCTACCAAGAGGTAGAGTTGGGAGGAATTAATAGTCTTCTTTGATATTCTTTTCCTGGCATTTGTTTCTGCTGTCTCTTCTCTCAGAGGGGGGCTCCAGCCTTCTCTGGGTCTGGGCTGGAGCTAAGTGAAGGTATTACCAGGCCTTAGTTCCTATGTCAACAAGGTGATTGCAGGCAGCCTTAGGTCTAGCTGATTTTTACTTTCTAGGAATTCCATTGTCATGGGGGCTCTTCCCTATCTACTTGCCTGCCTCTATTGCAATACCCTAGTAAATTATGCTGAGCATATTTTTTTTACAGATAAATTTACTTTTAATAAAGGAGTTAATTTTCTTTCAATCCTATATAAAACAATAGAAATTTAAAACTTCATTTTTGAAAGTAAAATATTTACATATGAACAAGTAACTGTGCAAAATTTACATGAAAAAATGGAAAGATGGGGATTTCCTAAAAGACAAAATAAAGGGGTAACAGCTGTCAGGCGTCGATAAAAAATACTGATTAGCATTTCAGCTCACAAGAGGGCGAGAGCCCATGAGCACCCACGAAGAAAGCCGGGTATTTACAGTCATAAAAGTACTAGCAATAGATAATTTCATACAATAACCTCTGAAAATATAAAGAACCGATTAGTATATTTATAATAAAAAATAGGTACAAAGAAGGGACCCTGCAGCGGCCCTGCGGCCTCAGCTCGCAGTCTCTTAGTAAAATAATTCCAGGTCCACAGCCATTGCATGTGCCAAGAATTATGTACAGTCACCGACAAGATACACCGACCATTGTCCAACACTTGATTCATGCTGAGCATATTTTTATGGTGTACTGATATTGTGTTTTTTGCTTTTTTATGATGTTGCTAAATAGAATAAATTATGATAAATTTTATTGAGTGATTTGTTAAAATGGAAACTAAACACAATGAGGAAAATTTATTTATTTATTTATTTATTTATTTTTTAGGTTTTTGGGTCACACCTGGTGATGCACAGGGGTTATTCCTGGCTCTGCACTCAGGAATTACTCCTGGCGGTGCTCAGGGGACCATATGGGATGCTGGGATTTGAACTCGGGTTGGCCGCGTGCAAGGCAAACGCCCTACCCACTGTGCTATTGCTCCAGCCCCATAATGAGGAAAATTTAAATGATCAAGACCAAAATGTATTTGAATATATCGCCCTTCCAGGCCAATTCTCTACTTTTCTTTATCTCCTTTCTTTGTGGTAAGAGCAGCTTTAGCCTTTTCCTACTGAAAATTCTCATTGATGTTGACCTCTACATGTTCTAGTAATATCTTTAACATTAGATCTAAAAATATGAACAAAATGAATTCGATTACTCCTAAGAAATTACTTCAGTTTCTTTAAATTTACTAGTTTTAGTACATGTGTTCTAGTGACTAATTGAATAATTGCTCCCAGAAGAAGCTTATAAGAGCATGGAAAGCAAGATATGAAGTCAAACAAGAGTAGGATTATGGAAAAAACAAGCAAACAAGAAAACGTCAGCTGGATCTCCAGGGAGTCTGGAAGTCTGAATCACATTTGAGCATTTGGATCAGCTTTAGGTACAGTACCTTTGCATACAGTACCTGACAGTACCTTTGCATACAGTACCTAACCTTTGCATACAGTACCTGACTTTCATTCTTTGATATTAAGTAGTCCTTGACTAAAGTCCTTGACTAAAATGAAACATCATTCAAGATGCTTCTAATTCCAGTGGTCAAGGAAAGCCATAGAAAATTGTAATAGGAAATTTTGAAGGAAAGGTAAGAAGAGAGAAATAAGACACAATATCGAGTCATGTCTATGGAAATGTTTGTTTTGAGCAAAACTCTACAGGCACTTTTTTCTAGACCCAAAGCTCCCAAAAAGCTATCTTATCCTCGGGGGCTTGATTTTATTTAATTTTCTTGAGAATACTCATTTTAAGTATATTCATGAGGAGCATCTCATGACAAACTCAAATTTACTTACAACAAGTTCAATTTTGTTTCTCTTTTTTATTTTTCACCCAGTAAGTTCAAGAAATTTTAGGGCCAGCTGCACCATCTGGCACATCAATAGATATGTTAAGCATATAGCATATTGCCTGGCATGATATAGAACCTAAGTCTGTTGTAGCTATCTTTATGGAAGTTTTGTTCTTAAACTTGTGATCTCAGGAAATTAAATGCTCAGGAAATGAAATTACCTCTTTTTTTTTTTGGCTCTTATCAACCAGTTAACCAGTTATTTTTTTTTTCTGTCTTCATCAAATCTCAAAGATGTATTGGTCACGATCATGTGACAGGACCATCTGCAGTTTGTACATTTTAGGACCAGAGTACTTCCTTCCCCTAGATTTATCCATCATGACTATAATGATTTAGTAACAAATGTATATCTTGTATGATTTTGTGGAGGGAAGTTTCCTAGAAGTTCTCTGTGTGAGTGCTCTGAGGCAGAAAATAGAGGGACAATCGACTGTCAAGATATTTCTTTCATAATAATAAGCAATAATGGAATGTCTTGTTAGAAAAATATGTAGGACTCTATAAAGACATCATAACTCAAATGACGGGCTTCATCCTGACCAGAAGCAGTTCTAAGTTCTGTGTCTCAGGTATGCTATCAGAAGAGAGTTAAGATGTGTTACATATTTTAAAATGCTAGATTTATCTGGTAAGATAGAACTTCTAAGGGATAAGCTATCAGGAAAATTATTAATAAATGCCTTTATCCCTAGCCCTCTTGAGCATTGCTATCTCTCACCATTTAAGTTTCACAAATGTATTTTGTCTATTCTGTCTTATCAGAGAAAGGACTTAAATTTCTTTCGTCACATTTAAGGAATAGAGGTTTAAGACATCAAGTATTAGATTACAGGTATTAAAACTAATTTGTAATATTTTTAGTTAGCTGAACATTAAAAAGTTTTATCTTATACAGTTTCCTTACAGTTTTTGAGGAAGTATAACTTACAAACAGCTTTACTTGAAAAATCACTTGGATTGGAAAGAGCATTCCCTTTGATCGCATTCTCATTACACTGAAAGTAATATAACAGCTTTGTGGTGAAAAACAACTGCAGCTAATGGATATGGGTGTATCACTTGATTTGGAAAAAGGACAGATGTGGTTGAGAAGAAAGTTAAATTTAAAATTTACATTTTACATTTTACACTTACATTTACAAAATAACATTAGTCAGGTATTTTAATTATTATTGGTTACTATGCAAGTGAATTTAGACTTGAGTCTAGAGAAAGTGCTCTATAAAACTTTATATAACATACTCATACATATATCTGCCAGGATGACTAGAAGGTTATAAAGGTAAGAAATTACTGTGGAAATTAAGAGGAAGAGAAATAATAAGATAAAATCTCTAGCAATTAGAGGTTTTCCATTATGCGACCAGTATCATGGTAAAATCTAGAATAAATGTGACACATTATACAATAAAAATATGTGTTATAAGGTATAATGAGAGAAAGGTAGGATCAGGGAAGAGATTTGCTGAAGAGATGCTTAAATCAGATGGAGTTTTCCACATGTATTTGTGAATAGAACAATTCCTATTATGGGCTTTGAAAATACCATGCAATTTATGGCAGTTCTCATTGTGCCAGCCCTTCATGAAATGATACATGCACATCCTTGATGATGGATGTTGCTGCTGTACCAGAGAAATTGCCAGAGCTTAGAAGTGCTTAGCAAATAATAGGCATTTATGTCAGGGTGTATTGACATTGCAAGGCAAATCAAGAATCAATTTGTTGTTTGGTGATTCGGTAGAGCTTGTGAATGGTCATTCAGTGGACAGAACAGGATAATAGTTCACTGGCCATACATATCATCAAAAACCTGGAAAGGGGGGCTGGAGTGATAGAACAATGGGTAGGGCATTTGCCTTGCACTCGGCTGACCCGGGTTTGATTCCCAGCTTCCCATATAGTCCTCTGAGCACCGCCAGGAGTAATTCCTGAGTGCAGAGCCAGGAGTAACCCCTGAGCATCGCTGGGTGTGTCCCAAAAAGCAAAAAACAAACAAACAAACAAAAGACCTGGAAAAGTAACACATTTTATCACCTAAATCTACCTTCCATAAGGAATAGATTACATTTCCAAATTTCCCCTTGATTTGGAAATCATATGATGAACCATGTGTTGTTCAGAAAATGTGAGCAACTCAACCCTACTAGCTCAACTATACTAACCATGTCTGATATAGATTAGGGACTTTATACAATTGTTTCATGAAGTTTTTACAAATGTCTTGTAAAACAAGTTTTTACAAATGTCTTATACACAATTGTTCCATGAAGTTTTTACAAATGTCTTGGTCATATTCCAGACATGCTTGTTTTCCCATTTCCCACATGTTGTCACAAATAACTAACCTATTAATGTATACATGGCATGTAATAAAGAAAAATAATTTTATAACTACATTAAAAACAAGTCCAATAATTCCAAATACTTAAGCAATCTGGGCACATACCTATATGTAATTAGTGTTAAATAACCATAAACCATTGATATATCATGAAAGACTTATTCTCTTTAGAAAGAGAAATGTGAAGTCTTTAGTCCGAGGGGTAAAGCATTCAACCCATAAAGCCCAATATGGTGTCACAAACTGTATTTTGGGTTTCAAATTCTCATCCAAAGACATTTGCCAAATTATTCAAAATAAAACAAAAGTTGTGATTATTTTTGTAGCTCCCAACTGATCTACCAATAATTGGAATAGGGGTGGTGTCCGACATTTTATGGGACTTTTGAGCAGGTATGAACTTGGTGGCATGGGGAAAAAAAAGTGCTTTGAACTTGAAACAGCGGGACGCCTGGGCAGTCTCGGGCCGGGGCCGGAGCTCGGGCTCCAGCCGAGATTCGACCCGGGTGGCCATGCCTTTGCACAGTCGCTTGGCTGCAGAACGAGCAGGATCCAGAACCAGCTATATGACTTGGGGTTCCAGCGAGTGCTTGCAACCATGTATCCAGACTGTGAAGTAAGCTTTTGCTCCATGCTGCTCCAGGAAGGGAAATGATTCCAACTTAAATTCAAACTTAAATTTCCAACTTAAATCTCCCTGGACTTAATTACTAAAATACAGAAATTGTAAACCTTAAAAAAAATAATTGGAATAGGATTTATATCACTTTTTATTTTAAGGCATATGTTGATTTAAGGTACACAGAATTGAATCATACCTTTTGAAAACTGGAAATACATATCTTGTAGAAACAAATATTTTTATATCATATACATTTTGTATTTATTTTTATTTTCTTATTGTTTCCATCAATGAACTAGGTAAAATTTAACTCCTGTTATTAGATCAGCCTTTCCTATTTGTATGTGAAAGAGTGTTTTAAATACATCACACAAGTGATTTTATAATTGAGATGTGATCTAGTATTTTTTACATTTTTGTTAATATTCATTATATGAAAATGAATAGCCCTTAAAAAATTTTCCTAGGATAATAATTTCAGAATTCCCTAGCTCTAAGTACACAACTGAATGAGTTCACATTGTTAGACTAATATTCCCACAAACGAATTCTAATAAGGGTCAGAGAGACTGTATGCATGGTAAGGCACTGGCCTTGCAAGCAGCTAACTGGGATGGATCACAGTACTAGCCAGAAGTTATTCCTGGATTAAATGACAGGATTAAGCACTGAGCACTAAGTATGGTCCCTAAACTAATAAGAAAAAAAAAACAAAACATCAAACTAATCCTAATACATAATTTTCCCCCAAAGAAAGCATTTAAAATAGAAACATGGAAGATCAAGTCTACTGAGATCTAGAAAATAAAGTGAATAAATAATAAATGATTAAAGAATATAATCATAGATAAACCCCATTTTCAACTTAATGAAGGGTATTAAATACTGAGAATAAGTTTAAGAAATATACAAAATTCACAACATCTGCAAAGTTTAATGTACTTACAGACAAAAGTAACAGTGAACAAAAAGAAAGACATGGCTATTTCCTGAATGGGGCACCTCTTCATTATATATAGATAAGGATTTCCAGTTTATAAACTAAATGTAAAACCCCAAATCAACACCAAAGTGCTCTTACGAGATCTGTAGGTGGAGGAAAGAAGTTATTCAAGAAGTCCGGGTCAGCATCATTGTTGGGGAAACCTTTTGTCATTTCTATGTCACCTTCCATACTCTGATTCCTTGCTCTGTATGTGGATTTCTATTCCCTGATAAAGATGCAGGAGCAATAGTCATAGATTGTTAATGCAGCTTTCACAATTGCATGAACTCTAAACTTCAGTGATTTAGTTTCTAATTTTTAGTGATTCATTTTCTCATATTAAGTTCTGACTGACATAACAACTGTAGAACATTGAAGGGTTGGTGTTCACATTGTGCTCAACTAGAATATATTCACCCGATAGATATGCAGGGGCCTGCAATGTAACTAAGTGGTAGAGCACTTACTTGCCTTTCATATTTTGAGGCCTGTATTTGATGTCAAGTACTACAGAACCAGAGAAAATTAAGGGAGATAGTACAAGAGTTATGACACTGCCTTGCACACAGCCAGGTACCTTCAGAATTGAGCACAGAGCCAGGAATAAGCCAGGAGCACCACTAGATGTGACTCAAGAATTTTAGCAGAATGAATTGTGGAGCTGGAATTATAAAAAATGTTTATAGGTTTGGTGAATAAAAGTAAAGAATAGGGGCCGGAGAGATAGTACAATGGATCAGGTGATTGTCTTGCATGTGGCTTACCTAGGTTTGATCCCTGGCATCCCTGAGCATCACCAGAAGAAATTCTTGAATGCAGAGCCAGGAGTAATCGGTGAGCATGGAATGCCAGGTGTGGTTCAAAAAATAAACAAAAAACAAAACAAAACAAGAACATATTTTAAGACAACATAGACTTCAAAAATCATGATACAAATAAAAAAACATAAAAACAGTTTCAAAATACACAGATAAATAGAACACTGAAGTTAAAATGAAGACATGGATCTTGGTCACTGTATCTTTTGAAGTACAGAAGTTTCTTTGCTTAATATAGTCCCATTTGTTTATCTTTACTTCCATTTGCTTGGTCAGTGGTGTTTCATCTTTAAATGCCTTTAGCTTCAATGTCATGGAGAGTTCTCTCTATGTTTTTTTGTACTTTATGGATTTGGGTTGCAGAATGGGAAAACTTATCTAACCAATACCTATCAGATAAGGGTTTAGTATCTAAGATATACAAGGCACCCTGGTAGAACTTTATAAGAAAACAACCTCCAAACCCATCAGAAAATGGGGAGAAGAAATGAACAGAAACAACCTTCAAGAAGAAATAGAAATGGTCAAAAGGGACATGAACAAATGCTCTATATCACTAATTATCAGGGAGATGCAAATTAATACAACAGTGAGATATCACCTTATATCACAGAGGGTGGCACATATCCAAAAGGAGAAGAACAACCAGTGCTGGTGTGGATGCTTGGAGCAAAGAACTCTCATTCATTGTTGGTGGGAATGCCGACTTGTCCAGCCTTTTTGGATAAAAATATGGGAATTCCTCAAAAAACTAGAAATTGAGCTTCCATATGACCCCACAATACCACTTCCGTGAATATACCGTTGGGGTGCAAAATCACACAGCAGAAATGACATCTGCACGTGTATATTCATTGCAACACTGTTCATAGTAACCAGAATCTGGAAACTTCCTGAGTGCATGAGAACAGAAGACTGGTTAAAGAAACTATGACTATGGTACATCTACACCATGGAACACTATGCAGCTGTTAAGAAAAAATGAAGTCATGAAATTCACTTATAAATGGTTGGACATGGAGAGTATCATGCTAAGTGAAATGAGTCAGGAAGAGAGGGACAGATATAGAATGACTGCACTCATCTGTTATAAACATTGATATAAAAAAATCCAACAACATGGTATAAGTCTAACACCCAAGTGCAGTAAAACAAGAGCCAGGATGAATGGTCCATGGTTGAAAGCCTGCCTCAAGGGCTGGGCAAGAGAGCGGTTTGGATAGAGAAGGGATCATTATGACAATGATGGTTGGAATGTATCTCTCATGGGAGTTATGTGCTTAAAGTGGGTAAAGGACCAAACATTATGGCCTTTCAGTATCTGTATTGCAAACCATAATGCCGAGAGAGAGAGACAGAGACAGAGACAGAGAGACAGAGAGAGACAGAGACAGAGACAGAGACAGAGACAGAGACATACAGAGACAGACAGAGAGAGAGAGAAAGGCCTGCCATAGAGGCAGTCTGGAGGAGGGGGATGACAGGAGGGATCTGAATGATATTGGTGGTGGAAAACGTATACACTGGTGGAACTGGTGGAGGGATGAGTATTGGAACATTGTATGACTGAAACCCAATCACAAAAGTTTTGTAACTGTATTTCATGGTGATTCAATTTAAAAATAAAATAAAATAAAGACCTGAATTGAATCCTAAGAACTTTGGGTTAGGGACTTGTTTTTTCATATGAGGCAATGCATCTTCTCACAAAAATTAAAATTAAATTTCAACTGAAGACCCAAGGCTCAAATTATGCAGTTTTCTGGAACTCTCTGCTCATCATTATTTAAATGCTGCTATTTAATTTTTTAGTAAGAGAAAATAAATTACACACTTGACTCCAACTCCTCTAATGAGAAAAAACAGTAGATTTTAAAGGGATTTGATGTTGAATAATCTAAATCATCATTATCATCATCTTCAATGCCATCATTAGTACTGACTTGGAATTTCCTATGTGATTATGAACTCTTAGACCCTTGTATAACTGATCTAATTAAATCTTCCCAAAGCTAAAATGGATAACAGCTATTATTCCTTAGTTTAAGATGAGAAATCTAAAGTAAAAGGAAATTAGTTTCTAAATGCCACAAAGCTTTTGCTTTATGTCGGAAAGTGCTGGTTGGATCACGATTTAAACCTAGACAATCTGGAAAGGAGGGAGCAAAATTGAAGTGTTCAGATGAGCTGGAGAAATATTAGGTGGCAGATATTGTAAAGCAATATCAATACAAGTCAAAATGAAAGCAACAGGCACACACATTCTTAATCACTGGCTATGGTTGTATAAGTAGTGCGATAAACTACAGAATGTAGTTTCCCAGTTCCCTTTGCCTCCAGACATACTTATTGAAAATCTGTAAGATAAGCACAGATGGAGAGTTTATCTAACTTTGAAGAAATCTTAGACCAAACGTTTCTGCAGTTTTTTGGCAATCCCCTTGAGGCTAGGTAAAGGTCAAGAGGAAACAGTTAGATAAGGAAAAGTACTGAGTACTGCATGAGAATGGAAAAAAAAAACTTATTTCACTTTTTTGCCTTTCTTTACTTCTTTATTCTGCAGCTTTAGGTAACTGAGGGAGGGTTTTGCATCATGCTCCAGATAAAGAGGCTTTAGATGTGGTGAGCCAGATGAAAGGAAGAGTATGGCCAACTAGAACATCTTGAGTCCTGGACTAAACTGCCCTTAGAGGTTAGCATGCGTTTGCAGAGCACCAAGTCTGTACAGGGAGGTCAGTTTCTCCTGGGCAATTTCCTACAGTAGGACCTGGGAGGAATTTTTGGCCTGGGGATGGATTCCTCAATATGCAGCCTATTTAGGAGAGAAGATCAGCTGTACTTTCTCCTTTCTCTCTCTCTCTCTCTCTCTCTCTCTCTCTCTCTCTCTCTCTTTCTCTCTCTTTCTCTCTCTCTCTGTCTCTCTCTCTCTCTCTCTCTCTCTCTCTCTCTCTCTCTCTCACCCCTGGGAGTCTCAAATGGTTTTAATCCTATTTTTAAACATTTATCACAAATGTGCCATTATGACTGATAGAATTATGTTCCTCAGTGTGTTCGGATAGAAAACAAATCAAACCACTAGATTTCTGACTACACATGGCAAATGACAAACAAACTTGAAATCTATAAATTTAAAATAATATATTTTTAAAAGATTGAAGGGATAGTCAGAGATTGTACAGGGTTTTAAGCCCTTGCCTTGCATGCACCCAACTATGGTTTAATCCCTACCACCTCATTTAGTCCCATAAGCATTTGCCAAGAATGACTCATGAGCATAGAGCTAGGAGTATTAAAAGTAAAAAGGAAAAAATGTAGACAAGACTTCGTATATTTTTATAAGCTCTGTGATTTAGACAAAATCAACTTAGTGACCTGAAATCTTAAGTTCTAAAATAATTCTCTCCTAAGGTCTAAAATAAAGATGTCTGGGACCTTAGTTTTTGTAGAAAATAAAACTAGCTTTGTAAACGATTTCACGAGACTTCAAATTTTAAAATGTACACTTTTAGTTAACTTACTCCAAATAGTTGAAGTATTTTCTGTATTTTAAGTGAGAAGTTAATATTCAGATAGTAGATTTTTTTTTCATCTTTAGCATACTTGTAACTATTGTGGGAATAATCATTAAAGTATTGGCCTGTTGGATCTCATAGGGCATTTGCCTTCCACGCAGCTGGACCGAACTTTGATTCCTCTATCCCTCTTGGATAGCCTGGCAAGCTACTAAGAGTATCTTGTCTATTTGCTTCTTGGCTAGCTCATTCAGTTATGATGAATTCTGGGTGTAACGATATATAGAACTACTTATCGTCTCTGACAGTTTGCCCTTTTTCCAGATACATGAAGAAATGTAATTTGTTCTTCTTCAAAGTTAAACACACCCTTATTACTTTTTCTGGACAATAAAAAGTGACCAGGAAATAATAGCATCCTTTTCTATCTGAACCATTTTATGACCAATGTTTGGCTCTCCTGTTTTCATCAGATTGTTATGGTTCATCAACAGAGAGAAGGAAGGAAGCAAAACAAAATGATCCATCTTTGCTCTCTGCATGTCCTTCTCTAAAAGGAGTTTTAAGAAAGTTAGATGAGGCACAATTTGAAGTAATACATGGGAGAAAGGAAGGAGACTTCCTTCACCTTTCCTATTTCCCATTACAAAGATCATTCTTCCAGTAGGACTTACTTGCTCTCTCTGGGGTCTGTGTTATCTGTATCTTACACCTAACGTGGCTCTTAGGAATTCTAATTCTATCATTTTTAGTGTCATATTTTACCTGTCTGAAGATGGAAAAGGCATCTACATGAAAAGTTTACTTACTAGACAAAGAAAGAAAATGAGGGGCCTGGGAGATAGATGAAGTGACAAAGTGACAAAGCTTTGAGCAATGCGGCCCCTGCATTGCTGCCTGCCCCTCACTCTTCTCACAACCAAGTGTGGCTCTTGTGGCTTCTGAGCACTGTGGCCTGAGCTCCAAGCTTTCAGGTCCACAGTAATCTCCTGTACCATTGGTTATGGTCCCTGTATGTATAAAGAGGCAAATAAATCATAAAAAAGAAGAAAATAAGGAAGTATGTGAAAGCACACAGACTCCCCCCCCCCATAGTAGAATCTGACATTGTTCACTCAAAAGAATTTCATTAACAAAATAGAGTTTTAGAATTGCTAGAAACTGATGTTTTAGTTCAACTAAGCAACTTTTTACCTGCATTATAACAAAAATGATCAAAATGAGTATCCTTCTCTGGACTACCACATTGCACAGGCTATGTGACACACAAAAGCATTTCAGTTATTTTCAGCTACTGGAGTTTGAAGTTGTTAATTTAGATGAAGCCAAGTGATTAGAGTTATTATCTGCACTCTTCTGACCCATAAAGTTCACAGGTTTTTTTTCCCTTATGATGATCTAGTTTCGATTATTTTTTATTCTTTTACTGTGAACTGTAAGGGAAATTTAACCAGACTTTGAAAGAGCTAATTTTATTAATATTATTGTTATTGATTATAAATAATGTGCTCCTGGGTAAGAAAAATATGTTATTGACACTGAGTATTTCTTAAACATGTTTATTAATATAAGAGTTAATTGGATTGAACACATGATTATTAGTATAGTGTTGTTGTAGAGGGAGATAAGTGATTTTAAGGATTGAAATTGCTATACTGTCATTCATCCCACTGACTCACTTACAGAAAAAAGTGTTCTGTCTTCAGATTTTTCAGACCATTTGTTCCACATTAATACCTTAGAAACATGACTTCCAGAAGTAATTTACTTAAACCATAAATCCTCACTACTGCTTTCCACTTGGCTACATGGCATCTCAGATAGCTGTGGCATATTTTTGGATAACGCAATCTATTACATGGCAAGGGTAAATGGCATGTCCTTGTTTTCCTGACCCTGAACACTTGTGGGCCTCTATCGCTTTAGTCTTGTCACGCTACTTTCAATTCTGTTCTGCCAGACTACATGTGAATTTCAGATGCTTAAACAGATCTTTAGCTACATAGGATTTTTCAATAGTGTTTATGCATTTCGCTTTTCTATTCCAGATCAGGACAAAATTTCTGATAAAATTCAAGGCAAAATTTAGAACTTTAGAAAATCATTCAGTGAATCCAAAGTATTAACAATGATTCGAAACTGTTAAACTCATCCATAAATACTTTTTCAGCAAACAAAACAATACTGATATTCTCTTGTCCTTTCCTTAGTATATTCTCATCAATCTTGTTTAATTTGAATTTTTCCTCAAATAGAAATATGAATAAATCACATTCAACAAAACCCAGAAACCTCACATATTACTTCAATCCCAAGAGATGTAGTATAGATATTTTTTCTTCTTGCTTATCTTATTATGGTATAAGTAAAATCAGAGAGAAGTATTCCTCAGAATCTCTGAATATATCTCATTTAAGTTGCTTGATAATTTTCAGTGTTAAAGAAAAAACACAAAAGGGCATTCAGTTAATAGAAATGTATGTGGAGGCAAAAGGAATATGAGGGGTATAAATTCCATTAGGAGATAAGTAGATGTACTCAAAACTGAAAAAATAAGATTGCAATTCTAGAGTTGCTGAATATTCAAGCTCTACATTCTGTTTCATGATGACATTCAAAATGAAAATGTCTGGCATCTAAAAATGATTACAAAGTCTGCCTTGAAGCACTATTTTTCAGGTAGAAATATGATTTTTGAGGGTCTGGAGAGATAGGACAGGGGTTAGGAAGTTGCCCTGTATGCAACTGACTTTGATTTTGTTCCCAGCACTGTGTGACCCCAGCACAGCACTGAAAATAACCCCAAGCACTATAGGTATAGCTCAACTCCTCTTGAGAATATGTGTATATGTGTGTGTGTGTGTGTGATTTTTGAGAGTTAGCAAATGTCTAGAACTGATACACAGAAAACAAGCCCATAAGTGAATGTGAGCTAGAGTTATAATGTATTGATTTCAGTTGGAATTCTTGAGCAAGCTTATCTTACACAACTTAAAACATAATCATATCTACATGAAGTGCAAAATAATATAAGATTAAAGGAAAAGATTACTGTGTGGTGACCAATATTGAAAGTGTCATGCATCCTATAAAAATTATGACTCAAAAGATTTGCTAAGTATGTTCAATGATTGGTACAATAATGCAATAAGTATTGTCATTTTACATTTCTTAATTTTCCTATCACTCAGATTTCAAACTTCAATACTCTTCAAAGTGAAATATTCTGATGATTTTGTCATAGTTATAGAAGCCATTTATATCTTTCTATTATATTTTTATTATTCTCATGTTAATATTTTGTTTATGAACAGCAACTTTATATACCTTAGTTATAAATTAGGGAAGTTGCCTCTTTGTTTTTCTCATTCTTGGTAAGGACTTTTCTCTGCTGTATAGCTCATTATTTTATTTTTTTCAAATTTTAAAACCTTTTAGTAAGATGTTGTGATTTACAAAGTTATTCGTAGTTGACTTTCAGGCATACAATGTTCTAATACCAACCCCACCACCAGTGTTAACTTCTAGCCACCACCAGTATTCCCAGGTTCCCTCAGCCCTCTAGACTGTTTCCTTCACAGGCAATTGTAAAGTTTGATTTTGGTGGTTTGGGCCTCATGTTTTCACTGTTGTTTGCTCTGTGATTTGGGCACATGAGGTATACCACACTTGAGGAAACTGTACCTTCCTCAATGTCCACTTCTTCTTATTTTCCCCTCTCCCACTCCATCTCTTTACTTCCCTGTTGTTTTTCTTAGATTCTAGGGTCAAGGTAGTAAAAGGGGATAAATCGATAGCCCTTGATGTCCTCTTGATATTTTATCTACCACAGATAAGTGAAATCATCTTGTATATGTCCTTATTTTTCTGACTTGACATTCTATCCTCTAGTTTCTTCCAAGTTGCAGTGAATTGTATGATCTCATCATTCCTTGCAGCTGCATAGTATTCCACTCTGTATGTATATTCATAAAGCACCACCTGGCCTTGGCACCTAGGTTGATTCCATAGTGTAGCTATTGTACTAATTGCTGCAATAAAAATATTGCGCATATTTTCTTTAGAATGAATATTTTTGTGCTTTTAGTTTAGATACTTAGAAGGAGGCTTGCTGGATGACATGGAAGCTCAATTCTTAATTTTTCTGAAAAATCTTCATATTGTTTCCCATAGGAATGGAACCAGACAACATCCTCTGCAGCAGTGGATTATAGTTCTTTTTCTCACCACATCACCAAAAAAAGATTTTTTTTTAATATGTTCCATTCTCACTAGTGTGAGGTGATATTATTATCTTTATTTGGGTTTGCCTAATAATAGGCAATTGGTGAGCTTATTCATGTACCTACTGACCATCTGTATACATTAGTATTGCCTATTTATCTAAACTTTTTGATAATGAATTTGGACTTACTTTTTGTTGCTGAGCTCTGTGAGTGTTCTATATTTCTTGTATATTATTAATCCTTTATGAAATATTTCTGCAAATATTTTCTCCTTTTCAGGTGTCTTTAAGTTGTAGTCTGTGTTTCTTTCACCATGAAAAAACACTTAGATTTATGTAAACCCATTTTGTTTATTTTTTTATTCTATTGCCTTTGCCATTAGAATGATTTCTTTGGAAATACCTTTGAGGTTCAAATCTTGGAATGTCCTGCTGGAACACATGCAAAAAAGAACTCTGCTTTTGTACTTGAGCTGCCTTACAAACCAGCTTTTCTCTGCTTCTGAGCTTTTAAATCTAAATCTGAATTTCTTAAACTGTGTTGCAATACTATATGGAGCCTCATCACAAAATGTTTGATCATCTTTGAATTGAATTTAATGTAAAATGTGAGCCATGAATTTAACTTCATATTTTTTACATGTAATTATCCACTTCAAGTACCCAACTACTTTGTCAATAATTTAAATGATCATAGACTTGGGGATTTGTCTTGGTGTACTCAATTCTAACCAATTGATTAAAGAGTCTGATTAGAATTTTTTTTTGCTTTATGGGTCACACCTGGCGATGCTCAGGGGTTACTCCTGTCTCTGCACTCAGGAATTAGTCTTGGCGGTGCTCAGGGGATCATATGGGATGCTGGGAATCAACCCAGGTCGGCCGCATGCAAGGCAAACGCCCTACCTGCTGTGCTATTGCTCCAGTCCCCGCTTAGAAATTTTTTAAGTTGATTATATTGAAATACTTTGATTTACAAAGTTGGTTATAATCCAGTTGTTTCAAGCATAAAATGTTTCAACACCAATCACACCACTGGTGTGACCTTCCCTCAACCAAAGCCCAAAAGTTTCCTCCTCCACCGAAACCTGCCCACTTACTGAGCACATAATAAACTTACCTAATATTGTTTTCTCCAATAAAATGTCAAATAGAATTATAAAATAAATCAACAAAAATCAATTAGTTATGATTGATTGCTATATGATTTTAACCAATGTAAATAAATAAATTAAAATCATTTGAAACAATAAGACCTAATTCCTAGTCTCATTTATTCATTTATTTTTTCCAGTCTCATTTATTTAAAGAAGTTTTTAACTCTGGAATATAAATATATTGCATTAAATTTTATTTTGTACTTGTGTCTCATTGAGGCTACATGATATTTAATGCTGTTAATAATCATGTTTATGCATTATATATGCACCTAAATCTTTTTATTAACAACATTAATATATATGTAGCATTAATTAATATATAGGCATATATATCCATCCTTACCTCTTTAATAATGTCGGCCTTATTGAAAACATAAACTATTTCTATATGCGTATATATCTATATCTATATCTATATTTCTCAGGTTCCCTCTCACATCCAGCCCACCCCCGTTTTAATTTGAATTTGAAAGAAGTTACTTTTCAACTTCTGATAGTTCCTTATGTCAAGGAATGTTAATTTTTAACACTCCTGGCTACATTTTGTTCCATTTTGTTCTGAAACATTCATTCCCTTTCAGGTTAGTGACTTATTGGGTCAGTAAATCTGGGACAAATACACAGAGAACTCTACTTTTGGACTTAAGCTGCCTTGCAAAGCATCTCTTCACTGCTTCTGAACTTCTAAATCTAAATCTGAGCTTCTAAAACCGTGGGTTGCATCCCAGGTGTAGTCTCATCACTAATATGGGTCTGTTTTAACATAAATTTCTTGGGCTCGAGAGACAGTACAGGGATTAAGGCACTTGGCTTGCATGTGGATGACCCCATTTTAATCTTCTGGACTACATTTAGTCTTCTGAGTAACCAACCAGGACTAATTCCTGAGCACAGCGCAAGGAGTAAGCCCTAAGCAACTGCTGGGTGTAGCCCTAAACTAAATTGAATAAAGCAAAATAATTTCTTTATGATTTTTTATTAATATTAAATGGTTTTATGTCTTTTTCATTTACAGGCCTATACCTGGGATGCATAAAATTTCCTATTCCTCACCTGAACAAGATGCCAAGACTTGTGACTACATCAGTAATATTCCATAACTAAAGATTTTAGTCAAGTGATCTACTTTGCTTTCATACTAAACAATGTATACACTATGATTTTATACTATAAAACATATTTATTTCCCATTCACCTTGTTATTTAGCCAACTTGTTCAGAATTTATGTGAATTTAGTCTTTAGACTACTTTGCCTGCTTACTTCCCCTGTAATCATACTGATCTTTTTATTGTACTTGCAGGTGCTAGATAATACACAGCACCAGAATGGAAGTATCCCATTCTTATTTCAAAGTCCTTCCTAAACCCAACTTTGCATCCTCAGGTTATGGTTTTGTTGACAATATCTCATCTCAGGGTTTTCTTCCATTAGGCATTATCTAATCCCTTTCTTTGTGACTAAAAATTTCTTTGTTTACTGGGGGTGTGCCCTAGTATTTGCACTATGAAATTATTTGGTAACTACTTTTTTAATTTGATGGCATAGAAACAAAATGCTCATTTTAGGTTTAATATCTCTATACATTTAAGATGGTAGACTAAGAGAAATTTCTTTTTCTGAAAATAATTATTTCCACTGTAATTTGAGATAGATTAGGAATGATGTTTTTTTTAAAGTTCTCTCCGTTTTTAAATTTTATTTTATTTTATTGAATCACTGTGAAAAAAATACAAAGCTTTCAGGTTTAAGTCTCAGTTATATAATGATTAAACTCCCATCCCTTCACCAGTGGACATGTTCCACCACCAAGAACCCCAATATACCCCCTCCCACCCCTCTCACCTGAGTAGCTAATAATCTTCACATTATTCTCTCTATACTTTGAATACATTCAATATTTCAATAGAGAACTCACTACTATTGTTTGGAATTTTCCCCCAACAATCAAGTCTGCTGAAAAGGCATCATTTAATAATTTGTTTTCCATTGCTGAGAATGAAGACTCTATGAGCTCAGTGCAGTTTTGGATTTCTGATATTTTAGCTCAGTTCACAGTCTAGATGCATTTCAGTAAGAAGCCGCTCTGGGTGCCAACATGGGTTAGAAGACATCTCGGATCATAGTCTTTAAGAAGCAGAGGGTCCAGGAATGATTAATTTGTGAGTTTTAATATAAATGTTGATTTATAAAACTGTGGTGCAGAGGTACATTAAGAACTTTAGATAATGAATTAGGGAATTACTTTTTCCAGGTTAAATAATGGTCACTATGTATCTTTACCCACAAATTTACTTAATAAGGATGTCTCTTATTACTTACCTACTGGAAGAATCACTAAGGCTTCATGTCTTTATTTTATTTACACCTTGGTCTTCAGATTACTTGAGTTTATCATGACATAATGTTTTCTCATTGTCCTCATAATCACAAGGTAATAGTAATTAACAGAAAACACAATTTTTAAAATATGGTCATAACCCATCTTCCATCGATACCTTTTTAATAATATCTTGACCTTATTGAGAACTGTATCACTGTTAGCACTGTCATCCCATTGCTAATCGATTTGCTTGATCTGGCACCAGTAACAACTCCATTGTGAGACTTGTTGTAACTGTTTTTGGCATATTGAATACTCCATGGGTAGCTTGCCAGACTCTGCCATGTGGGTGGGATACTCTGAGTAGCTTGGTAGGCTCTCCGAGAGGGATGGAGGAATCGAACCTCGGTCGGCCACAAGCACCCTACCCGCTGTGCTATTGCCGCAGTTTATCTTATAGGTAAACTTATCTTACAGGTAAACCTCCAGTTTTTGTCCTACAATCAAGAAGTGTCCCGTTCGCACAGCAGAGCCTGGCAAGCTACCTATGGTGTATTTGATATGCCAAAAACAGTAACAACAAGTCTCACAATGGAGACCTCAAACAGATCGGTGAACAACAGGATGACAGTGACAGTGCTACAGTGCTACAGGGAGTTTCCAGGTGGTACTTGGAAAGCCTGGGGCTCCCTGTCAGCTATTCTTGGCCCACTTGGCCAGTGGTTCAATGGAAGTGCCTGAGGATGTAATGCCACTAAGGCCATGATGCTTGGGTCACCTGGTGGTACTGGAGACAACAATATTGCAACAAGCTATAGATGCTAGTGTCATTCTTCCTTGCTAATTCTTTTATGGAGATTTAATTTACTCATAAGGCTATATGCATTTCATATGACCATTATGGGAAGGATTGACTTGTGTGTCCCTATCTCTTTCTGGGGAAATTTTCCCTTTATTAGTTATTTATGGAATTTTAACAAATAGTGAATACTATGAGGGAAAAAAGAAAATAAAAACTTTTTTTGGGGGGTTGGTGTATTTTCTTAAGTTCATCCTTAAGCTCATCCTTAAACTTACTAAGATCACATAATATCTAGAAGGGGGAAATATCCATTCTGGCTGATGGAATACTCAATTCCTTATAGAATCTGTTTCTTTGGAATGTTTACTCATAGATTTCCATGAACCACAAGACACAATAAGGTCATTACCCTTCCTTTTAGGTCCCATTTAGTTTTTTTGCTCCTTTGGTATTCCGGGTCCATCATTTGCAGATATGTCCCCACACACTAGTCTTCAGATCACTTTCCATTCACTTCTCTATTTATTCCAGAGAATTACTAAATGTCACTTTTCTTTCTTTTCTTCAACAAATACTCATCGAGTAGTCACAATTTTAGTAAGAATATCTTATTATATTCTGGTATAAAAGATTCTGGAACTAAAGGATAACAGAAAATGAGAATATCTCTTTAAGATGGAGTCCATTTCTTTGTTCTATCAAATATGACAGACTACATTTTATTTAAGGTCACAATAGACCCAGGAAGAAGCTAGCATCAGTAAATAATAAAAAAGTTAGCAGAAATCGCTTACTGTTCTGCTACTTCTACTATAAGGCCTTTAGTAATATTATAGGCTATGACTATATACACATTTATGTGCCCTTATAAAAATGTCACATGTAAATATTTTTCTGGAAGTCTGGAAGAACTGAATCAATGCATGACAATTTTTCCTCCTGTCAGAAGCAATAGAATTTTTATTAGCATAATTTCCATTACTCAGCACTGACTCTGGTATCTTGGATCAAACTAATTAGAAATAGTTACACTTTGCACCATGAGATATATCAAATTTATTAGAAAAATTATGTATGTTCACACCTAGAAAATAAGTGAGGATATAAAATATAAAAGAATGGCATTTATGCCACTGGTTAGAGTGAGGCAGCATTCTAATAAGATAGTGATGATTCGTAAAGTCTAGACTTTTTTTTAAAAATTTGGATTGCACCATTGACCTAAAACTACAATGGCCAATAGAATCTGAATTCATAAAGTATAGCAAAGACCTTTGTTAACAATGAAGTAGACCTATATTATGTGTCTACTTGTTATGTCTTTGCTAGATGCAATGCTGAGAAGTATGTATTTCATCCATTGGGAAAAAAAAAGTTTACAGAGATTGCTCTAAATACCTAGTATACAAAATATAATGCTATCATTTCTTCAAATATATGGTAAGAGAAAGAATGGACAGATTTACAGCGAAATAAAAAAGATGTTTCAATATATAGATGTATCATTGTATCACTGTCATCCCGTTGTTCTTTGATTTGCTTGAACAGGCACCAGTAACGTCTCCCTTGTGAGATTTGTTGTTACTGTTTTTTGGCATATCCAATATGCCACGGGTAGGTTGACAGGCTCTGCCATGTGGGTACGATACTCTTGGTAGCTTGCCAGGCTCTCCGAGAGGAACTGAAGAATCAAACCCGGGTCAGCCACGTGCAAGGCAAAAGCCCTACCCGCTATGCTTTTGCTCAAGTGATATATAGGTGTAATATAGATTTTGGAAAATGATTTGGAGAAGGCAGCAGAAGGAAGTTATCCCAGGGGAAGGAGAGATCTGGGCCAGAGCAATGGTACAGCAGGTAGCTTGCATGAGGTCAACTCAGGTTAGATTCCTGGCATCCCAATGAGTCTCCAGAGCACAGCCAGGAGTGATTCCTGAGTGCAGGGCTGGGGTAATCCCTGAACATCATGAGGTGTGGCCCAATCCCCATGCCATTAAAAAAGGAAAAAGAAAAGAAAACAAAGATTCAAAGCCTTTACTTTCTTTTCCAAGGAGATAAATAATTAAAAATGGAAACCCAGACTGTAGTGATTAAATATACAATGTGTCCTATGAATCTTATTTTTTTTTCTTTTTGGGTCACACTTGGCGATGCACAAGGGTTACTTCTGGCTCTGTACTCAGGAATACACCACTGGCAGTGTTCAGGGGACAATGTGGGTGGGAATCAAACCCGGGTCAGCCATGTGCAAGGCAAATGCCCTACCTGATTTGCTATTGCTCCAGCCCCTCCTATGAATCTTTTGTAAACTTATGAGGCAGATGCATTGCTAAGAGTTGGCTGGAATGAAAAAGTGCATAATACTGTTGTGTTTTTCTGGCTGTTGCAGTTGTTAGAATTTTGGTTTTGTTTCTTTTTTTGCTTAGGGGTTGCTCAAGTCTTACTCATGGTAATGCTGGGGCTTAACCCTGACTCTCTGTTCTATGCTCACGATCACTCCTGGCAAGGACGGTGGTGGGAGCATATGGGGCGTGTGGATCAAACCTGGGCCAGCCACATGCAAAGTGAGCACACTACCCACTGTACTATCTCTCTGGCGCTAGCTGCTATGATTTTGAATAGCCTTACTTAGGAAATATTCCTAGAGTTTATGAGAAACTCCCACTAGTAGGACTTTGGGAAAGATTTTATGTAACTTATGCAACCGATATGTCCTTAGGTATTACCACTTTATGATGCTATTGGGATCATATTATATTAATAAACCACATTTCCTGAATAGGTTGCGTTGGAACATGTCCATTAGTGAAAACGAAGGTACACAGCTACCTACAGGAAGTGTTTAGCATTCTTTCTGTGACTTTCGAGTCCAGCCTTGTGGTAGTGGCATCTAAGATTTGCTAAAGATGGAAACCTAATTGGGCAGTTTTAAGAAGTAATATCCAAACTCCGTATTTTTTACTAAGAACCTGGGAAACCTACATAAATTAAAATTAATGCCAATTCTTCACTGAGATCCCAAAGAATGCAATCATATAATTTACCAGCTCTTCATTTTAGAGCCCTCCAACTTCAGTTGATGGGCACTCAACTTGGCAAGTAGCTATCTTTACTCTTGAAGCTGGGATAAAAATGTCCTTTCTCCTCACAGTATCTTGTCATTTGTCAGTGACAGCTCTGAGCTTAACTTTACTATGAGTTTTCACACTGATAGGCGACACTCAATAGATTTCAGTCCTTTGAAAATCAAAATTCCATCACCCCACTCATTAAAAATCATGTTCTTCTGTCCCGGCATCTCCTTCCCCTTATTCAATTCTTGTTGAGAAGTCTGCATGACTGGCTTAAAGCAATATTAATATTTGAAATAATAGAATTCATTGGTTATAATTCAACATAAGTAAAAAGACTTCAACTTCAACTGTGCAATCACATCCAAATTCATAGTAAAGTCGTAACTTAACTAGTGGGAAATAACCAGGTAAGAAGCCAAATATAATATATTATTACAATATCTTTCTCTTGCCATTTATTTTATTTTTATGTTGCTTTTCTTATTTTCTCTTTCCTTTTGGGCCACACCAGGCTATGTTCAGGGCTTAGGGATCACTCCTTGCAATGCTTGGGGGCCCATTTGTATTACCTGGGATAGACTTGTGTTGGTTGTTTGCAAGGCAAGCACTCTTGGTGTTGTACTATCTCTCTGGTTCAATGTTACTTTAAAATAAAACATGTCACTGTCACTATCATCTTGTTGTTCATCAATTTGGTCAAGCAGGCACCAGTAACGTCTCCATTCATCCCAGCTCTGAGATTTTAGCAGCCTCTCCTTAGTCATCTTTCCAAATGATTGGAGGCTCTTTTAGGGTCAGGTGAATGAGACCTGTTATTGTTCCCATATTTGGCATATCGAATACACCATGGGGAGGCACTGAGAACTCTGAATATGCTAAAAGTAAGAATAGGAATAGTATATACAAGTACACATGTATATATATATATATATATATATGCACACTTACCTTTCAATCTATATTTTTGTACAACATTTACTCTAAATATTCTTGAAGGAGATATATTTGTAAAGTCCTTTGTCTCGGAGATTAAGTGTTTCTCTAGATGCTATAAATAAAAGAGAACTTAGGAGTGATAGCACAGCGGATAGGGCATTTGCCTTGCACGAGGCCGACCCGGGTTCAAATCCCAGCATCCCATATGGTCCCCTGAGCACCGCCAGTAGTAATTCCTGAGTGAAGAGCCAGGAGTAACCCCTGTGCATCGCCAGGTGTGACCCAAAAAGCAAAAATAATAAATAAATAAATCTGTGCTTGATCATTGATTGTTTAGGTTCATTGTTTTGCATGTGACTTATGTTTAAAAAATATTCTTTCGTCATCGAATGGTATTAGCTTCTTTTTAAAGTATCAATTGACTATGAACTCATGGTTTTATTTCGGGACTCTGAGTTCCATTTTATTAATGAACATGTGTGTTCTCTAGTCAGCATCACATCATTTGATTATTTTTGTAGTAAAATTCTAAGTTAAAGATGTAAATCCTTTGTTCTTCTTTTAAGATTGCTTTTAAAGATTCTTTTAAGTTAACTTGGGCTTACTGCAATACTATATATATATATCCAATTTTTTAATTTAAAAAATTGTCAATTTTGCAAGGAAGCTATTCAGAATTGTATCAAAGATTAAATTAAAATTGTAACAAAGTTAATTTTTCAGATTTTATAATCCTAAAATTCTAAGTCTGATGCACAAACATATGATGCTTTCTTTCTCTTAGATCTTATTTTATATAGATATATACATATTCAATCAAAAAACATCTAATAAAGTATTTTGGTCACAGTTAATGTGCTCAGAGCTTACTCATTCTTTTAAGAAGTTTCATTGGATCACTATGAGGTGCAGTTACATACTTCTATGATTACATTCAAGTCACACAATACTCAAGCACCCATTCTTCCACCAGTGCACATTTTCCACCACCATTGTTCCCAGTGTCCCACCTGCCATCCCCAACCTACCCCACTCCCTGACTCTGTGGCAGGTACCATCCTTTTTACTCTCACTCTAATTTGGTGCATTCTGGTTTGCAATACAAATACATCGTGTTTGATCCTTGTCCTGCATTCAGCCACATCTCCCATCCGTTATTGGATGCAATTGGATTGGATCCAATCCGTGATTGGAACAATCCCTCCAATCATAATTTATTTAGTAGTTCCTTCTCCATCCCAACTGCCTTTTCCCTGAGCATGTGGGGCCAGCTTCCAAACCATGGTCTGATCCTCCTGGTCCCTATCTCTACTGTCCTTAGGTGTTTGTTTAATGTATTTTAATTACACATTGCAATTTTTATTGTCAAGGTTCTACATTATTTTGGCAATTTTTAAAAAATTCTTTATTCTTATTGGGTGATATCATAAGTGAAAACATATCTTTTAGTTGCTTCATAGCAAGTGTAGGAAAATACAGTTGATTTTGTATATTGAGGTCTTATCCTACAGCCTCCTAAACTTATTTATTTAATACTTTTATATATTTCTGAGGATTTTCTCTAGACCATCTGTTTTGTGAATAGAATTACTCATATTTCTTCTAATTTTACACCTTTTATTTGTTTTCTACTTATCCTGACTAGAAATTCCTATATAACATTAAATAGAAGTGCTAAAAATGGACATATTTGCCTTTTATCTTGAACTCAGGAACAAAGTATCCACTTGATTACAGTCAGGCCTGCTGTTGAGCCTGGGTGTTTCATAAGTGCTCTTATCATTGAGGAAGTTTCTTTTATTTTTGATTTGTTGAGTTTTTGTTTATTTTTCACTATGAAAGGTGAAAAATATGTACTTTGAATATATATATGTATATATGTGTATGTGTGTGTGTGTGTGTGTGTGTGTGTATAATCACAGTGAGATGCATCGTTACAAAGATGTTTGTGATTTGGTTTCAGTCATAGAATGTTCCAACACCCATTCTCCCACCACCAGTTTTCCCAGTTTCCCTCCCCCCACCCCAGCCTGCCTCTATGGCAGGCACTTTTCTTCTCTCTCTCTCTCTCTCTCTCTCTCTCTCTCTCTCTCTCTCTCTCTCTCTCTCTCTCTCTCTCTCTCTCTCTCTCTCTCTCTCTCTCTCTCCGTGTCTGTCTCTTTCTCTCTGTCTGTCTGTCTGTCTGTCTCTCTCTCCTTTAGAGCATTATGATTTGCAATACAGGTACTGATTGGTTAATCGGTTATCATGTTTGTTCTCGTACCTACTTTCAGCACTCAATTATTATCCAGAGTGATCGTTTCCAACTATCATTGCCATGGTTGTCCCTCCTCTATCACAACTGCCCTTTTCTCCAAGCACTTGAGGCAATCCTCCAATCATGGACCAATTGTCCCGGCCCTTATTTCTAATGCCTTGGGTATTAGTTTGTACTATGATTTTTTTTAATATTCCACAAATGAATGCAAACATTCTATGTCAGTCCCTCTCCTCTGACTCATTTTACTAAGCATGATATACTCCATATCCATTCATTTATAAGCAAATTTCATGACTTTATTTTTCCTGGTGACTGTGTAGTATTCCATTGTATAGGTGTCCCATAGTTTTTTTTTTTTTATCCAGTTCTCCCTTCTTCAATAATTTAGTTGTTTTCAGATTCTGGCTACTGTGAATAGTGCTGCAAGGAACGCAGAAATGCAAGATGTTTCTTCTGCAGTGTATTCTTGTGCTCTGGCATATATTCCCAGAAGTTGTATTGCTGGGTCATATGGAAACCCAATTTATAGGCTTTTGATAAATGTCCACATTGTTTTCTCACAAGGCTGGGTCAGTTGGCATTCCCACCAGTAATGAAAGAGAGTCCATCTTTGAAATGCTCATTTGCATTTTGTTTTATATTATATTGATATGAAGTATGACTTTGATTCCTTTCAAATAGTAAATAAGCATTCCCATATTTAAAATTATTATATCTTCTTGGTGGATTGACCACTTTATTATAATACAGCTTTTAAAATCTCTAGGAATGATTTTCTTTAATATTCATTTCACCTGGTATTGGTTTAGAAATTTCAGCTTTCTTGTGACTACTATTTGTATGATCATTTTTTTCTATCATTTTACACCAACTCTGCTAATGTTTTTTAATTTAAAGTTTTTCTGCCAGAGTTATATGACTGGACAACATTTTTACTTAAAAAGTTAAATTGTTTTGTTTGAATTATTTCATTTATACAATTGAATCATTTATACAATTAATCTTTTTTTGATCTATTTAAATTTAAGTATACCATTTTTGTCTTCTTTGTGTTTCATGTAAGTTTTTCTATTGTGTCATTACTAAGTTTTTGCTTAGAATCAATATTTTATAGAGCAACAATTTAGGTCTAAATTATTTTCTTAGTTTCTGTTACTTCTTTAGTTGTTCTCTAAGACAAAATATTCAGCTGATCAAAAGCAGTTTCAGAAAACTAGTAATTAAATTTTAATGAGATATAGATATTACTCTATCTCTACCCCCTTTCAACTATTTTATTAAAATATTACATCTAAAATTGTTACTGACCTAATAATCTGTGGCTAATAACATTTTGTAGTTTTTAGGGTTGCTACTAATAATTGAAATGATAGACTGAAATATTATTGAATGTTACCACTTTCTTCCATCACTTTTATTTATTATTGACTATAATTATCATCATCATCATCATCATCCCATTGAAAAAAATAACTAATTAATTGTAGGATATTATTGGTTTGTCCTTTCTCCCTTGCCACAAAGTTTGGGCTTATCTGGTAATAATCTCTAAACATTTGTAGACAACATTGGTATGTCTTGTTCTCCTTGCCACAAGGAGCTTAGATATATCGGGTCATACCCATCAAAGTGCTCCCGAGTCACTCCCATTCCTTTGTCTATCTGTAATCACTTCTCTATGCTCTCTTACCCAAACAGTTAATCAGTTTTTCCCCTAATCAGACTCTGTTAATTTGTAAGGTCAGACATTTCTAGGATACTGAACTTGTATTGTAAGTTAATATTGCCTTTCTCCTCTCCTCGTGTCTTTTGAATAGTTTACTTTAAAGCAATGTTCTTTTTGTATGGACAAAGAAAGAGAGTTGTTAATATGCTTTGGTAACATGCGATTTAATTGGCTTCGAGTATTATTCACTTCTGGGCATCTGCTTTCTTGACTTAAGCCTCAGTTGCCCTTAGTTCCTAGCACCCCAAAGGCAGGGTCCTGATGAGGGACGGGACGGACCCAGGGCAAGTGGTGAGTTATGTGCTACCCTGGCATCGAGATGGGCCTGACCAAAATGCCTAATGCTTAACTATAAGTTAAGAGCTTGGTCATGGACATATCATGTCATGATAAAACTAGGGCCTTGCTAGGGATAGGAAAGACTAATCTGGCCTGAGCACTGTAGTCTGAGATCGAGGTGACCCCAGGAAAGCAATTCTATAAGCTTAATGCATCTCTTACTGTGTCCATACAAAATGATTAATATTATGAATGCTTATATGTTAGTTGGACAAGGAGAGGAGAAACACACCCATGGAATTCCGCTCTTGGGTGGGTGTCCTGCTGAAAGAGAATCTGTCCTAGAAGCATCCCCTAAGGGAAAGAACTTTACCCCTATTGATTGTGACCACACCTATGTGTAAGCCCCAACCCCTCATGCTTGGGGATTTAACGCGGCTGAATGAGTGGCTCGGGGCCAGTCCCAGAGCCAGATCTGGAGAAGCTAGATTGAGATCCAGATCCAGAGCAGAAGGAGAATAAAGTAGCATGGGGGGGAAGAAGCAGAGAGAGAGACGGGAGTGTATAGAGAGGAGATTGGAATAAACTGCAACTGAGACCAACCAGCCTGTTTCCGTTCCTTCCTTCACCTGCCTCATCATTGCCATCAACCTCCCTGGGATGGGGGAAGCGGCTAGAGACTACAGAACTCTGGCAGCCAGAGAGAGAGAGCGCCGCTGCCCTGTGCCTGGTGTGGTGCCCCCCTCCCTTCTTTTTTGTGTGTTTACATAATTAATCAATTAATTGTTGACTTGATGTCAGTGGGCCCCATTGGGTGGCTCATGTGAAGCAGGGAGGAGAAAGATGGTCACTTTCTCTTGATCCGCCTCTGCCACCCTTGACCCAGGTATTGTGTTCTTGTCTTGCCTAGGAGAAAAGAATTTTAGGAATAAACAAGCAGTGAAGCAAAATAGATTTTATTTGTAGGTTTTGAAAGGGAGGAGAAAGAAAAAGTGGAAGAGAGTGGAGAGTAATGTGCTCAAGAGAGAGAGAACCCATCTTCTCCAGGGTGGAGAGTACCCTACACACACTCCAGCATTACACATGAAAGCATGAAACTCCACATCTCAAGAGGGGAGATGCAGGTGCCACATGGTGTTCGGGCATCACATGTGCTCCTGAGCCACATATGCTCAACTCTGTGGGTGCAAGCAGCACATGGGCTCTGGCAGTATATGTGTGTCCTTCCTTTGTTCAAGGTGCCTTTTATAGGGTATCTTCTCGGGATGTCTTGGTCTGGAATGTTTTGAAGTCTTCTCTGGGCTAAATCACTAAAGTAGATCAAAATAAGAGAGAGGTCCGAGGGTATTTGAGGAATTTCCTTCATGGAGAAGGGTCCAATCTCCTCAGGATCCATTGCTGAAGGTCTTATCTTGGGTCTTGTTTGACAATAGGACTTTTACTTCCCCAGGATTATTATAGATTTTGGTGGTTTTCTTCCCTAGAAACTTCATTGCCATGGGGCCCTTCCCTGTCTATCTGCCTCCCCACATCAGACTTTTGATAATTTATTTTTTGTTGTTGAATTTTTTATACCACAAATGTCTATGGTTGATCCATTGCCTTTGTTCCTTATTTCTTTTCTTGTAGTTTTAATTTTACAGTAATGTGTCTTCACAGATATCTTTTTGCCTTTAAGTATTTGGGTTGTTCCATTGGCTTCTTGTAGTTTTATGTTTAGGTCTTTGTTTAGCTTTCAGAAGCCCACAGCTATTCTTTGAAACATTGTCCCCTTCACCCTTTCTTCACATTTTTGTATAATCTTTATCCTTGTATTCCTTCCTTATAGTAGTCTGATACTTTTTAAGGCGCTTCCTCACTTAAAAAAAATCTTATTTCTCTCTCTTTCTCCAATTAAGTCATTGCTGAAGCTTTATCTTTAATTTCACTAATTCTTGTCTTTTTGAGAATTAATCTATTTGTTAGTTTACCATGGAATTTTTAATTTTATTAATCGTATTTATTCATATCAAGCATGTCTTGAATTTTTTTATACCACAAATGTCTATGGTTGAGCAATTGCCTCTGTTCCTTATTTCCTTTTTTATTTTATTAATGGTTTTATTCTGCATTATTGCAGATTTGATATATTATGATGATGTCCTTCATAATAGTAATTTAAAATTCATTGTTTGTTAGATTTCCCATTTCTATGTCATTGAGACGTTTCAAAGGAAAAAAAAGTTTTTTTCATTCATTTTGTAATTAGGTTTAACCTATCTTGGCATTGTGGTTCTTGATTTTTGTGGCATTGATTTTTGTGGCATTGATTTTCCGGTAGGAGGCATTGTGGTTCTTGATGTGATAATCTGTTGATTTGAAATCATGTTTGCTAAAATCAACTCACATATTTGGGGAAAGATGAGTGTGTATTCAATAAAGTGCATGGGCTCTTGCCACATGCATTCGGTGGTCAGGTCACTTTCCCACCCCGGATGGCCAACAGAGATGGACGAAAGAAGGACGAAACAGGGGCCAGGCTGATTGGTGATCAATTGCTGTTTATTTAAATCCAGTCTTCCTCTGCCTCCTTCCAGTCTCACTCACTGCCTATATTCCTTCTCCCCTGCCCAATCTCACAATTATCAAGGGTTGGAGGTAGCAATTATAGATGGGGAAGATAGTACAATCAACATATGAAAGCCCTTCCTTCTGTTTGTTTGTTTGTTTTTTCTTTTGGGTCACACCCAGTGATGCACAGGGGTTACTCCTGCCTCATGCATTCAGGAATTACTCCTGGCGGTGCTCTAGGGACCATATGGGATGCTGGGAATCGAACCTGAGTCAGCTGCGTGCAAGGCAAATGCCCTACTTGCTCCAGCCCCGAAAGCCCTTCCTTCTGGGAGAAGTTCTTCTAAGACAAAGATTTCCTCCTGCTAGGAGATCCACTCAAGGGCAGAATTTCATCTAAGGACATTCTTCTTCATTCCTTAGTCCATAAATAATCATAGATTTACTCCTTAATAATCTTTCTAGTCATTTTGAATGGACACAATAAGATATCTATTAAGCTTATTGGATTATTCTCCTGGGGACATCTCACTTTAGATTCCAGACTACTGTCCTCAGGCTTGATTAGTCCTTCCTAATCCCTGAAGGGTCCTTGTCCAGACACTTCTCTTTGGGTCTTGATGGTATTTGTCCATGACTGTGTGTTTAACGTATTACAAGTTTTATGGCCCTTGGCCTGTCCCATTTTGATGCCAGGGTAGCTTACAGCTTGCCCTTGGTCCATCCAGTCCCTTTGTCAGAACCCTGCTTTTGAGATGCGAGGAGCTAAGGGCAACTGAGGCTTGTCACAGGCTTATCTGGGCATGACAGATGCCCAGAAGTATATATTTGGAGTCAATTAATCCCAAGTTATAAAAGCATAGCATTAACTGTCTTCCTGTGTCTATACAAAAAGGACATTGTTCTAAAGTAAACTAGGCAAAGGACATAAGAGAAAGAGAAAAGCATATTTCACTTACAAATATAAAATCCTGATCTCTGAAGAATCTAACTTTACAAGTCACAGGTTCTGGTTTGGGGGAAATGAGTGATTAACAGGGGAAGCAGAGCATAAGGGAGAAATTAAAGATGAATACCGAGGAAATAGGAGTGCTTTGGGAGCATTGTGATGGGTGTTACTCAGTAAGCCTAAGCTTCCTGTGGCAAGGGAGAAAGGGCAAACCAGTGTTGTCCTACAGATGAGCTCATCAGTTTGCTTATTCCTTTAATCCCTGCTGAGGAGTGGGGCATAAGCATGGGCATGAACTTCCTTACTGTCCCTCTTCTCTTGTGACCTTTCTTGGAGCTCAATAACTGCAGTTCCAGATCCTTCCCAAGGCCTGATGATTAGTGGCTTAATCCAGAGGTAGTATTGCATGGATGTCCAGTGAAGTAGGAAGGGGCATTAAACCTCCCATAGCATCATTTTTGCCTTTTAGGATACGAAGCAGATTCCCCTTCTTGTCAGTGAGTTCCCAGCGGCCTCTGCGCCTGACCTTTGCCATATCAACAGGACCAGCTCCATAGCCTATGGTGAGATGTTTTTTGACACTGGTGGAAGAAAGTGGTTCTCTGGTGTGGGTGGTTTTGGTATGGTCTATTTATTGAAAGCATAATTAACAATAACTTAAGTCCCAGAACCTCAATTAGAAATGGTTTTAAAAAGTTTTTTTAAGTTCCAGTGCATATCAGGGGACAAGAAGGGCACAGACATGTGCAGAACTGAATGAATGCTCAAAAATCCTTTTTATTTTTTTTTTTAAATATTTCTGACTGACCTCCAGGCTTCACAAAAGCCAGAACTGAAGGTTAAAGAAATTGCGACTGGCCAAGTGTTGATGGACTGCCCTTACACATAGACAATCAAGAGACAAATATGATAGGTGTCTTTGCTCCCTTTTTTTCATTCCAGGATATTAAATGACATCTCTGTCAAAACACAGATGGCTTAATTAACACAATTGTTTTGCTAGCATCAATACATTAAAACATTCTTTGTCATTAGATGTTTGTAGATACATAGTTTTTATACATCAATTTCTTTGATCTTCAGAAAGTAAAAAAAAAATTCACATGGCAAACATTTCTCTGTGTACATTGTTAACTCCAAAGTTTCGTCTTCACCAGTGTTCTTATGAAATCACAAAAAGGAATTTAGTTAGAATTCAGTTCTTTTATATTGGCTTAGTAAGACTGAAGACTGCATGTACCCTTTTTTGACAGTTACAAATTATATTAATATTATCTGGATCATGCCTGTGTAATAGATAATTTATTTTGTTTTTTGGGATGTGGGCTAGTCTCTATGGTGTGAGATGATATCTCATTGTTGTTTTGATCTGCATCTCCCTGATAATTAGTGATGTTGAACATTTTCTCATGTGCTTCTCAGCCATTCGGATTTCTTCTTTGGAAAAGTTTCTGTTCATTTCATCACCCCATTTTTTGATTGGGTTGGCAGTTTTCTTCTTGTGGAGTTCAACCAGTGCATTGTATACCCTTGTTATCAACCCTTTATCGGATGGATACTGCATAAATATCCTTTCCCATTCTGTAGATTGTCTTTGTATTTTGGTCACTGTTTCTTTTGAGCTGCAGAAGCTTCTTAGTTTGAAATAGTCCCATTTATTTATCTTTGTTTTCACTTGCTTGGCCAGTGGCGTGTCAGCTTTGAAGATACCTTTGGCTTCAATGTCGTGGAGGGTTTTGCCGACCTTATCTTCAATGTACCTTAGGAATTCTGGTCTGATGTTGAGGTCTTTAATCCATTTTGATCTGATTTTTGTACATTTATCATTTATTTTGTATATGTAAACATTTTGCAGACCTGTTTGAATAATTCTTCCTTAAGCTTTTAATTTTATTCTTATGTATGTTATGTCTATTAAAAAAAACTTAAAATATTCCTCACTTGAGGAAGTTCTACATGTAAAAATTTAAAAACAATTTTTTATTTTATATAGTGGCTCACAGTATTAGATTACAGTTAATATTCAAACACCAATCTCACCACCATTATGCCTTTCCACAACCAAATTTTGGATGTTTCCATCCCAAGCCCCAATCCCTGTTTTAAAGAACAATGAAATAATACATTTTGTGTTGTCTGTTATGGAAAACAGATGAAAATGTTACAAAGTATACACAGAGGAGACAGTATGGAGATTGGTCTATGTTGTCAGGGGCTATTAAGACATACTTTAGAATACCACTAACATGGTGTTAAAGGTTAAGTGATGTGAGCCCTTGTATATATATCTAAAATTATGTATACATGCATATAATTTTATATTTATGCATACATATACATATATAATTATACATATATATTTGATTTGTTGCCTCCTATTTGAACACCATTAAATGTGGTGTGGTACTTATGGAGAATGGATAGGGAGTATCTTATGATGTGCCAGGTGATCTTATGATGCAGATGTGTGGTACAGGAATATGGTCACTTGTACATGAGGCTCAGCACTGGGATGTGGGGAATGGTCTTGATAGTGGTGGCGATTGGGTTCTGGAGGTTTTGGGCTGCCAGGGCTGGGTCCATTGGAGCGGGGAGGGCTCTCTCACTCACCCCTCTCTGGAGCTCCCTGAGTAAAACAAAGTGGTACAGAGTCCGGTGGCATGGTTATGGTGGGCATCATACTGCTCCCTTCTGGGAGAAAAAGCGATGTGATCTGAGTGGTGGCCAATGAGGATATTATCTGGCCTGGGCAGGAGGTGATTTATGGGCATGACCCCTGTATCGCCAAACACTGCGGGTGGAAACAGGTAGAGGATTTCCGATTCTGGTTCTGTTGAGCCCAGAATCCAAGGTCACAAAGTTTGCAACATATAGAAATTTTGTACCCATTACAGATTCTTGTCTTCTCTTCCTTCAGTGCATCTTAGAAAGTATTTTTCCACTTTCCCTTGTTTTTTATTTATTTAGAGTGTACCAATGAAGAAATACAAATAATCTTTTGTTGGCTAGTGAACACTGACAGAAGTTAAAAATAATATAGTAGTCTATTATGAAAAGAAATTCCAACTATAATAATATAGTATGACATTTTAGATATTAATATTTATAGCAGCAATCACCATCAACAGTTTTGACAGTGTCGAGAAAATAGTCACACACCAGTAAATCAATATACACAATATGGATGGACTTAACATTAAGTAAAACTCATCATAATGTGTTGATTCACTAAATTGTGACTTCTTTTCCCTTAGGTCATATCTTGAAAACTTTTCTGTATGATAAAACATGTGACTATCTCATTGTTTGTAAGAGTTACATATCATGTAAAGGACACAAAACAATTTGATGCATTATCATAGAAAATTGGCATAGGTATACAGTCTGTAAGCTAAAAAGAATGTCAACTCATTTACCTACCAGTAAAGATATATACAATTATCATTTCAGCATCTGGAGAGATAGTGCAGCACAGAGAGCACTTGCCTTGCATGCATCTAACTGGGTTCAATCCTGGGAACTTGATATGATTCCCTGAACCTGCAAGGAGAAAGTCCTGAGCATAGGGCCAGGAGTAAGTTCTGAGCACTGCCAGGTGTTCCCCCAAAAAAGTGTAGTTTTATTTCATAATCATATTTTAAGGAAGATATGATAATTTAAAGTTATCTAATGCTCTGTCTAACATTCACCAATTTAAAGAAGGCCTTTGATTCTGTTGAGACTGAAGTGGTCATCAAAGCCCTAGCCAAACAGGGCGTTCAAACTCAGTATATCAGGATTCTCCTTGAGCTGTACTACGGATTCGCCACCAGGGTCTCACTATTCTTTTTTTTTTTTTTTTTTGCTTTTTGGGTCACACCTGGTGATGCACAGGGGTTACTCCTGGCTCTGCACTCAGGAATTACCCCTGGCCGTGCTCAGGGGACCATATGGGATGCTGGGATTTGAACCCGGGTCGGCCGCGTGCAAGGCAAACGCCCTACCCGCTGTGCTATCTCTCCAGCCCCAAGGATCTCACTATTCTACAAGGAAGTGGTCATTGATATAGAGAGGGGTTTGGCAGGGTGATACCATTTCACCAAAACTCTTCAGTGCCACCCTCGAGAACATTGCTTAATGACTGGAATGGGAAGGAATGGGAGTGAAGATATAGGGTTGGCAACACACCACCTCTGCTTTGCTGATGACATTGTTCTAATAACACCAAATATCAGCCAAGCAGCACAAATGCTGTCCGACTTCAACTATGAGTGTGAAAACGTCGGACTACAGCTGAATCTCCCGATGACAATGTTCATGAGAAACGGACTAGTTTCTGATGTTTCATTTGCCCTCAACAGAACAAACATCTCCGAATGCAGCAGTTATGTGTACTAGGTTGAGAACTCAACATGACAAAAGACCTGGCACCTGAACTGTACAGGAGGAAGAGAGCGGCATGGAATGCCCTAAGAGCATTGAAGAAATTGTTAAGAAGATGAAGAACCTCCAGCTCCATGCACATCTTTTCAACTCCACCGTTCTTCCTGCACTAACATATGCCTCAGAGACCTGGGCCTTGCATAAGCAGGATGAGAACGCTATTCAGGTATCCCAAAGAGGAATTGAAAGAGCTATGTGTGGAGTATCATGTTTCAATCAACTGAGAGAAGGAATCCTGAGTTCTGACCTCTGTCATTGATCAAGAATCAGGGATGCTGTCTCATTTGCCAAGGCATAGAAAATCAGGTGGGCTTGATACGTAATTCGATTTAGAGACAACCACTGGACTAGAGCTGTTATCAACTGGATTCCACGGGATGTCTAAAGACCATGTGGCTGCTCACCTACAAGATGGTCAGACTTCTTCAAGATCCTGAATGAATGTTTGAGGCTCTTCGTGTTCTTGGAACGAGTAGACATCACAGGGCTACACTAGCACGTGACAGGGATGAATGGAGATGTTAGTGGCACCCGCTCAAATAAATCAATCAACAATGGATGACAGGTGATACAAATGAATGCTCTAGTACCTAGCATATTAATTTTTATCTCACACATGCAGTCACACATGCATGCATATACATACACGCATAGGTTTTCATGTTTATTTTGGGGTGGCACCCAGTAGTGTCTAGTGTCTACTCTCATCCTAGTTCTCAGGGGTCTTTCCCTGAAGTGCTCAGTGAGCCATGACAATGCTTATTGCAAGCTCAGCACGTTAGCATTGAAGGTACCAAAAAACATTTTAAACTAGACTTTAGGAGAAAATATTAATAAAATTGTGTTGCTGACTATCAGGTTTTAAAAAGCCAGAAAAACATAACTAACAGTAAAGCAAAAAAGCAAAAATGATCCTAGTTGTCTTAACCTTTTTTTAAAAAAAGAATTTTATTAGTGAATCACTGTGGGGTACAGTTACAGATTTATAAATTTTCGTGCTTGCGTTTCAGTCATACAATGATGAAGTACCCATCCCTCTACCAGTGCCCATTCTTGAGACACCACCAATGATCCCAGTATCCCTCCCACCGCCCCCACCCTTTTCCCCCCACCCCACCTTGTCTCTGTGTCAGGGCATTCCCTTTTGTTCTCCCTTTCCTTTTGGGTGTTGTAGTTTGCACTAGAGGCATTGAGTGGGCATTTTGTTCAATCTATAGTCTACATTCGATTCACATCTCCCAAACCAAGTTGGTTCTCCAAATACCCTTTACTTGGTATTCTCTTCTCTATCTGAGCAGCCTTTTCCCCCAGCATTTGACGCCAGTGTCCAAGCCATGGAATAAACCTCGTGGTCCTTATCTCTACTATTCTTGGGTGTTAGTCTCCCATTCTGTTACTTTATATTCCACAGATGAGTGCAATCTTTCTATGTCTCTCCTTCTCTTTTTTTTTTTTTTTGATTTTTAGGTCACACCTGGCAATGCACAGGTTTTATTCCTGGCTCTGCACTCAGGAATTACTCCTGGTGATGCTGGGGACCATATGGGATGATGGGAATCGAACCCGGGTCGGCTGCATGCAAGGCAAACACCCTACCCGCTGAGCTATCGCTCCAGCTCCATCTCCTTCTCTTTTTGACTCTTCACTTAACATGATACTTTCCATGTTGATCCATTTATATGCAAATTTCATGACTTCATCTTTTCTAATAGTGGCATAGTATTCCATTGTGTAGATGTACCAAAGTTTCTTTAACCAGTCATCTATTTTTGGGCACTTGGGTTGTCTTAACCTTTCTAAAACAATAGCTCCACAAGAAAATTGTTAATTACTATTAAAGTCACATTTTAACAACACTTGCATGAACAAAGCAGAAATCAAATTCTTAACCCACAACACCAATATGCGATCTGATTATGCTGACCTATGAATGCATAAATATAATAAACTCTAAAAGTAAACATAGCAGATATTAGTTCATTAAAAATATAGACATGTGGATGAGGGACTGGTTCAGAAGACAAGAATGGATATTTTCCCTGAAAACTCTGAGCTTGACCCCTGCATTCCATGGCTCACTGAGCACTTCAGGGAGAGACCCTGAGAGCTGTGAGGAGAGTAGACCCTGGGCACTTCTCAGTGTCACCCCAAAGCAAACACACACTTATGTGTTTATGTGTATGCATATGTGTGTATACATATTTGTGTGCATGTGTGAGATAAAGATAGACAAGGTAGGTTTAAAATCATCATAGATACTAAGTAAAAATTTAAAAGGGCCAGAAAAATAGTTCAGAGGTGTGCCATCTTGCATGTGACTGATGCAGTTGTGATTCTGGTTCAAATTCCCCAGTACCAGAAAACTCTGCTGAGCATCACCAGGGATCACTCTGAGCACAGAGCCAGGAATAACTCCTGAGTACCTCTCCTGTCTCAATTCACCCTCCCACCTCAACACACACACACACACACACACACACACACACACACACGCACGCACGCACACCTTTAAATATAAGGTGTTTCTGCAAAGCAAATGTTTAAAAATTAACTGTTGGGGCTGTAAATTGTAAGGCACTGTAAATTGTACAGCAGGTAAGGCACTTGTCCTGAATGCAGCTGACCCAGATTCGAGCCCTGGTATCACATAAGGTCCTCAGACACTGCCAGGAGTTATCTCTAAGTGCAGAGTCTTTTTTAAGCTTAGTGTAGCCAAAAAGAAAAAAAAAGGAAGGAAAGAAGAAGAAAGAAAGAAGGAAAAATGGTTGGAAGGAAGGAGAGAAAATCGCATGTCAGACCATGCCCAAACATTAATTCAATATATATTAAAGATTGTTATTTTCATATGTCCAACAAAGGACTGAATCACCTCTTTTTATGAAATAAAGGGGAAAAAAAACCCAAACCAAATTAAACTAAACCAAGCCAAACAATGAAGGGATGATTTAATTCTGTAACACAGGATTCACTTTTTTTTTTTTTTTTTTAGGATTCACTTTTTATCCTGATATGGATTCAAAATATTCTGCTTGGTACTTTGACAAAATTCAGGGAATTTTACTCTTTGGTGGAACAAAATCATGAATTTTATTTACATGACCCTTTTCGGATTCTATTTTCTCTTCAAATTTGAGTGAATAATTATGATTGAATTTTTCATATATATTTGGATCCCATAACTTGTCTTCAACTTAGAAGTAGCACAACTGCCATAAAGAAATTTATGAGGAAGATTAATTCCTTTCATTTCAAGAACATTGTTCCTCATTTCATACCAGTGGTATATATATGTTAGTACAGAATAAGTTTTTTCTATTTCCTTGTTTTTGCTCAGCCAGTTAAAAATATTTCTAATTACACACTCATCTTATCAAGCTCACATTCATTGCCCTCAAATTTCTTCTTGTATAGTTGAAACAGTATAATTGAAAATAATATATCAGCTAAGCCCAATGCACAAAGAACTAATCCAGAAAGATTCCAACTATTATTACAAAATGTCTTAGGTTATTAAGGTTAGAATTCTTAGCCTGATCTAGCAAGTTATTAACCATCTTCAACACAAATATAAGACTCAGAAGACAGGCTAAAAAAGTGATAAACAAATCATTTCTTCATTGTCTAAAATTAAAATTGATAAGAAAGGCATAATAGTAGAAAGAAATCCAATGAGATTTTAATGTTAGTTATTGATAGTGTAGTAAACAAGCCAAACCTTATTTGGAAAATAAAAATCAATTTTTGAAAGTCAAACTGGACTCTTTCTGAAAATCTACTACTTCGAGTCATCCTGGAGGCAGGGAAACATTTACATCCTTGTCCAGTGTTTTTATGGTAACTCTGGTCAGTCCAAAACTCTAGTCCAGGAAGAGTGCATCCCTGGACTCCTGACCGTGGACTTCTCCAGCCTGCTTTTCCATCCACACTCCCAGTATAGAGGTTTAGATATCACTTCCTTAGCATTATTTTGTCAATTTTTATGGATAAATCCAAATATAAAACTGGGTATTTAATTGATAATAATCTGTTCCTTGCAATTAGGACATAGGAGCATTTATTTAAAAATTCAGATAATATCAGTAAAGGAAAGGTGTCAAAATGAATACAGTGGTTAGTGCACAGAACCTGAATTTGATTCCCAGCCCCATGTGCATAAGGGTGCAACCTGGAGGCCCTCAAGCATTTATGTGTGTGCCCAGGGAAACCCCCAGGGGGGCAGGGCCTGAGCAGTATCACATCCTTTGGTCCTTGGATGTAATATTGCTCACTGGGCTAAGAATTACTGATCAGACCCTGGATACTCCTGAATACAGCTTGGTAGCTCCCTTCCCCCAATAAAAATTAGTAAAGAATCTTCCTATAACACTGTAGACAAGCTAAAAGCAACATTATCATTAAATAATTATTTCTGACAGAAATGCTATTTTATCTCCAGAAAGGCCAGAGAAAAACTGTTAATAGAGTCTGGGGACATCCCTGGTGGTCAAATGTAAAATATTTATCAGAACTACTTTTCACTTTTAGTGTACTATGCTAACATTGACTTCCTCTTGTGTTGATTCTAAGCTTCATTTAGCAGTGCCTTTTTTCTTAACAGCTTCCTAGAAAAAAGCTACCTCATTCAATCCACTGTTGACACTACTATTCAGAGCATTCAGGGCACTATTAAACAGTACCTACTGCTGCTGAAACAAAGTTAAGCACCCACACTCAAACCACCAATTGCCAAAATTATTGTTATTTTGAGGGGAGTTTTCTCAAGCTATGCTGAGGGACCTGGGGGTCATATCCCGTGATCCTTATCCAAATGGGAAGGATGGCTCAGTGATTTGGAATGGAAACTACTGGGAACCACCAAGGTTACCTGACAGTACTTTTGATCCTCCAAGGCTACCAATAACAGTGTGGTAGGGGGGGCATGTGTATAGGGGGCAGAAGTTGGGGTAGGGCATGTGCCCCAGAACTTTGAGCTAACTCACAAATGCCTAGGATTATTTTTAAGGGCCTTATTATGAATTAGTTCAGAATCAAGAAACTTGTCTTCCTTAGACAAGTCTCATGCATCACACCAATTATGAATGCGTGGCCCTAGGATACAATGTCTTTCTGTTTTATTTCAGCTAATAAGACAGAACAGAAGGTTTAGAAGGTCTGAGGAAACCGCAGGGCAACAGGTTGTGCCTTGTGATTCATGCTCTTAGTAGTAAGGTGAGAATGAAATGGGACTGACCCCCAACCTTTGCATCCATCTCACACAGGAGCAGGGAGTCCTGAGACATCCTTGGCCCTCATCCAGCATGGCAGCTGGGACTCTCAAAGCTGACGATTGATGCTGGCAATGAAATTCTCGACAAGATATTTCTCTGCCATATGTTTTGGGAGTACCCAGGGCATCAGTTTTCCAATGACAATGTAACAAAATGACCTATGGGTGTTTTATCCATATTTTATTTCGAGAAGCTTCAGACTGAGATAAGCACCACATGAAATCTACTTCTGGATATTGACCATTTATTTTCTTATGCTATTAGTGCTTTTACTATTGATTATTTAATTCTGCTTCCATAGACCCTATCACTTTGGGACTCTGCTGACTTATTTCTTTCACTTAGGTTCTATGGCTTAAAGCATTAATTCTCTTTGTGCAAAAACATTGAGAAGGGAAGATTCTTGGGCTGGAGAGTACAGCAGGTGAGGTGCTTCACTTGCAACCCATATGGTTTGCCATGATCCCTGAGCACAGAGCCAGAATAAGTCCTGGGCACCGCTGGGTGGAGGGAGGGATGAGAAGGGAGGGACAGGGAGAGGGAAAATGAGAAAGAGAAGCAGGAAAAGAGGGAGATAGCACAGCGGGAAGGGCGTTTGCCTTGCACACAGCTGATCCAGGTGCAATTCCTCCACTCCTCTTGGAGAGTCTGGCAAGCTACTGAGAGTATCTCGCCATACAGCAGAGCCTGGCAAGCTACCCATGATATATTCAATATGCCAAAAACAGTAACAACAAGTATCACATGGAGATGTTACTGGTACTTACTGGTACCTGCTCGAACAAATTGATGAGCAACGGATGGCAGTGACAGTGACAGTGAAGGGATGGAAGGAGGAAAGAAGGGCAGGGAAGAAAAGGGACGGATGGAGAGAGAGGAGAGAAAGAGAGGGGAGACTTCTGCTTCTATTTAACCTTAAGGCAAATGTATGTCCCCTAATTATTCCTGCAAGGAATAAAATCATAAAAACTTATTTTTAGAAGGAAAACATTCATATTTCTTGATATTTAAATGTTTTCCTTCATGTTCTTCCTTAACAGAAGCATACAGTAAATTTGAGTGTTAGGGAAAAGTGAGAGGGTTGGAAAGTTTTCTTCTAGGTTCTTAGAAAAATCTTTCTTTCCAGAACTATTGACATTATGACCTATAATTGCCTTATTTGGAATAACTAAATATCAAGTTTTAACAATTATACCTGCAAATAGCTTTCAAATATGACCTCTTACATAGCTATACTCTCACACTTCTATCTCTGTTTTATCAGCTTATGTTCTCTAGACACAGAAGGTAAATTTTACCAAAAAACTTTTACTTCGAGATACCTTGGAGATTTTTGCCCTAAATGTTCAGCAGTTTTTAATCCCATGTCAACTATGATGACATTATTTTCCCCATTAAGTACTCTTAATATCTATCTTAAGCATTTCCCAGAATCTACTCTAATTCCATAAAATTCCATAAAAGCCTAGACTTGGATGTGTCCCCTGATACCTTTATTTACTATACTCAAGAACCAATAGATTACAATTTCCTAAAAATTATGTGTTCCTACATCTTTGTGCAGTTGCGTAACTTTTTCACGTATTAGAAAGTATCTTCTATCTTATCTGCCTAGTGAATAAACTCAAATATTCAAATATCAAATAGTGGCCGACGGGAGTTATGGGAGTTGGTATAGCACAGCATCTTCTGACTCGGCCATAGCCTCATGTACCATCCTGGGCTCTGCCTCTGCCCGCTGAAGCTCGGCTTCCCTGCCTTCTGTGCATCCAGAAGCACCTTGATTCTTTTTTATTTTCTTTTTTAATTTTTCTTTTTTAAATTTTATTGAATCAGTGTGAGATAGTTACAAGCTCAGTAGAAATGACATCTATACCTATATGTTCACTACAGCACTGTTCACAATAGCCAAAATCTGGAGGCACCTTGATTCTTGATTGGGTAGCAGGGCATCTGCAGGTGCACGGAGCAGTGGCAGAGCCCATGGCCAGGGACACAACAGCTACCATACCTGTGCTGGCCAGAGCCACACTGAGCCTGACACTGCTGAGACCAGGCCTCTACTGGCTCCGAAGCCACTTCCAGAGAAAACAGTCATCAGGTTGGAACCTGGTGAGGTTGTAGTCGGCTTGCAAGGAGTGATTGGCTCAGGTGATGCTCAGTGCCAGTCCCTCGGGTCCTTCCAGGCATACACAGACTGGGGAAGGGTGCCTGTGGTGTCCCGCTCTGGACAGCTTCTGGAACAGACCCTCAGTCAACCGGAGGGCATGGAGGGGAAAGGCCGACATCATCGGCAACTATTGCCCAATCTGCCTGTTGTCTGTTGTCTACAAGTTGTTCACTTGTGTCATCCTGAATAGAATAGGCAGAACACTAGACGAAGGACAACCATGCGAGCAAGCCGGGTTCCAAAGGGGATTCAGCACTATAGACCATATCCACACAGTGACCAAACTCATAGAAGTTTTGTGAGAGTTCAAGATGCTGCTCTGTCAAATGTTCATTGACTTAAAGAAGGCCTTTGATTCTGTTGAGATTGAGGCGGTCATCGAAACCCTAGCCAAACAGGGCGTTCAAACTCAGTATATCAAAATCCAACATGAGCTGTATTGTGGATTCACCACCAGGATCTCACCATTCTACAAGGAAGTGATCATTGATGTAAAGAGAGGGGTGCGGCAGGGTGATACCATTTCACCGAAACTCTTCAGTGCCACCCTCAAGAATGTCATGCGATGACTGGAATGGGAAGGAATGGGAGTGAAGATAGACAGTCGGCAATTACACCACCTCCGCTTTGCTGATGACATAGTTCTCATAATGCCAAACATTAGCAAGCGGCACAAATGCTGGCCGACTTCGACCTCGAGTGTGGAAAGGTCAGATTGCAGCTGAATCTCAACAAGATGATGCTCATGAAAAATGAACTAGTCCCTGAAGCTCCATTTGCTCTCAATGGAACAAACTTTTCCGAATGCAGCAGCTATGTGTGCCTGGGTCGAGAAATCAACATGAGGAACGACTTGACATCAGAACTGCGCAGGAGGAAGAGAGAAGCGTGGAATGCCTTCAAGAGCGTCGAAGAACCGGGTAAGAGGATGAAGAACCTTTGACTCCAGGCACACCTTTTTGATTCCACCGTTCTTCCTGCACTGACATATGCCTCAGAGACCTGGGCCTTACTTAAGCAGGATGAGAACGCTATTCGAGTATCCCAAAGAGGAATCAAAAGAGCTATGCGAGGAGTATCACATCTCACTCAAGTGAAAGAAAGAATCTGGAGTTCTGACCTCCGTCGACGATCAAGAATCAGGGACGTTGTCTCATTTGCCAAGGCATCAAAAATCAGATGGGCCAGTCATGTAATGCAATTCAGAGATGACCGCTGGACTAGAGCTGTTACAGACTGGATTCCACGGGACGTCAGAAGACCTCGTGGCCACCCACCAACTAGATGGTCAGATTTCTTCATAAAATCCCTGAATGAGTGATTTGAGGCTCTTCCTGTTCCTGGAGCAAGCAGATATCATTGGGATGCTCTAGCACGCAACAGGGACAAATGGCGACGTTACTGGTGCCCACTTGAGCAAATCGAAGATCAACCAGATGACAAGTGATACAAGTGAAGTGATTAGTTAAAGTATAATACAGTTGGAAATTGATATAAAAATCAAAACAAAGAAGCCTGGAAAATTTAAAAATATCTTAATAGGGTCTTTAGAACATAAAGATAGAGCTTATGTATTTTCTAAAACTGGTAATGAATACTTTGGGATATTCCTGGTTGTGATCACTTTTGTATAGTTTCACAATTTTTAATTTTATATTTTGAAAAACAATTCAGACTGAAAAGTATTATTTTTCATAATGTTAAATAATATAGTCTGTATTTTAAGTTATTGACTTTGTGAATCCCACTTACCACTTTTTCTTGGGCTTTCTGAGTTTCATTAGACTCTTAAAAATCACTTTATTATTATACTGATGCAACCTTTGCTATTTTTGACAAAGCTGTTAACATTCTTATCCAGGTCTCCTTATATTTATGCAAAGCACTTCAATTGCTCTTTCAGAATATTTGCATACTCAGATTTACTACATATTGCCAAATTGCTTTGCAAATTGACTTTCTACAAATATCACTTAGATCAATAAAATATAGGACTTTCAATTTTGTCACAATTTTACCAACACTTAGTGATAAGCTCCTCTGTTTTTATGAACTTAAGAATATGAAATGATACTGTTAGGATGAGCAGTGGTTTGTAGTAGTTAAGAGCACTGACCCAATAATTAGGATGTTAGTGCCAGTTTTTGCTTTTTACTGTTATTTTGTTTTTTTAATTAGTCCACATCTTAATTTCATATCTGTAAAATGCAAGATAATAATCATATCTAACTTCTACATCATAAGATTTGTGTGACATGCTTATGACAAAATAATGCCTTTTCTAGTAGATACTCTGCAAGTCTATCTCTTGATTCTGAGAATACATGCTGGAATGTTTAGGGATTACTCCTTGCTCTGTGCTCAGGAGTCACTTTTGTCCAGTTCAGGGTTCTAAATGTGCTGTCAGGGTTCAAATCCAAGTCAATTATGTGTAAGGTAAGCACCTTACACATTGTAGTAGCTTCCAGACCCACAAAGTGAGTCAGATTGGTACAAATGATACTTGTAGTTTCCTTGAAGTACAAGTGAATGCAAGACTCTGTGTATCATTTTTGGCAAGTCTAATGCTTCCTAATAGATAAGTTCAGATTGCACATTGTTCACTGTAAGAACTGGAGTGCTAAGTTTTGGGTGTAACTCTCTTGCTCCCCAATCTAAAGCTCCTCATCTTAGGAGTTTTTTCCAAATTGCTCATCCTGAAGTTACCTCTTCAGTGAAGCAAGCTCTGTTTCCAATCTTAGTGAAAACTCCTTTTGTCATTGCTTATTGGGGTGTTTTTTGATGATTCTCTCATTGATCAAAATGTTAGAAAAGTGAAGCAGATACTTCTCCAAAGAGAACATACAGGTGGCCAACAGGCATATGAATTAAAAAAAAATGTTTATCACCACTCATTATTGGGAAACAAAAATCAAAATGTCAATGAACTATCACCTCAGAGCAGCAATAATGTTCTATATAACAAGGAGCAGAACCAAGTGATGGTGGGGGAGTTTAAAAAGAAACTAAATCCTTTGTTGACTTGAATGTAAACAAATTCAATCTCTATGGAAAACAATGTAGATATTTATCAAATAATAAGATGATGATGATGATGATGATGATAACAATAATAAAGTAGAATTACCATCTGATCCAGTTATCTCACTCTTAGGTTTATATCCCAAGAACATAAAAGCACTAGTTAGGAGAGATATGTGCACTCTTATTTATGTTCAATGTTGCATTATTTATATAGGTGGGATACAGAAACATACCAAGTTCCCAACAACACATAACAAATAAAGAATATGGGTATTTATACACAATGGGATATTACAGAGATACAACAAAACATGAATTCTTGCCATTTATGGCAACACATCTACACAATAGTACTATGTAGCTGTCAGAAAACATGCAGTTATGAAATTTGCATATAAGTGGATCAACATAGAGAGTGTCATGTTGAGTGAAATGAGTCAGAAAGAAAGAGACAGACATAGAAAGATTGCACTCATATGTGGAACATAAAGTAGCTGAGAGGTACAAGCTTGCAATGATGCAATTTCTGGCAGATATTTCTCTGGACTTAGTTACTAAAATACTAAAATACAAAAATCCAAAGCCATGCAGCTGCTAGTGTGGCCACTCGACCTCATATCTCTTTATTCTCAGCAATGGAAAACAAATTATCAAATGCTTCCTTTTCAGCAGGTCCGACTTTAGGGGGGGAGAAACTCCAAACAATAATAGTGAGTTTTTTTGTTGAAATATTGAATGTAATCAAAGTAAAGTGAAAGTAAAGTGAAATTTATCAGTTACACAGGTGGGGTGGGGGGCTGGGGAGGTGGGGGTGTGGGGGAGGTATACTGTGATTCTTGGTGGTAGAATATGTGCATTGGTGAAGGGATGGGTGTTCGAACATTGTATAACTGGGACTTAAACCTGAAAGCTTTGTAACTTTCCACATGGTGATTCAATAGAAGATTAAATTTCAAAAAAAAGAACTAGAGGAGGTCATGCTAAGTGAACTAAGTCAGGAGGAGAAAGACAAATAATGTTTGATCACACTCATAGGTAGTATATAAGCAGCACACAAAGGTAATGCACAATATTTAGTTAAAACAAACCATTAGACAAATCACAGAATAACCAAATTACTAAGGGGTGGGGAGGGAATTTAAAGGATACAATGGTTTCTGGTTAAGTGAAAGTGACACTTCAATGATGCATATGGTGTCATAACTTTATACTATAAAAGGACCAATGCTTGATCAGGTAATAGGGCTCATTTAACCCTCACAGTATTAATTCAAGAACTAGTCTGAGAAATTGAGTATAAAAAAGATTTAGTATAAAACTGTTTCACTCAAGAATCTATGGACAGTCATACTCAAAAGGGTGATCATTGTTTCTAAGTAATTTACTAAAAATAATAGTATACGCTCAGCGTTTCAGAGCTCTGGCATATATCAGAGAGTGGTACCACTTCTACTCAAATTTCTCAGTTATACCACATATCACTGTCATCCTGTTGTTCATCAATTTGCTCAATAGGGTGCCAAGAATTTATCCATTCGTCCCTGTTGTGTGGTACTGTAACCCAATGGCATATTGGGGGCTCTTTCAGATCTGGGGGATGAGGACCGTCATTGTTGCTGTTTTTGGAATATCGAGTACACCATGAGTAGCTTCTCAGTTATATATGTATAAAACTGAGGCCTAATGCTATGATATTTCAGAGAAGAAGTAGGTCTGGGGGGTGGTAATTTCTCCTTATTTAATTATGTGCTTTGGATATCACTAAGCAAAAATTGTTTAATAGCAGTAAACTCAGATGATTTTTGTTATTAAAACAAAGTGATTAATTTTCTTTTTCTGTGGTCATCTTGGACACATTTAAACTGTCAAACCATTGGATTTATTTCCTTCAATCAATTTTGGGGAGAAACTCTTCAGCAATAATCAACCTATTACCCAAATTTTGTTAATTTGTTCTACTGTATTTTACCAATGCTACTAAAGTGCTATAGTAGTTCTAGCTTTAAGGAAAGGGCTATGTGTGGTCTGCCAATTTCAAGTTGATTGAAATAGTTGTGGTGTGCATTATACTTGAAAATCACTGCAGGAATAGCATGAAATAAATTTACCTTGCTAACAGTAAAACCTGTGGTTGTATAGAATTAGAATTCCAGCAATACTATACTCTTGTGAAAAGCATATAGATTGAAAGTTAGAGATGGATTCAACCATGGCAACTGAATCATTGCAGGATTATGGATTTGTTTCATAAATTGCTATTTTAGATTTCATTTGCATAATAACAAAAGATGGTTGGTGCTGGGGCCAATGAAAAATTTATTTTTCCTATGTCTTGGAGAGAACAGTGTCCTTGAGCACCTCCTGGTATCTATTTGAAATTGCTTTGAGCCTATGCTAGTAAAGCTATACCAAGCCAGAATTTGGGTACAAATTCTATAGCCTGGATTTGTTCTCTTGACTCCATATCACCGCTTTTGATATTTATCACCAATAGATTAAGTCTTGTGGGGGGAGATAAAAATCTCAAATTCTTTACTTATTTAAATTGAGAAATCTCTTTATAATTAAATTTCTTTGTCCCATAAGATGTCTGGGAAATAATTTTTTTAATATGTCCTATTCTAACTGTTAGAGCCTTCGCTACTTCATTACCCACAGGCTAAGTTGTGAAACTATTGATCTTGAGGTAAGTGTCTGTGTTTGAAAGCTGTGTGTGCAGGGCTGTTTCTCACCTATGTACTCTGAAACATTATTGGTGTAAACATCCAACTGTGATGATGTCTGAGAAACGAGTTTGCCAATCAAAAATGTTGCAATGATTATACTTGAGGAAAATTCTGTAGGTTTCCTCAGCTTTCCTAATTTTTCCCCTTCAAATATAACAGATTTCAGGAATCTTTTCTTTTTTTTTTTTATTCTTCTTTTTTTTTAATTTTCTTGAATCACCATGAGATAGTTACAAGCTTTCATGTTTGGGTTACAATCTCAAAGACTATTTTCTGTCTTTGGAATCAAGTAATTTGCATTATCTCTGCCTCAACATGGTGAAAGACAATTTGAAGTCACAGAAAAGTCTTCACCAAGTTAAATATAAGCAATTGAATGACCTGATAGTTCCATGATCACATAAGTGGTACTTCTTTGGTTATACATGTTTCTTCACCCACTTTGCCAGAATTGATTAATCTCAAATTTCTTCTATGGGATTCTCCAACATTGGGACACTTCAGGAAATGACTTCAATGTGCAGACAAAAATATCAGGTAACCCAGACAGAAATTACTTTTTCTCTTTACCACTGTATGTGGAGGTTTTCCATTATTGTATCATTGAAAGGAAAACTGTATGTCAGAGAGCAATAAAGTTGCCTAGTATTTTTGCTTAGATATATCATTAACTCTGTTGCTGATTTTTTCTCCTATAGAGTAAAATAACAAATATAAGACAGTGTTTGCAATACTGGTCATTATGGAGAGAACTATAGTAGGTGTGTTCCCTCCCTCCCTCCCTCCCTCCCTTCCTTCCTTTCTCCCTCCCTCCCATCCTTCCTTCCTTCCTTCCTTCCTTCCTTCCTTCCTTCCTTCCTTCCTTCCTTCCTTCCTTCCTTCCTTCCTTCCTTCCTTCCTTCCTTCCTTCCTTCCTTCCTTCCTTCCGTCCTTCCTTCCTTCTTTTCTCCCTCACTAACTCCTTTCTTTCTTTCTTTCTTTCTTTCTTTCTTTCTTTCTTTCTTTCTTTCTTTCTTTCTTTCTTTCTTTCTTTCTTTCTTTCTTTCTTTCTTTCTTTCTTTCTTTCTTTCTTTCTTTCTTTCTTTCTTTCTTTCTTTCTTTCTTTCTTTCTCTTTCTTTCTTTCTTTCTTTCTTTCTTTCTTTCTTTCTTTCTTTCTTTCTTTCTTTCTTTCTTTCTTTCTTTCTTTCTTTCTTTCTTTCTTTCTTTCTTTCTTTCTTTCTCTTGCCACACTCTGTGGTACTCAAGGCTTATTCCTGGTTCTGTGCTCAGTAATTACTCTTGGTGAACTTGGGGGACTCTATGGGGTGCTCAGAATTGAGCCCAGGTCAACCACATGCAAAGCAAGATCCCTATTTGCAGTATTATCTCTCCAGTTCCTCTATTATTTTTTAATTTTTATTTTTATTTAGATACCAGAAATTGCAAAAATATTCATTATTTTGTTTCAGGCATACAATGTTTTAACATCAATCCATTCACCAGTGCTCTCTTCCCTCCATCTAAAAACATCCAGTGCCCCCAGCCCCAGCCCCAGCACTCTCCTTCCTGCCTCTGTCAGGTGCTTTTTTGGAGGGTAATCATTTTGCTTTATAACACTGCTATAGATGGGGTATAATGCATATCACTTTATTACCTTTCAGCACCCCAGCTCCTCCAGAATGACCCCTCCTCTCCATCATTGTCTTAGTGAGTTCTTCCTTCTCCTGTCTTTCCTCCCACAGTGGCAAGTTTCTTAATGAAGACCAGCTCTCATGATCTTTGCTTCTATTGCCTTTGGGCATTTGTTATTCCCCAGCTATGTTTCCTTATATTCTGCATACAATAAAGATCATTATGTGTCTGTCCCTCTCCCTTGATAATAGTTGTTAATCTCTCACCTTGACCTAGCCTAAGGTCTCAGCCACATAAATAGCATGATGGTCACTATCATCACCAGAACTGCATGTAATGGTTTCAGGTATCCATAGAATTTTTAGAGTCTAGTAGAAAGTACTCAACTACAGAAAAAAAATAGAGAACCTCATTTTAAAAATTGACAGATACTGTGAATAAACACCTCTTCAGAGAAGACAGAGACATGCACATGAACCAATCAATGTTCATCATCTAATTTTTTTTAATTAGGAAAATGTTAACCAAACTGGCAATGGGTTCTTGCTTCACTTCTGAGGAGAAAGGCTATAGGCCAGATGATAATAAACAGTGCAGGGTTAGGATCCTTGTATACTCTTGGTTATAGTGTAAATTAGAGTAGCTGTGATGGAAAAAATATTATGGTATGGCAATTCCTCAAAAACTAAGAAATTATGATAGTTATTATTTGAGGGTGTTTTTCCAGAGAAACTAAAACATTAGTTCAAGAGGTGTATGCATCTACATGTTCATCACAACATTATTTACAATAGCCAAGAGATGGAAATAACCCAAGTGCCCATAGGCAGATTATTGATTGGTAAAGATGTTGTAGTATATGAATATAAATCGGCTCTAGGAAAAGATTCTGCCAACTGCAGCAACATGGACAGACCTAGATGATATAAGAGAGGAAGAGAGTAGGTAAATTATGTAAAAAAAAAGATTGATTAATAGGAAAGGATATTTACATTTAATTTGAACATTTAGTGGTGAACTTGATACATACATATATATAGCTCTTCATTAATAATGATGCATGCCTGAATCTTATATACTTTAAAGTATATAAGTTTTAAAGTATATAAGTATTAAAGTATACTAATACTTTAAACTTTTTAATACAAAAATACATGCAATTTTTTATCATTTCAGATTCTGTATTTTATGAGAAAGAATATATTTATTTTATTGGTCACTTTCCCTTCACTAGAACATAAGTTTTAATTTCTGAGATTAAAATTCTATAGTGTCACATTAGAGAATTTTGGGGGCAACTATGCCTATGCAAAGATTAGTCAGTATTTTTAAAAAGTTTTTTAAAACAAAAAAAATCTTAGGGGCTGGAGCAACAGCACGGCGGGTAGGGCGTTTGCCTTGCATGCAGCCAACCTGGGTTCGATTCCCAGCATCCCATATGGTCCCCTGAGCACCGCCAGGGGTAATTCCTGAGTGCAGAGCCAGGAGTAACCCCTGTGCATCGCCGGGTGTGACCCAAAAAGCAAAAAAAAAAAAAAAAAAAAAAAAACTTAAAACCTTTTAAAAAGTTGCAAGGTTTTTTTGTTTGTTTGTTTGTTTGTTTGTTGTTTTTGTTTTTTGGATCACACCCGGCAATGCACAGGGGTTGCTCCTGGCTCATGCACCAAGGAATTACTCCTGGCGGTTCTGGGGGACCATATGGGATTCTGGAAATCGAACCCAGGTTGGCCACGTGCAAGGTAAACGCCCTACCTGCTGTGCTATCACTCCAGCCCCCAAAGTTGCAAGTTTTAAAAATCTTTAATCAGACCATGTATTAGTTTTCTCCTACTACAAAATACATTATCACAGTCTCTGAGATTCAAAATAACATATCTATGTTATCTCCTAATTTCTTTGGGTTAGAAATCAAAGCCTCACTTCCTTAAGTCTTTTCTTTCAAAGCTTCATTAGAGTCATCCAGAGTAAATCTCAGCAGTGCTCTGAGGATGGGTCTGCTCTCTGGCTCTCACAGAGTTCAGAAGAAATTATTTACTTTTGGATAAATAAGGATAAATGAGGAACTCCGTTTTATGTCAGTTAGGAAAGTAGGGGAAATTTGCTAGAGGAAATTTTTAGTTCCTTGCCACACATTATTCTCTAATATGACACCTTTTTTCACTAAAACAAGGCAAGGAGAGAATCTTTCAAGCAGATGTATGTTATAGTCTTGTGTGACATCCATTATTTTTTCTGTGCTCTATTAGTTAAAATCTGCTCTATCAGTTAAAATCTGTCTCATACTCTATTCATGTTCATAGGGACATTGCAGAAATCTTAGAAACTAGACTTTGTAGACTACCTCTTCAAAACTATTATATATCTTTATTTCATACCAATTGCTCTTCTTTTCAAACTCCTTTTTCTGTTTTATAATTCCATCAGTCCAAATACTATTAATCTTTAATGAGAAAACTATCATGCAGAAATTATAAAAAGTAAATTGCAAATGTTTTGCAAATAAATGACTATATTTCCATAAAACACTAAAATAAATATGAGATATCAACGAAATGAATTTTGTCTTCATACAGTATTAGTGATCCTCTTATAAATTATCAAAAATATGTTTAAAGTTAAAAAGCAAGATGGGAATTATGTTTAATAATATTACAATATTTTAAGGGTTGAAAGTGCCTGAGAAAGAAAATGCAATTGAATTATATTAAATCTAAATGTACAATTATAAAGCCAAGAGATTGCTCTAAGGTAATGGCACGTGCCCGACATGCACAAGGATTTGGTCCCTTTACCACATGGTGCCCAAAGCACCGTCAGATAACACTGCATATTCCTAGTATGGCTGAGCCCAAGTAACATATCAACCCCAGACCCCAGCACAGGACTATCTTGTCTGATGGACCAAACATTACCAAAAATGGCTCACAAGTAACCCAAATACTCTTAGGAAGGTCTCACACCACCACTGGACCAACCCCCAAATACACAAACACACACACACACAAACACACGCACACGCGAGAGTGTGTGCCTACACACGCATACATGCACATATAATAAATCAACAATCACGAAATTTCCGTTAATCGTCAATTTCTCGAGGGGGCTCAGTAATCTCTCCATTCGCTTTTTTCTGAGATCTTAGAAGTCTCTCTGGACTTGGCCCTCCAAAGGATGTCGCACTGGAGGCTCTTTCAGGGTCAGGGGAATGAGATCCAGCTTGTTACTGGATTTAGCATATAAATACATCATGGGAAGCTTGCAAGGCTGTCCCATGTGGGCAGGAAACTCTCAGAAGCTTGCCAGTTTCTCCTAGAGAAAGTAGGCTACAAGATATTGCGTGGCCGCTTTGCTTCTGGGAGCTTGCCTTTAAGTCTCTGGATGTTGGCCATTGATGGGATTACACACACCTGGGTTCCTCTGCCAGTACCTTCATGCGTGAGGCCTGTCCGAACGCTTGGAGAGGGACCTTGAGCATGGCTGTAGCTAGGTTCCAGTGGTCTTCGGCCGCCGGGAGCTCTGCTTGGGGTGGGGAGGGAAGCTGGAGCCCATCCCCTCCGAGGGGCCCTGGGGAAGACAGCCAGGCGCGCAGGCAAGAGACTCTCTGCCATATAATAAATATTCAGTGCAATTTAAACTCTTTTGGCATTTGGCAGAGATCTATAAATGATACAGATGATAGTTGTACATCTAATGCATTTCACATCTTAATTTACATACACATTTAGGGTTAAATATAATTCGTAAAGTAACGTTAACTGTTCTTTAATTCTTACCTCAATTCAGCTGGTGAAAAGACTAAAATTAGTAGCTTTCAATACTTGAATTTGATCAGAAAATTAAAAGCAAGCTAAAAATGAAAATTTCTGTGTGAAATCTCTATGCTTCTCACTGTGATAAAATGATATAATAATTTATCGGTTCTTTCACAAAGAACTTCCATTTTCCAAAACTTTTTACTGATTTTAAGAAATGGTTAGTTTTATGCCTGAATGGTGCAAAATGTGCAGTTATTTTAACTTACCTGGGTGGTTGTTTTTGGAGTTAGATAACGTTTTTGTTTCTTTTTTAATTCTAATTTGATAGCTGACAACATTAAAGTTTAGAAAGGATATTGCTAAATAGTGTCATCTTTGATCATTAGATATGAGACTTCCAGTTTATATCTTAGCTTTATATTTTTTTATAAATTTATAGGTAAGTGTAATAATAACATTCTATTTTGAAATTGTTTATTAGGGCCAGAGATATAACACAGGGATTAAGTGCCCTGCCTGCAGCCTACTATGTTCCAAGTCATCAAATCACTATCACCACAGAATGAGAACTGCTAGATGTTACCCAACTCCCCTCTCCACCACACACACAAAATTTATTATTATTGGGGCAATATGATTTACAATAATGCTTATGCTTTCAGTGTACAAATTTATTGCACCATCACCATCAAGGTGTGGAAAAAATCTTTTCTTTTATACAGTGGACTGAAAGTTGGTCTTATTAATAAGGAACAAAACATACAGAAAAAAAAACTTTCCTTGTTCATCTTGTAAATAAAACTGTGCAACTAAAGATATACTAAAATTCACTTTACTTTCTCTCTTCTTTTTTCCTTGCTCCCTCTCTCATCTGGACATTATTTATGACAATTCTGTAAATAATGTAAATAAGCTATATTTTGACCAATCAGAGTAAGACTAGCCATGATGCCCTGTGGTGGGACCCTACGATTGGTTACCTGTCTGGATATTAGTCTGGGCCCAAGCTACCAAACTTTCCTCAGGGGTTATCCAGGAAGATCTTGAGATGGGATACTTCACTTGCCTGTGCTTGAGTTCTTATAAGTAAGCTTTGTTCCTGTCAAAATGTTTTCAAAGGTAGGCTCTGTCTCAGCTATACGGACATCATCATTACTCTAGTGTAGTGACAACTTAATGAGGGGATGATGACCCAGTGGGTATACTGAGAAGAACTTTGGCCTGGGTGTCAGACTTCAGTATGAGTAATGGCTCTGCTACTGTCTCCCTGAGTGATTTGATGTCTTCTTAGTTGACTTAGCATCCGATGCTTCCCCTCAATGTGAGATACTGAGCTTGAGATCTAAAGTAGTATGCTCAGACTTGGGCATTTATTTTGGTACACATTGTTAATGAATACAAGGTATCATGTATTGATTAAGACTATATATGATAGTCTTAATAATAATAATAAGTAGCATAGATTTCATATCTGATATTCTGATAAAGTGTAGGCTCCTATTGTAATTTAAAATTTAAATAGTAATAAATTTTCAGTGACATGTTCTAAAAGGTAAATATGGGAAAATCATTATTTCTTTTTTGCTTTTTGAGTCATATCCAGCAATATTCAGGGTTACTCCTGGCTTTGCACTGAGGAATTACTCCTGGTGATGCTTGGGGGACCATATGGGATGCCGGGTATTGAATCCAGGTTGGCCACATCCAAGGCAAACGCCCTACCCACTTACCCACTGTACTATCACTCCATCCCCCCCCGGGGAAAAATTATTTTAAAATGCTATTATACTTTCTTAAAATAGAAAATTCTGTGATATTAAGAAACTTTCAACCATGATAAACATGATGGTTTCTCATTATTTGTAATCTGTATTGCAAACAATAATAATAATATCCATAAGGAGAGAGAGAGAGAGAGAGAGAGAGAGAGAGAGAGAGAGAGAGAGAGAGGGAAATTGTTTGCCATAGAGGAGGGAGAATGGTGGAATGGCGGTGAGGGGAGGGATACTGGAGACATTAGTGGTAGAAAATGTGCACTGGTGGAGGGATGGGTGTTCAGTCATTGTATGACTGAAACTCAAACATGAACGTTTTGTAATTGCAGCTCATGGTGATTCAATAAAAAACAAAATAAAATGAAATTTATTGAACTGGAAAAAATAAAAATTAAAAAAAGAAACTTCATGTCTTAATAACAGATTTCTGGATATACACACTAGGAAAAAAACCCAAAATATATATTACATTAGCTGACACATCATCCCCTTATATAATTAAATGCCATTCCAATCATCAATATCTTCTGACTATAAAGTGTCTTTGAATCTAAAGTTTTTTTTATATTTAGAATCTAAATCAAACTCATTTTTCATTCTTGGTTATTTTGTAAGATAACATGAGGGCATATTGCTTTTCAACTTGAATTTTGTTTGTGATCTATACCACGTAATTAAGACTAACTCTTGTGATAAGGTGAAGATTGAGGTTTCATCTTTATTTCTAACATGAGTAAAATCATAGTTATTTTCATCCTAAATTAAATAATGTATCACTAAAAGAAAACAGCATTTCTCCAGAGGCCACTGAGAACTTTTGACAGATTTCGATGTTTTTCTATGATACTTCTCTGTGAAAATCTGTCATGTCAATGTGGCCAGTTTTGCAAATGCTTGATCTACTATCAAAGGTTTGACAGTTACAATAACCCTTAATTACAGTGCCTGGTGTGTGTCAGAAAACACTTTTAAAGTGTTTTAATGACAAAAGACTCACAGTTTGTGATGTCTTTTTATTGAAAAGTCTTATGAAATATTTGGTTGTGCAACATATGTTGTAAATTGGTTATTCTTCCAATGACACAAATTTGCTTTCCTTTAAAAAAAAAGCTATTTTTCTTGCCACTTTAATTCTCTCTTCTTTGGTATTCTGATATTCTACTTGCAATATTAGAAATTAGAGTAATACAATTTTGGTAAAATGCTTTATTACTGATAAAATACAAATCTACATCATAATTCAATTGCATGTAGTTATAGCTATGCAATAGGCAACAGACTTAGGAGTTCATACCCTTTCCATGTAGCACAATGTCTATATGCTCAACCCTAAATTCAACATTGACATTTAAATCTTTCTTGGTTTGATTTTTTATTTTTTGCTTTTTTTTGGGGGGGGTCACACCTGACAGTGCACAAGGGTTACTCCTGGCTCTGCACTCATGAATTACTCCTGGCAGTGCTCAGGGGATCATATGGGGTCCTGGGAATTGAACCGGGTTGGTTGCATGCAAGGCAAACACCCTACCCACTGTGCTTTCGCTCCAACCACTCTTGGGTTGATTTTTTTTCCATAGAAACTTAAACAACAGTTCTGGGTAGGGTATCATAAAAATATAGGACAGTAAGTAGTTCAAAATGAAGAAACTAGGTATGAATATGTGTATATAGGCATATTGGTTATTTTTCTTTTTCTTATTTAATAATATAAAACTCATTTATAATGTACATGATAATTTTTAATAAGGAAACAGTAGATTGCTGAGAGTTTTTAACTGGAGCAGATATCTCTTTGATGTGAGATATTAATCACTTCTAGAAGCTATTACAAAGTCTTTGTCACCATATTGTTTCCCGTGATATAATATGATATATGCCATATAACATATTATATATGCTTCCATATCCAAAGAAGTCTTTCCATAGATTTTAGTGCTTCACTTTTAATGCATGCATCAACCCACAAGCCACTGTATAGAACAAGACTTTCTATCAAATAGATTCAGAATTCAATAGTTAAGAGTAGTTGTAATTAGTGTATTTCCTTTCAAACTGTGATTCTCTATACTTGGATGAAATCTATTTTCCAGGTTTCCAATTGACTGTTTCTGCACTTTTATTTTCTTTCTTTTTTTTTTTTAAATTGAATCACCATGTGGAAAGTTACAAAGCTTTAAGGCTCAAGTCTCAGTGACACAATGCTCAAACACCCATCCCTTCATTAGTGCACATATTCCTCCACCAAGAACCATAGTAAACCTCCCCCCTACCCCCCATCCCTCCAGCATCCCACCCCACCTGTGTAGCTGATAAATTTCACTTTACTTTCTCTTTACTTTGATTACATTCAATATTTCAACAAAAACCTCACTATTATTGTTTGGAGATCCCCCCCCCCCACCAAAATCAGACGAGCTGGAAAGGAAGCATTTGATAATTTGTTTTCCATTGCTGAGAATGAAGAGAAATGAGGTTGGGTGGTTACAATAGCAGCCTCACGGTTTTGAATTTCTGTACTTTAGAATTTTAGTAACTGAGTCCAGAGAAATTTATGCCAGAAGTTGCATCTTTGCTAGCTCGTACCTCTCTGCTACATTATATTCCACATATGAGTGCAATCTTTCTATGTCTGTCTCTTTCTTTCTGACTCATTTCACTCAACATGGTACTTTCCATGTTGATCCACTTATATGCAAATTTCATGACTTCATGATTTCTAACAGACAACAATGAGATACCATCTCACACCACAGAGACTGGCCCACATCCAAAAAAACAAAAGCAAGCGGTGTTGGAGCAGATGTGGGGAGAAAGGGACTCTTCTTCACTGCTGGCGGGAATGCCGACTTGTTCAGCCCTTTTGGAAAACAATATGGACAATTCTCAAAATATTAGAAATTGAGCTCCCATTTGACCCAGCAATACCACTCATGGGAATATATCCCGGAGAGGCAAAAAGGTATAGTAGAAATGACATTTGCATTTCTATGTTTATTTCAGCACTGTTTACAATAGCCACAATCTGGAAAAAAACTGGAGTGCCCAAAAACAGATGACTGGTTAAAGAAACTTTGGTACACAATGGAATACTCTGCACTGTTTATTTTCAATTCTGAAAAAAGTGGAATAAAGTTTAACGAAGGTACATAATTAAAAGTTAAAGTAAGGGTAAAACAAGGTAGATGAAATGTACATCATAGACTTAAAAATTGCTCCATCATATATATATATTCCATCATATATATATTATATATGTATGTATATCTGATGTTCTCTGTCTATCCAGATTCAGATTCTCTTTATTCTCAAATTTCCACTAAACATATTTTTAGATGTGCTAGAACTTTAACACAATTCATGTTTCTTAGAAAAGATAAATTACCATTTCAGAGTAAAATATTCCATTGATTAACCAACAATACACAAACTCACACAAAGAAAGAAAAGAAAAAGAAAGGTGGGGGCAGAGCTTAAATTAGGTTTGTTGACTGTTAGCATTTAAAATGGCAGGTTAAGTAAATTAAGACAACTGTAATAGACCAAGTTGAGACTATTCCAGTTTGCTGTACCACTGGAGTCAGCTACTACAGTTAGAAATTGTCAAAGAAGTGAAAAAGTTTTAGGTAGAAAACGATTTCAAGTACACCCTGATGGGATTCTCCTGATAGTAAAAGCTGGAAGCATGCTATAATTGGGGCAGCCTATGTGATCGGTTCCAATACATATTAGGATTTTTCTAAGAGGGCATTTGCCTTTACAAGTAGCCAACCCGGGTTTGATTCCTTCGTCCCTCTTGGAGATCCCGGCAAGCTACTGAGAGTATCCCACCCACACAGCAGAGCCTGGCAAGCTACCTGTGGAGTTTTTGGTATGCCAAAAACAGTAACAACAAGTCTCACAATGGGGACATTACTGGTGCCCACTCGAGCAAATCAATGAACAATAGGACAACAGCGCTATGACAGTGCTACATTGCTACTGTGAGATAGTTACAAGCTTTCAGGTTTGGGTTACAATCACACAATGATCAAACACCCATCCCTCCACCAGTGAACATTCCCCACCACTAATATCCCTGGTATATCCCCTTCCCTTTCCCACCCTCCCACTGCCTCCATGGCAGTTAACATTCCCCATACTCTCTCTCTACTTTGGGGCATTATGATTCGCAATACAGATACTGAGAGGTCATCATGTTTGGTCCATTATCTACTTTCAGCACACATTTCCCATCCCAACCGATTCCTCCAGCCATCATTTTCCTAGTGATGCCTTTTATATTCCAGATGGCTTCTCCCCTCTGCTCATAAGGCAGGCTTCCAACTATGGAGCAATCTTCCTGGCCTTTGTATCTACTGTTCTTGGGTATCAGCCTCATGTTATGTTATTTTGTAATCCACAAATGAGTGCAGTCCTTCTATGTCTGTCCCTCTCTTTCTGACTCATTTCACTTAGCATGATATCCTCCATGTCTATCCATTTATATGAGCTTCCATATGACCCTGCAATACCACTTCTGGGAATATATCGCGAGGATGCAAAAAAACACGGTAGAAATGACATCTGTGCATATATGTTCATTGCAGCACTATTCACAATAGCCAAAACCTGGAAACAACCTAAGTGCCCTAGAACAGATGACTGGTTAAAGAAACTTTGGTACATCTACACAATGGAAACTATGTAGCTGTTAGGAGAGATGAAGTCATGAAATTTGCTTTTTTCCTTTTTGGGTCATACCTGGCATTGCACATGGGTTACTCCTGGGTCATGCACTTGGGAATTACTCCTGGCAGTACTTGGGGGACCATATGGGATGCTGAGAATTGAACCCAGGTCAGTAGTGTGCAAGGCAAACGCTCTACCCGCTGTGCTATTGCCCTAGCCCCGGAACCAAACATTTCTATGATATACAAATTTCTTCATGAGATCACTGCTCACCGGTAAAGCTCACAGGTAAAGGGTGCCACCACCTTAATCTATTATTGCTTCAGTCTGGAAATACTAATTTCAACATCTTCACTGCCCTTGGTCCCTTGGTCATGAAAGAGAAAGCCTCAGTCTCCCCTTGCCAGCTGCAGGTCCATTTTATCTGTTGCTATTCCATATTTTAAATTTCCCTGCAAATTCCTCAGCTTTTTTTGATAATGGGAAATTAACAGTTTCACAAGATTAAAGATTCTGCTTCAGATCTTAGGCTCACAGAAGACTAAGAGACAATGACTAATATCTCACAAATACTCAAATAGATATCCTAAGTTAGCAAAGTTACTCAATAAAACCTTTGCATTCTCTGTAGCATTCTTATCACTTGACAAGTCATGCAAATACCCAGTTTTTCTGTTTAACCCCCTCGTAAAAGAGCAATATTTAACATCGCCCTATACTAAGTTGTCCCTCAGTTGGGTGTGTTTTTATCTTCTGCTTTCCAACAAAATTTTCTATTTCCCTACTCTGAGTCTGAACATCTTTGGTATTCAATGTTTTTATTCGTAAAAATATCAAGGAACTTGGGAGCCAAAGACAGAAACTTGACATTACTACTTCTGGATCAGTTCCTTTTTCCAAGTTCCTTACAACAGAGAAAAAGATATAATTATATATATATATATATATATATAAATAGCCATTCTCGGCTGATTATTGATACTTATTCCTGGAGCTGTAGGCAGCATATTTTCAAACCCCAGGCCATGTTCTTTATTTTACAAGTCAGTTGATTTTGCCTTGAATAAACTGAATTCTAACAGCTAGTCTTTCCTTTATGGTTGCTGCTAGCAATGTATCTCACCCTCTCAGTTATATAGACTCACTACATGCACAATGTGTATTTACATACACATATTTCTGCTGAAGAAAAATGAATCTCAGTTAATTATATTTCTAAACCAAAGGACTAAGGCAAAACTAGGATGTGACATAATACCTGAAGGATAAGATCAGAATAAATAAGGGGGAAAATTATACAACTGAAGTTTTCATGTCCAGTTGAGTCTAGGATGAATTGTTTATTAGGTCCTTCAATTCTTAAGGAACAGGGAATATGTTGTTCATAAAGTCAGAGACACAATTATTTAACTAAATGACCAAATAAATATGCAGAAAGGAAAGCATGCAGGGATATTAAAAGTATATCTGGGAAATATTAGAGAATTGCAGTTGACTAGTGAGCCTAGATAATGTTCTAATGCATTGCTAAGAATTCTCCCAATGATGCTTAAAATTCAAGGACTAAAATTTAAATGGGTCAGTGCTTTCAGGAAGAATTTGTTTCTGATTTCATGAAGTACCTCTCTTGGATATTAGGGTTTCACTAAGACCATGATATAACACAGCCAGACATGGAAAAACATCGCATAATTGGATACAATCCCTTGTTCCAATAAATTTTCAAACTTATTTAGTAAACTAAAAACTCAAAGTTATTCTCATTTTATAAAAAAGATAGTTTTAAAAGGAGCTTTCAGAGAGTTAGTCCATCCTTTATTCTTATAAGTGGTGAGATGGTAAATATGTTAAAGACTAAACATATTGTGGATCAGACTAGATTTTATTATTAAATATTTTAATTCATTTACTCACTATTATACTCATAACTTTGACCTCCATTTTGCACAGGTTTTAAAAGTCATCATCATTTGAATCTTTGGTGGACCTACAATTCGGTTTTAGGCTACCTGACTCCAAAATCTAAGCTTCAAACCAACATATCCAATTACAATTGCCTCATAAATTTGTTATTTGCTTGAATCATAACAAAAATACAAGTTTTTTAATGTCATAAAAGAGAATCTATAATTTTTGTTCTCAAATAAACTGTACTTCAAAAATGTATCAATATAAATTATTGATATTGTGTGTGATTCCTAGGTACTCTAGAGAATAGTAATTGTTGTAGCATAGCATAAAGGGTGGGAGACAAGGCATTTGATAATTTATCATTTAATTGGTACTTTTACACTAAGTTTGAGGGGATGGAGAGGTAGTCCAGGGGTTAAGGCATGTGGCTTACCCATCTTGCATGTGGCTTCCTCTAGCTTTATTCCTCACATTGCATGGTTATGTGTAGGGGCTTCCTCCACCCTTGGAGAAACCCGTGTTCTTTCTTGAGCGTGTTATTCTTACTATTCTCTCTCCCACTTATCCCTTCTCCCTTCCCTCAGAAACCTCTGAATAAAATCTATTTACTTCAAAAAAAAAAAAAAGAAACTCAACAAGAAAAAAATGAGAAATTTGGACTATGTGTTTAAAATACTGTTGATTATTGTTTGACAACAAAAAAATGCTCAAATTTTGAGGAAGAAAAATACGGTGGCTACGAAAGAGGAAGGGTAAGAGGTAGAAATGATGGGTTCTTGAGATCAATATGGCAATAATGATTGGCAGCTAGAGCTATGGTACTGTGTGTGGTGAAGCATGTTCATATATATATAGCTGTGTGAAGAAGTACTCGTGAAATTATATAGCATTGCAAAACCAAATGACAAATCAGTAAAAGTTATGTTTAGTCTGGAGAGATGGTTCCATGGCTTTGCTGTGTGGCTCTGTGTGAGTTTGAACCTTGTCAGAGGAGACAGGGTTAGAGTGACCTGAGCGCCGATTTATGTGGCCAGCTAAAAACAAAATGTTCTTTAAAATTACTGTTTGAGGGGCCAGAGAAATAATATAATGGGTAGAGTGCTTGCTTAGCATGCAGCCAACCTGGCTTCTATTCCAGACACCATATATGGCCCCCAAGTCTGCTAGGAATGATCCCTGAGTAAAGAGCCAGAGTAAGCCCTGAGCACTGTGAGATGTGGCTGCAAAAACTACATTAATAAATTACTGTTTAAGAATTACCAAGTATACTTGATATAACTTATGTGGAGGAAGATCTGATTAGAAGAGGGTAGCCTTAGTGATCCCTTATCTACTTCATCTGCCTTCTCCCCTCTGCTCATGAAGCAGTCTTCCAGCTATGGGGCAATATGGGGAATATTGTCTGCCTTAGAGGCGGGGGAGGATGGGAAAGGAGGGGTATACCCGGGATATTGGTGGTGGGGAACGTGCACTGGTGGAGGGATGGGTGTTTGATCATTGTGAGATTGTAACCCAAACATGAAAGCTTGTAACTATCTCACGGTGATTCAATAAAATTAAAAAAAAACACAGAACACATACACCAAAAAAAAAAGAAGAGGGTAGCCTGTAGAGACCCACGGTTTCATGAGTCTTTGTATGTAACTTGCTCAAGGCATTCTTTATTTCCTAAAGGTATCTGAGAAACTGAGACTGGAGAGAAGTCATTCCATAAACTCAAATTAAGTAATCAGAATCTCCCTAGGTAGCTTCAGTTTTTCATTGGAACCATAAATTCCTATCTCCTAGCTCCAGGTTAGAAGTTCAAATTGTAGCAAACTGAGTTTAAAATCAAGAGCATCTTTTTAGAACATTTTGAACCAATGTTTCCTTCCCCATAGACCTCCCCATGGGGGGATTCAGAACAATTCAGGGAGAGGGGATTTTGTGAAATAATTGTGTGATATAATTGATATAATTGTGCATATTCGATATGCCAAAAATAGTAGCAACAAGTCTCACTATGGAGACGTTACTGGTGCCCGCTCGAGCAAATCAATGAACAACGGGATGACAGTGACAGTGAATTATGTGTATATGGAGTGGGGGGCGTGTTCTTTTTGTCTATTCACTTAAAGAAGGGAAATGTCCTAGGAGCTGGATTGATAGCACAGCAGGTAGGGCGTTTGCCTTGCACACGGCTGACCTAGGTTTGATTCCCAGTATACCATATGGTCCCCTGAGCACTGCCAGGGCTAATTCCTGAGTGCAGAGCCAGGAATAACCCCTGTGCATCGCCAGGTGTGACCCAAAAAGAAAAAAAGGGAAATTTCTAGGGATGTGGAAACATTCAGTACTTTCTTTTCTCAAAAAGGGGCAGTAAGCCAAAGAAGTATGGGAAAACCTCTGTTCTAGACCATGTATTCATATGCTTACTTGTTTGTTTTCCCAGTTTTTAGTGATGGCCTATGTTCCTTAGATTTTGATCTTTCATTTCCAAAGCTGGCTTAAGCCTGCTTACATATGGTGTCTTTCTGAAATTGACATTCTTTTGCCTTCCTCTTTGGGGATGCAGAACTCTGTAATTAGGTTAGGCACACCCACATCTACTTTGATAGGATAATCTATTTTATTTTTATTGGGAGAGGGGCACACCCCTGCAGCTTTTGAGAGCATGGGGTTACTCCAAGTAGTACTCCAGAGGGAATCTGTTGTACTTGTATTCAAACTCAGAGCTCCGTATATAAAAGGCAATTGGTTTATCAATCTTTGGCCCTCCCTATTTTATAGTCTGCTGATTAGAAACCCTTATGTGGATGAAACATAATTAGTATGAAGGGATTGGAATGTACACATCAGAGGAAACTATTCCTCTGCTTACGACACCCTGGGATGAAATGTGGATGGTAATTAGGCAGATCTTCACAGGAGCTGGTTCACATATGAACATTGTGCATCTTTGATGGTTGGCCTTCATATGAGAAGTCAATGTTCAATTTTTCTGAAGAAGAGAAATTTTTAATTCTGAAGATTTCTAAATTCTTTTTCACTGTTGGAATCCAATTAAAATAATGAGATTTATGAGAGGATATATTTGAGTGTACTGGATGTGAGACATTAGACTATTAAAATGGAGTAGTATGAGATAAGAAATTAGTGTAATCATGCATCAGGTCTAGAATAACTATGAGTAATATCTTTAAGCACATACAAAGATCAGAGATTTTGAACATGTAAACATATTCACATGATGGTTTTTATACCTAAAGGATATTAAAGGAATGATCTGTCATAGATTTAAAGATTCAGAATCTATGTTCTGGTTATCAATTTTTTTATTCAGGTCTAAGCTAACTTGGACTGACTGCTTGGGATAATTGAGATGAAGTTAATAAATGTCAGTACAAAGTGAGTCCTCTTTTTAATAGAGTTTTCTGGAAGGATACTAGAAAAGAAAATGCCCTCCCTTTCTGTTTTTTTTTGTTTCATTTGGTGGAGGGGGGCATACCTTGTGGTGTTCAGGGGTCACTGCTGACAATTCTCAAGCCCAGCCTGCCACATCCAGGCTACTGTATGATGTAATGAGCTATCTTTCCAGTTCCTTTCTCTTTAATTTTAAGGTAGATCTTTTGCCAGACTTTAGGAGTGATTTTTTTTTCTCTCTTGCAGGACAACTAGCACCTCTCCGGTAGTAGCGAATGCTTCTCCTAGTCTTCACTAGAATAATAATGCATTTGTCAACCCAGACTCTGAAGGCATGAATGTTTGTCTGAATTTCTGGTCCTCACACTTCATTCTCAATCCTGGTGAGTTAGTTGACTAACCATCTTTCATGCTACTTTTCTCAAAATTGACTTATATCGGCAGTAATTATCCAATGGGCATTAGCAATTCATATTTCATTGACTTCTAGATTTTTTTTTTCTTTTGCTTTTTGGGTCACACCCAGCATTGCACAGGGGTCACTCCTGGCTCATGCACTCAGGAATTACTCCTGGCAGTGCTCAGGGGACCATATGGGATGCTGGGAATCAAACCCGGGTCGGCCAAGTGCAAGGCAAGCACCCTACCCACTGTGCTATCGCTCCAGTCCCGACTTCTAGATCTTTACTCCAATTTTTTAATTTTTTCTTTTCATAGATGTATTCTTTGAGTTTCAAGGACTCTTAGTATTTCCTGCTCATCTTTATAACTATATTTTCTATTATAGTTAAATGGTTCTTCACATTAAACATACCCTTCTCAAATATCTATGTGATTTCTGTCCTCTGATCAACCACATATTGATTTAATGTACTTAATGATAAATTAGACAGCAAAGAAAGATAAGAACTCAAATAGAATGATAATGAGGGATACCATACTAAGGTATTAAGGAAAGCTATAACAATGTTTTTTTAAAAAATGAACATAGAGAATTTTATTAATGTAGAAAGCAAAAGTCATTCTATTCTTGAAAAAAAAAAACTAAAAAGTGTCCACAGCATGAAAAAAGGAAGTCCAAGAAGAATGGTATTTCATTATATAGAAATTTTCAAAACTATTCCTCAATCTAGAATTCAATATAAAATTAAAAGTGCATTTTATTTTTAAAGAAAAATGACACTTTAACAAAATAGAAACAGAAAAGTTGGGCATTAAATAAAATATTAACAAAATTTTGAAGCAGAAAACTTGACAATTTTAAGTAGAAGTAAGATGCAGGAAAAAAATAAAGAAGAAATGATTCAGGAAGACAATAGATTGATAAATAAAAACACTGGTAAATAATGGTAGATAGGACAAAAATTAGAAGGAGAGAAATAAAACCAAAGGCTTACAGGAAGATATATAAAGTTATATTGTTCTTAGGTCCTTATAGTAAAATGTTTCATTAATAGTATGGCTTAGCAATTCAATTTGCATGCTATTATTTCTTAGGTAAACAGAAATTAGTAAATCCTAACTAGAAGCTTGGAAAGTATTTTAAACTGAAATAAATTGTTTTAAAAGGAGGAAAGTGGGGCAGTGCAATAGTACAGTGAATAGGATGTTTGCCTTGTACATGGCTAACCTTGGTTTAATTCTCAGCACCCCATATGGTCCCCAGAGCTCTCTGGAAGTGATCCCTGAGTGAGCCAGGTAAGCCGTGAGCACAGTTGAGTGTGATTTTTTATACCTGCCCCTGCCAAACAGGAAGAAAAATGTCTATAAAATAAGAGGCTTAAACAAAAATTAATGACAAAATTATAGGTCACAAATGAGTCAACAATCGTATTAAATCTGTTCTCATTGTCAATTACTGAGCACTAACAACAACACAAAATCAATGCGGAGGTTGGGAGCATAGTTAAACACAAAAAATTTGTCTTGTGAAAATTTGCAACATCTTAGATAAAATTTTCAGGTCCTTTAATCAAATAATGAGGGATAAGAGATGCGAGTGCAGCGGATGCAAATCTTTTAAGCTTCGGAAATACCTTCTCCATTTCTCATTACTTTGTATACTGGCTGATCACACAGACTCAGTAAAAGCAAAAGACATAATGCATCCTTTGCAATGTACCTGGAATTCATGAATTAATGTTTCATAATAAATGAATCAGATAAGTAAATGAATAAATGAACATTCATTTATTGAATAAAAATAAATGAATCAGAATTATGTAAATTGATTTGACATATCACATAGTTAAATTTCAACACTTAACTGATTACACAGCCTCAGAACATTATTATGAGAAAGCATTGTGTTAACCATTTCTGGAACTGAGATAAAAGTTTAGACCATCCTCCCCCAAGCCTGATAGAAGTGATTCCTGAGCACAAAGCCAGGAATAAGCCTGTGCACCACTGGGTGTGTTTCAAAAACCAAAACCAAAAAGGTAAGACCATATTTCATTTTCTTCTCTTGTACTATACAAGTGCTAATAAAAATAAATGAGTTTTAGCTAAAATTATATCATTAAAATAAATTTTATTGCCAAAAGTATATGATGATAAAAATGAATGAATCAGAAATAAGTTTCATATCCTAGAAACATATATACAAAAAATGTGAAGAAATAGCCATAATTGTACTGGAATATTTTAATATCATATTTCCTTAACTATAGAATAAAAATAATAAACAATCACTGTTTGCCAAGAATATTTGAACAAAAAATTTAAATTTTTATCATAATTGATAATGTAGAGGACTGATTCACATAAAGTTTTTATTTTTCCTCATTGGATCCAGACAGAAATCAATATGAAAACGGATTATTAGAAGATTTTTCTTATTTTTTTCTTTTTTAATTTTGTTTGCTCTTTGGTCACACCTGGCTGTGTTCGTTGCTTACAAATAGCTTTGTGATCAGGTGTCACTCCTGGTCTGGCTTGGGGGACCATCTGAGGTTCTGGGGATCAAATTCAGGTCATCCATGTTCAAGAAAAATGTCCTACCTGTTGCATTACCTTGTCTAGCCCCAAACATTTTTGTTTGTTTTGGCGACACACCCAGTGATATTCAAGTCTTAGCTGGGGATTGAACCCAGTGAAGCGAACTGCAAGGCATGTGCCTAATCTGCTATACTAATCTACTATTCTACAGCCCCTATTAGAAGATTCTTATGGGAGGAAAGAATTGGTGGAATATTTAGTTATATTATCCTAAGTCTCATAGATACAGGAAGATTTTGATTTTTTGAGTTTTAATTTTTATTTTATTGAATCACCGTGAAAAAAGTTACAAAGCTTTCAGGTTTAAGTCTCAGTCATATAATGATCAAACCCCATCCCTTCACCAGTGCACATGTTCCCCACGAAGAACTCCGATATACCCCCCTCACACATCCCTCCCTACCTGAGTGGCTAGTGATCTTCAGTTTACTCTCTATACTTTGAGTACATTCAATATTTCAACAGAGAACTCACTCTTATTATTTAGAATTTTCCCCCCAAAATCAAACCTGCTGAAAAGGCATCATTTGATAATTTATTTTCCATTGCTGAGAGTGGAGAATATATGAGATCTCGTGGCCGCAAGAGTGACTCTAAAGCCTCGCAGTTTTGGATTTCTGAAATTTTAGTAATTAAGTCCAGAGAGATTTCTGCCAGAAGTCACCGAAAGACAAGGCCGAGAGAGAAAAACCTTTCCCCTCCCCAGGCGGCCTGGGGTTGTAACTCAGTTCACAATCTAGATGCATTTCTGTAAGAAGCCGCTGGGTGCCAAAAGTGATTAGTAGCCCTCCAGGATCATAGTCTTTAGGGAGCAGAGGAGCCATTTCGTGTGTGTGGCTGATCTGGTTCTCATGTGGGCTGGGAGTGGTAAGATTTTGATATTTGACCCATTCTTCTTGTGATACAAACTTAAAAGTTACAAATAAATTTTGTAACCCTTGAGGTTACTCTGTGTGGATCACAGATCTTTACCAGGTAAAAAAATGTTTGTTATTGAGTATCTATAAATGAAGAGTAACCTGGAACTAAAGTGTTGAATACAAAGCATTCACAAACCTGAGATTTTCTAATACTAAAATGATTTGAAAATTAAAAGAAAGGCTTGTATGGACCGAAGGACAATGGTGGCTAACTTGTTCCTGGCCTCCAAGTATTTCTTCCAAAAAGCATTAAATAAAAAAGATAAACTTAAAATGAAAAGTTGATCTGTTCAAAAATCATGTCTTCCATATTAATGCAGAAAATGTCTGCACATCCAAATTATGTATTAAAAATATAATCTATAATCTTACTATCACTTATGTTTCTGGTCCTTTTTAAGTTGATTGCATTGGCTGTGGAAAGCTACAGTAAATCCTTCCTTTCCCCAAAATGAGAAAGAACAAAAAGGAAAGGTAGTAAAATGGCTTAAGGATTTAGTTTATCTTAAACCTGAAAAGATTGAAAAAAAAAACAAGTAAACAAGTATGGCTCTCACAAGTAGAGTTCAAAGTATATGTGACTTGGTAACTCAGACATTTGAAGAACAAAAATTTCAATATATTCAACCTACTAACCTACTAAAAGAGAAAAAAGTGGAATTTTTTTAAAGTTCCTGTATATTGAAGAAGAAATAAAATTGCCCCACAATTAAAAATTTAAAAGATCAGCATTTTCTTCCTTTGAGGCGGTCCATGCTCAGACACTTATCTTTCTTATTACAAACTCCCTAAGTGTGAGTAGTATTCAGACATTGAGTGCTGAGATTAGGAGACAAGGAAGCTTCACTATGGTAATAAACCACCGTGACAATATAATACTCTTTGGGCTATGTCCCTTTCAGAAAGTTAAACAAACAGCCTGAGTAAAGTTACTGCATCTCATGGGTTGATTTTTTTATTTATTTATTTTTATCTAAATCTGATTTCATTGCTACTGGTCAAATATGATTCTGTATGGTTAGCAAGTGACAAGTATACTAAAACTTAAACTCTTCAAATTAAAGAATACAAATAAACAGTTATTTCATATAAGTTCAAAATACAAAAATCAATATTTAATATATACCAGAAGTAAACATTTCAGATATACAAATTTTAAATGGAGAAATTTATAGTATTCTCAAAGTAGATTATTTTCTAAAATGTTTTCAGTTATAAACATTCAAAGTTATACACATCAAAAATCTATTTAAATAATTAGACTTTAATTAAGCTAAAAACTCATAGATTAAAGAAAAATACTTTATAAGTAGCCTAAAAATCTGATGGACATTGAGACCATCCCTTACTTAAAATACTAAGATCAGGAATACAAGCTCACTGGTCACAGCATCTATTAAAGGCTACAACTATATCTCAAAGTGTTAACTTATTTTTCAATTTTTATTGAAGTAGCATGCCAGAGTAATATTTCACTGAATCTATATACCAAAAATTCTTTCTTCCTCTTCTCTGCTTCCTCCTCTTCCTCTTCCTCTTTCTTCTCTTTCCCCTCCTCCTCCTCCTCCTCCACCTCCACCTTATTCTTCTTCCTACTCCTCGTCCTCTTCCCCCTCCTTGCCTTCTCCTCCACCTCTTTCTTCTCCTGCTACTGCTATTGCTGCTTCTTTCTTCTAAAGTGAATGTTTAGTTTTAAAAAATACTGTTTGTGGAGGCTCTTCCTTTTCCTATCTGAATATCTGAATCCTTAGTCATGTTATAAGTCTATATATTGGTGGAACTTACTTCTGGACTCTGTTCTGAGTCACTAGTTCATATATCTTGTATTTTTGTTCAAATGCCATTGATTTTAATTACTATTGTTCTGTAATATTGTATCAAGCCAGGGAATATTATGCCTTCCTTTTCCTTCTTTTCTGTAAGAAATTTTTCTATGTGACTAGCAAGAGAGTGGAGCAGCTAAGGTGCTCGCCTCTGATGTGCTTGATTGGGGTTCAATCCTCAGCATCACATATGGTTCAATGAGCTCCACCATAATGATTTCTGAGCACAGAGTCAAGAGTAAGCTTTGAGCACAGCCTGGTACTGACCCCAAACAAACAAACAAACAAAAAAGCATTAATTTGATATTTGGCATATTTTGAATTTCTGAACAAACTTTATAATACTTTGTTCATTTTTCTTGAAAAATATCATTGCTATGGTTGGAGATATATGGGAGTTAAGGCATTTGTCTTATATACAGCAAACTGTGGCTTAAATCCCCAGCACCATATTTAGACCCATAAGCATCATCCAGAGGTTACCCATGAACACAGATCCAGGAGTAACTCCTGAGCACTGCTGGGTATTGTTCACTCTCCACAACAAAAATCGTTGCATCATTGTTATTTTGAGCAAATTGATAAATAATGGGATGGTAGTGATACAATGATACAATATCTTCATTTCTCTCTGTCTCATGCTAATGTATCCTAATGGTATCAGCTCACTCCAGGCACATGAAGAGCACACTGTTGTTACTGTTTTCGGCATATCAAATACGTCAGGGGTAGCTTGCCAGGCTCTGCCATGAGGGAAAAAAAATAAAAAATAAAAATAGAGGAAAAATAGCTCCAGGAAAAATTGTGTCACTCTATTCTGTGAGCTTTGTTTTATAGTCTCTGGATCTTGGCCGGTGATGAGATTACATGGTGCCAAGGGAAGTTTGTAGGTGTGACTGCCAAGCTACTGGAAAACTGGGGATCTGGGTGGAGGAGGCCCAGTACCAATCTGAGTAGGTTTGGAGATCTCAGTCACAGGTATCACATACCTGGGTTCCTCTGTTGGTTCCTTCATAGGTAACGCTCATCTGAGCGTGTGGCCTTGAGCATGGCTGTGACTGGGTTCTGGAGGTTTATGGCTGCTGGGGCTCTGCTTGGGATGGGGAGGGAAACTCAACCTACCCCCCTCCGAGGAAGCTGAGGTGAAGACAGCCTGGTGTGGGGGCAGGAGATTCTGCCTCAGCTGGCCAATGGGGAGAGCCACAGAACACACAGACACCCTACATCACTCATGTACAAGCCCTCAAAACCAGTAGCTTTATTAAAGCTGTATGCAGGTATCTTCACTCCAGTAACAATAGAAGACATGTGCACAGAAAAAAACTGCAGATATATATATATATATATATATATATATATATATGCTTATATTGTACAGGAACAGGAGAAATGTCATCTGCCATATGTATGTCATTCAAGGAAGGAAATTTCTATTGCATTTTACATATTTTGATGCCAATAATCTTTTAGGCAGACAGTGGATAGATGGAGGGATTGGAAGATCATCTTTGGGTGGAAGGGATTAACTTTGTTCCTTCAGAATACTTTAATATCAGTACAAAAGTACTTGTTTCCTAGGAAGATTGTCTCAGAGTTTTCAAATGTTTGTCATGCCTAGACTGTAACTGTTGTAGAGATTGAAAAATAATATGAAGCCCTCTGGGGCCGGAGAGATAGCACAGTAGGTAGGGCGTTTGCCTTACATGCAGCTGACCTGGGTTTGATCCCTGGCATCCCATATGGTACCCCAAGCACCGCCAGGAATAATTCCTGAGTGCAAAGCCAGGAGTAACCCCTGAGCATTGCTGGGTGTGACCCAAAAAACAAAAACAAAAAGAAAAAAATAAGATGAAGCTCTCATGGCTTACTTCAAAGAGAATTTGAGACATACAAAATTGGACTTTTGATGAATGATACTCAAGATGGTACCAAGGATTATGTGATGATTATTTACTGTTGTTTATATTCTTTTTGACCCGGTAAGAGCCTCCAATATGGCACCATTAGGAAGGCCGAATGGAGAGAGCTTCTAAAATCTCAGGGATAGAATGAATAGAGAAGTTACTGAGCCTGCTCTAGAAATCAATGAACAACGGGATTTCATGATCATGATCTTGATATTCTTTTAAGAAAATATTAACTTATACAAAAAAATGTATGTAAAAAATTATTGATCTTGGGATATGGAATTCTGCCACCATACATATGAAGCCAGTGTAATTAAACCTTTTGTTCTTTAATTCATTAGAGTAAGTTACTAAAAATGTTAAAAACATTCATATACCTACTTGTCTAGTGATGCTCTTAGCTCCATATTCCTTATAGATGTATGGACAACATTGAATTCCTCGACCCTATTATTTCTTTGCATTGTGTATGCTCAGCATACTTAATTTTTTGCTGGTGGTCAACTGAACACCTTTAGCGGTGAGGAGGGGTCCTTGAGTGGCTTAGGTTAAGTGGGGAGAGGAGTGGCTTCAACCTTGAGAAAGAAATCTCCCACTTCCCTCTCTACCCTCTCAGTCACCCCAGGAAGCACCTAGAAAATTTAGGACACATGAGAGTCCGAGGTGAGCCCCTGGCAGGACAGAGGGTTATCAATTCTCCTCAACACCATAAGGCAAACGTCAAGCCACACCTGGAGCTCACCTGTTCTGTTCAGCAAGGGAGATGATCCCTGCACACCTATGTTTCTCTGAGGAGCCCAGTCACGCAGGCTGAAACAAGAATTTGTCTTTGCAAGAAAGGAAAGTCTAGGTTTTTTTCATGTACACATTCTTTCTTTTGTAAAACAGAGTTTCGGGAATAGAAAAATAGTGAAACAAAACAAGCTTATTGGGGAAATAAAGGGAGGAAAGGAGAGCCGTAGACTTACATACATGCTTAAGAGAGAACATGGGCTTCTCCAGGGATGTGCGTGCCATTTCCCCAGCCTAAAGGGGAAATATATGAAATTTTGAAACTTATGAAAGTACACATCTCAAGAGGGGAGAAGAGAACTATGCACTCTCACTCTCCTCTTCTTTGTCAAATTAGTTAACAGTTTCCCCAAACTGTACTTTCCCAGTCTGTTGCTAAGGGTGGTTGCCAAGAGGGAGAGTTTGGAGCATTCATGCTCTTTTGATACTCTATAAGGACTTGGTTCCCAAAGCAAGGATCTCTTTCAGGGAGCCTAGCTGCCTCTCTTCTCAGAAAGCCTTGTGCCCTGGACCTGAAATTTTGTGTCTCACAAAAGAATCCATGGTTTCCTGGGCTCTTTTGTGTTAAAGGTCTCATAACTTAGAGCAGATTTCTGTTTAAAAAAAAATATTTGGGATGCCCAATATTTCTGCCTGCTAAGGTTTCAGGACCAATTGTTAGTGTTTTTGGTGAGGTGATATGCACATGTTAAAGTCTAGCTGGTCCCATGAATGACAAATGCAGTTATGAAGATTTATCTGAGACTTGTTTGATTTCTGTGGTAGGAGTTGATCACTATCACATGGATTTTTGGAAAACCACACTTCTGAAGATGAGGTGACATCATGTTCCTCATAGGTAAAGGGAATTTCAGCACAAATTTCCACTCCCGTTGCCTAGTTGCCTATATTCACTGTCTTTCCTAAGATAAAGACAAAGGAATTTGAGGAGAGCATGACTGGTGAATTAGTGGCTCCTTCCTTTTGTAAAGGTAGTATGATAGAGAATAAGCCAAGAAGGAACTCAATAGAGGAATAAAATTACAAATCTGAGTTGGGATGTGCAAGTGACTCCAAAACGGAGTGTGCAGGACTGCAGGGCTACCAGAACTGAATGCCCACTAAAATAAGGGTCACACCCAGAGAAGGATTGAGATGATACCCAAATGGAGTGTTCACACATTGCTTTTGCAGAGCTGGTTGAATACGTCTTTCCAAAAATGCCTTCCCATAGGGCTCTCTGAACTGATGGTCCCCATTGAGTCATCACTTGTATCACTTGTCATCCCATTGTCTGTTGATTTATTCAAGCAGGCACCAGTAACATCTCCATTCGTCCCTGTTGCGTGCTAGTGTAGTCCAAAGGTGTCTGCTTGTTCCAGGAACCCATTGAGTCATATATATACATATATGAATATATTTATATATAAATATATATATATGAATTACCATGAGATACAGTTACAGACTCACAGGCTTTCGTGATTATGTTCCAGTCATAAAATGATCATTTACCCATCCCTCCACCAGTGCCCATTCTCTTCCACCAATTTTCCCAGTATACCTCCCACCACCTACCCAACCCCTCCTGTCTCTGTGGCAAGCACATTACATTTACTCTCTCTCATCTCCTTTTGAGTGTTATGGTTTGCAATACAGGTAGTAAGTGGCCATTATGTTTGGTCTATAGTCTACCTTCAGCACACATCTCCCATCCTGAGCAAGCCCTCCAAGCATCATTCAGGACTTATAAGGATTTTTTTCTCCTTTTCAATCTTCCATAATTGGTCTCTTGAAAAGTGGTAGACTTTTCTTTTTTTTTTTGTGAGGGGAGCCCACCACGCCTGGGTCAGGGCTTACTCTTGGTGGTGCTTGGGGGAAAATATGGGGCGCATGAGATCAAGTCAAGGTTGGCCTCCTGCAAAGTAAGTGCCGTACCTTCTGTCCTATGTCTCTCCTCTGGTCTTTGGGCCTTAGACTTTCAACTGAGTTCTCAGTCTGGAGGCTGTTATATCTTTTCAGATCATATCTCAGTTTGGTGGCTTCTAGATACTCATTTACAAGAAGTATCACATATTCCTATTGGACTACATGCTTCACAATTAACTATTAATTTAATATATGACTTACCCTACTGACCTCAATTCTGTGTTCTGACTTTGTATCTGTTCTGTTGAGTTAGTGTATTCCCACAATATCTGACACACAAGATGTATGTACTATATCTTAAATTCACACACTAATTTCAAATGAGAAATTTATGATCTTGAATCACTGACCTCTTTCTGATGTCAGTCATATTACATCCACTTTCTTTATTTGTCCTGTGTAACTTTTGTACATTCTTCCAGATATAGATTAATACTCTGGCATGGTTATTTCTCCTGGTTTACATCTTCTCATATATTTATCATTAGAATTACACAATCAAAATAGATTATATTCATTTGATTTACAAAAATATATTTCATGATTATGTTTTCTTCTATTATAAAAAGCAATTTATCAAGACTTTTCTCCCTATTTCTTTGAGCCTAATGCCTTCTGATGTCCATTACTGAGGGTGAGGTAGGGTTGGACAAATCTGACTGTGCTTGGGGCTTTGTGCTCAGGAATTGCTCCTGGCAGCACTCGGGGTACCATTTGTGGTGCCAGGGTTTGAATTCAGATCAGCAGAGTGCAAGGCAAGTGCACTATCCAGTGTACTATTTCTCTAGTCTCTGATGAATGTCTTCAAGGTGATGGCTGACAACTTGCTGACATTTATTTGGAAGACCTTGAAGAACATTAGTGGAAGAGGGAGCCTCAGTTTCCCTCTTATCCATTGTTTCCTGCTACTCCATTTTAGCTGTCATAAAAGTCCTGGACTATCTACAAGACTACTACTATGAGAGTAGTTTATAATTTCCCAAGACCATAAATTCTGTCCAGAGCTTGAACTCACAGGAAACTAAGAGATCATGGAGATAATACCTGGACAGATGGTGAAATATGTAACCTAAAAGGTCTTAAATAAACAGACACTCCTACCAGCTTATGTGGAAAAACAAGTTGTAAACTTTATCTCAGCAACACACAAATGGACCCTAAATTAACAAGACATCTCTGGGAAACTAATGTGAATCTTCTGAGACTTTGTTTAATAATTAATGCGAAGAACAAATCTTCCTATAAATACCCCACAAAAGGAAACTTGCTTAACTTACTTCTACATTAAGTTCTTCCCCTGCTGGAGAGTCTCTCTCTTTTCTACTTTCCAGTAAACTTTACTATTTCCTAAATCTGAGTCTGAGCATTTTACTTCATATCTTTATCCATGAAAATATTGAAGAACTTGGGGTCAATGAACAAAGACAGGGTGTCACTGCTCCTGCAGCATTTGGTGAAGAAGGTTTAGGATAACACATGTGATCTGAAGCTTATCAAAGAGAGAGCTTTAAACAAATAGTCCTTTTTCTCTTTTTTCCTTTCTAGGACTTAAATGCTACCTATCTAAAATTATGACACTTCTAAACATATCTGAGTAAACAACAGGATAGATATTTATTTCTCAGGAGTCATGTGTGAGAAATGTACTGGTGAAGTCAATCTGAAGGCTAATAAGAAACTCGAGGTTAATAGAAGACATTATTTGAAAACCTCAAACAACAATTTAACCTTATATGAAAAAATAATGCAGAAAGTGAAGCAAAATCCATTGGAATTTAAATCACTTACCATCATCTTTCTGTTTTGCCTCTTTTACTCAAAATTTTTTGTTAGCTTTCAAACACTGAATTTAATCAATCCAACACTACAATTGGCAATCTGACAGAAAGGGAATAATTGAATAGACTTTCTTCTTTCAACATGAATAGAACTTGTGAACTGAGGAAAACTATTTGCTCTCTATTCATTCCATGTCATAAATCTATAGAACTGAAAAGCCTTGTTCTGAAAATCCTTCTCAGGCAGGGAACACAAGGTTCTTAATCTCAAAATCCTATGCCTCAACCCGTATTGAGCTAAAGGCATTGCTTTTTATCTTACTTAACTGTGAATTCCTTTTGTGCAGGTAATTTTATTTTTGCATGCCTATCAGTTTTGTAGTGTCCATTTTTTATTAGGCACTTTTTTAAGTGAAAGGATAAAAGAAGAAATAGAGGGAGACTCTTTGTGAACAACGGTATTTTCAAATTTATACTCACAGAACTTGAAGATACTCAGCTGAAGTTTTGCAAAATGAATTTTCAAGCAGACTTGACCTGAGTTGAAATAGTGATGATGAAACATATTTATCCTGCAATCTATTTCCAGAATTTCCATTATAAAGTGACATTTGCTTGTTTATATCAGTTTTATGTTAAGATATTGTGCACTCTATTAGGGTATCAGAGTGGTGTCATGGGTGCAAAAAGTACAAAAAACCAATTGGAGCTTGCTGAATTAGTGTTAAGTATATCAGGACAAAAATGCACTAAAGGATGCATAGGTAACACAGTATGGAGAAGAGGGTGAAAAGAAAATTATAGTTGTTGTTTATCATCAGAGGGAAAAAATTTTGTGATCAATCCACGACAAGAAAATAGTTGCTTAAAGGGATAGAACTTTGGGGAGAAGAAATGAACAGAAACTTCCACAAAAAAGAAGTTCAAATGGCCAAAAGACACATGAAAAAATGCTCTATTTACTAATTGTCAGGGAGATTCAAATCAAAATAATAATGAGGTATCTTACACTACAGAAACTGGCACACATTAATAAGAACAAGAACAACCAGTGCTGGCACAGATGCAGGGAGAAATGGACTCTCATTCATTGTTGGTGGGAATGCCGACTGGTCTAGCCCTTTTGGAAAACAATATGGACATTCCTCTCCAAACTAGAAATTAAACTACCATATGCCCAGCAATACCACTGCTGGGAATATATCCCAGAGATGCAAAAAATTCAGTAGAAATGATATTTGCGCTTGTATATTTATCGCAGCACTGGTTACAGTCACTGTATCACCGTCATCCTGTTGATCACTGATTTGCTTGGCGGGCCCAGTAACGTCTCCATTCATCCTAGCCCTGAGATTTTAGCAGCCTCTCTTTACTCATCCTTCCCAATAGTGCTGCACTAGAGGCTCTTCAGGTCAGGGGAATAAGACCCATCATTGTTATTGTATTTGGCATATGAATACGCCACGGTAGCTTGACAGGCTCTTTCCTGTGTGGGCAGTAAACTCTCAGTAGCTTGCCAGGTTCTCCAAGAGGGAGAACTAAGCTACTGCATTCTGCATTATTCTCTTCTAGGAGCTTGGTTTTACAGTCTCTGGATGTTGGCCATTAATGGGATTACATGTCCGAGGTCAGTTTCTGGGTGTGACTGCTTAGCTACTGGAAAATGGTGAATCTGGGTGGAAGAGGCCCAGTCTGATCTGAGCAGCCTTGGAAATCTCGGCCCCAGTCCTGCACACTTGGGTTCCTCTGCCAGGTTCTTTCATGCATAAGACTCATCCGAACATGTGGAGAGTGGCCTTGAGCATGGCTGTGACTGGATTCCGGAGGTCTTTAACTGCCAGGGCTCTGTTTGGGGAGGGGAGGGAAACTCAACCTGCCCTCTCCGAGGGACCCCGGTGTGAAATAGCCAGAATCTGGGAAAAATCCTGAGTGCCTGAGAACAGATGAGTGGTTGAAGAAACTGGTACATCTTTACAATGGAATACTATGCAGCTGTTAGGAGAGATGAAATCATGAAATTCGCATATAAGTGGATTGACATGGAGAGTATCATGTTAAGTGAAATTAGAAAGAGGACAGACATAGTATGACTGCATTCATCTGTGGAATATACAGTAGCATAATATGAGACTAACAACTTAGTACATTAGAGCTAAGGGCCAGGAGGATCACACCATGGTTTGGAAGCCGACCACACATGCTGGGGGAAAAGGTAGTTGAGATAGAAATGGAACCACTAAGTAAATAATGACTGGAGAGATCGCCCAGGATGGGAGATTTGTGCTGAAATTAGGTCAAAGACCAAACACGATGACCTCTTAGTATCTGTAATGCGAATCATAATGCCCAAAATTAGAGAGAGAGTAAGAGAGATTGTACCTACCACAAAGGCATGGAGTGGGGTAGGGTGGGAGTGTCGGGTGGGACACGGAACAATGGTGGTGGGAAATGTGCATTGGTGTAGGGATGGGTACTCGAACATTGTTTAATTGAAACACAATCATGCAAGTTTGTAACGGTATCTCATGGTGATTCAATGAAACCTCTTAAAAAATTAAGGGATGAAACTATGAAATGAAAAACTATACAGTTGACCTTTTGAAGTGAATCAAACATAGTTTAATTCCACAGTACTACTAAATTCTGAGTCTCCATTTCTTTACGGTACTTATTTAATGTGAGAAAAAGTAACATCATTGTGGGATTATTACTAAAGTGCACAAATTTGCACCTTTCCTATGCAAAGTGTGTAAGTTATAAAAACTACAGATAAATTATCACATGTGGCAAGAGGGATTTTGTAAGTGCAATAAGATTAAAAATATCAATTGACCTTAAGACAAGATTAGGCTAGAGAGATATAATGATGGACCTCTTTGAGGGACTCACAGTAGCAGCCTGTGAGGAAAAGACAAGATAATAAGAGATTGTGATATAAGATTCTGACTTTTCCTTTCCATTTCTTTGTTGATTCTACTTTCAAATCTGTTAGAATGGTGGCACTTTTGTAAGAAAGATGAGCAAGAAAAAACTGTTTTAACCTGTCTCTGACCTGAATTAGATGGAAAGAAGAGAGATGATTTAACAACAAAACAAATATAGTATAAAATTGTTACACGAATGGGATTAAACTGAGATTTGAACCCAATTCCTTGTGAGCCCCACAGAGAATTTTGGAATTACTAAAATTTCTCAAATAATAAGGTAAAAAGAGCGCTAAGGCTGCTGGAATAGCATAACAGTTTTGTTGCTGGGAAAACTTCATAGATATTAGCTTCTAGTAATTAACAACACTGAACTACACCCAATTAATCCTTTCACATACTCAAATATTAATTCACATTGGGACCGATGAGAAGATACATTTTTTTTAAAGCTTCTAGTAGCTTAAAGTCTTTAGTGGGGAAAAGAACAACTATATTCAAAGTTTAACTGAAGCAACTAAACTACTACTGACAAGCTATAAGAACTTTGTGTTCCTGTTATAGAGGCATTTTTAAGTTTTCAATTATAACTTTGCTTGCAGAAAAGTAATTTTGTTCTCACAATAAAATGTGTTGATTTAATTAAAAACACTGGACTTAAACAAACAACTGCTTTAATTTCTCTGGATGCGAATGTGGATCTCAGTAATTATTTAAACAAATTCCCATATTTTGTTTTTATGAATATTTATATGATTTTTACTGTCTCATGCATTTTATTCATTTTAATGCTACAAGTCTTAAAAATCTTTTTAAAGGGAAAAGAAAATATTGAAAAAAAGATCTTTGTGTTTTCAAACCTAACTTCAGTTAAATGTAGCCATAAGAATGATTAAAATGAACATGGCAATCAATGGAAGAGAATTGAAAGCCCAGATATAAATCCATATACATAGATAATTAATTTATGATGAAAATAAGAGAATGCAATAGAGAAAATAATGTCTCTTGTATAAATGGTTCTGGGAAATCTAGAAAATTTGCAAAAGAATGAAAACCAGACCAGATGTAATTTTATACCATGCATAAAAATGAACTCAAGATGCACCAGAGGTATTAAATAAAAGTTCTAAACCACAAAATACAAGGAACAAAACATGGGTGGAAATCTTAGTGCCATTTATCTTAGTGATATTTTTGTAATTTTTTCTCCAATGATTATGAAAACAAAGCAAAAATGAGCAAATGGGACAGAATTGAATTATAAAACACCTGTACAGTATAATTAATAAAAAAAAAGAGCAACCTACATTAAGGGAAGAAAAATTGATCAAACACATATTTGACAGGTAATCAATGTTCAATGTATGTCAACAATTCACACAACAGAAGAACAATGAAAAATAGAAAAGATCCAATTTTTAAAAGTCTGATTATCAAAAATAGGTGTTTTAACCAAAGAAAACACGCAGCTGGCCAAAAAGTATATAAAACTATGATCTTCATAATTTATGACCAGGAAAATGCAAATTGAAGTCCGACTGAGGATGAGGCAACATGACTCTTATCAAAAAGATAAGGAAAAATATATGTTGGGCAAGGGTGCAGAGAAACAGAATCTATGGAAGATCAGGGATGTAGATTGGTGCAGCCAATTGCTATTTAAATGGAAATTTCTCAAAAGGTTAAAAATCAAATTACCATATGATTCAGAAACACCACTGCTGCTTACTTATCCAAATAACACAAAAACATTAATTCAAAATATATGCGTTCCAATGTTCATTGCAACATTTCTCACAGTAGCACACACAAAAATGTTGAAAACAACTCCCATAAAAGTAAATGGGCAAAAAAAAAAAGGATGTGGCATACATAAATAGAATTCTATTAAACTACAAGAGGTTGAAAATATGCCACTTATGACAACATACATGGACCTTGATTGTTATTGCAAGCAAGATAAGTCAGAATGCAAATACTGGTTGAATCATATGTAAATTAGGTAGATAAACACTGTATGAATAAGCACAATAAAATAAAAGCGAACTTTTAAATGCAAACAACTCACTATTTACCAGAAGGGAAGAGAGTGAGTTCTAAGTGAGGCAGGCAAAGGGAGTTTATCGGATGGTAGTGGATACGAACCAGATCTTTAGTGGTTTGTATTGCTGGGATACAATATGCAACTATGGAGTTGTGAAACTGGAGGTACATACCTGAAATTGATACTGTGCTACAAACAAGTGTGACTTTGATTTAAAAAAGAACCCTAGAGTTTTCTTTGAAAGATCCAGAAAGGGGGCTAGGACAACAGTATAACAGGTAGGGTGTTTGTCATGCATTAGGCCATGTTCAATATCTGGCATCCCAGATTGTCTCCCAAGCGCTGCCAGAAATAATTCCTGAATGCAGAACCAGGAGCAACCCATGAGTATCACCAGGTGTGACCCGCCTCAAAAAAAATCTGATAATAGCTTATCCTCTATGCATTAGCATTATACTTTGCATGTTACCAAAGTCTGGCAAGCTACGGAGAGTATCTCGCCCGCACTCACGGCAGAGACTGGCATGCTACCCGTGGTGTACAGTAACATCAAGTCTCACAATGGAGATGTTACTGGTGCCCACTCGAGCAAATTGATAAACAATGAGACAACAGTGCTACATTGCTACCAAAATAGTTTCCAAATAGTGCTATAAAAATATGGTGATGAACTTATCAGGCCTTCTGCATTTTGCAATAAAGAGGTTCAATAAAATTCTATTTGTATTGCACAGATGTAAGAATTTTCTGAGTAGTTTGCTCAATGCATTCATTTTAAATGAAATTTGATCATATAAGTTAAATTGATGAAATGAAGTCTATGGCTTTACAAATTGATCCTTTATAACATATATGTAAATTCTCTATGAAACTTACTCAAAAACTTGAAAGAGAGGAGACTTAGTCAACATTGTGCAATATTCAGGATAATTTTTCAGTTACTAAGAATTGCAATCCTCAAATTTATCAACCCCCAAACAAATCTCAGTATAGCACCACATGCTAAAGCACTCTTCTAAGAATTAAAATTGAGTAAGTTGCATTGCATATAAAGTCTCAAACTGTCCTTTGTAACGGCGTCAGTGAATTTAAATAAAACTATGCCACTCGTATAGTGTTTACTTTGGAATTTGAAGTAGTTAAAAAAATTTTCTGTATTCCAGAAAAATTCTAGGAGCTATTAATCTATGACATTTATATCCATTAAAATATCAAAACAAATTATTTATGTGAGAGGAGATTGGCAGTGGGTCAGGGAGTGAATCAATAAGGGGTCAGAGCTACTTGTCGGATGGAAGCCATTTCCTTGAAACATTGGGCTTTATTTAAGCTGAATGGCACTTTAAGTCAGGAAAAGCTATAAGGCAACTTAATTTCAAACATAAAGGCCATGGGAAGTTTATAAATGAGGGATTGTCTGCAGATGCATAGAAAGTTGAGCAGCAGCTCTAAATGAAGAAGTACACCTTGGCTCCGTTTCATGACTCCATGGAGACCTAAACTCCTGACCTTTATTGAGTTTTCAGGATTGGCCATCTCATAGGAACTCTATCATTCATTTTTTAATATAAAAACTTGCCTATTTTTCTAGATGGCTTTTTTTTAGTTCCTTTTCCTGTTTTGTTTGGTTTTCTCTCCCCTCCTGCTGCCCTCCCCTGGTCCTCTGCTCCTCTGCTCCTCTCTCTGTTGTCTCTTCCTCCTGTTCTGTTTCCCTTGGGCTTCCCCTTGTTTGCAGGCTCTGCTCTGCACTCCAGGAACATGATTTTAGAGAAAGTTTAATAGCAGTTTCTTGCCTAGTAAATCCATTATACATTTGTTAAATATTTTATTGGTTTTTCAGAACATTAGTAATTCAAGATGGCCATCACTGCAGTGTACAATACATGCATGGCATGTAAGCCTCTAAAACATGTCATCATCATCATCATCATCATTCCATCGATCATTGAATTTCTCAAGTGGTCTCAGTAACATCTTCATTCGTCCTAGCCCTGAGATTTTAGAAATCTCTCTTTACTCGTTCTTCCCAATGGTGCCGCATTGGAGGCTCTTTCAGGGTCAGGGGAATGAGATCCAGCATTGTTACTGGTTTTGGCATATGAATACACCATGGGGAGTTTTAGAGGCTCTCCCATGTGGGCAGGAAACTCTCGGTAGCTAGCCAAGTTCTCCCAGAGGAAGAGAACTAGGCTATAAGATGTTGCTTGACTGTGAAGCACACTTCCGGGAGTTTGGTTTTAAGTCTCTGGGTATGGGCCTTGGTGGGATTACACGGTGCCGGGGGCAGTCCTTGGATGTGACCGCCTAGCTACTGGAAAATGGGAAATTCAGGCGGAAGAGGCTCAGTCCCGATCTGAGCAGGCTTGGAGGTCTTAACCCTGGGTCCCACACACCTGGGTTCCTCTGCCAGTACCTTCATGCATGAAGCTCAACCAAATGTGTGAAGAGAGGCCTTGAACATGGCTGTGGCTAGGCTCCAGAGGTCTTCAGCCATGGGAGCGCTGCTCGAGGTGGGGAGGGAAGCTGGAGCCCACCCCGTCCGAGGGGTCCCAGGGAAGACAGCCGGCGTGCAGGCAATAGATTCTCTGGCCTAAAACATGTGCAAATAAAAAATTGTGTTGTTTTACTTTTCTTGAAAATGGTGCTCAGAAGAACTAGGTCCCTTCCTAGCAGTACTCCATGAATTTTGTGGTGACCCTCTGGTTGGACCTGTAAATGCTCAGGGGACCATGTGGTGCCAGAGATCCAACCAGGGTTACCCCTATATAAGATAAATGCCTTAGCCCCTGGACTATTTCTCTGGGCCAAGCATCACTGTCATTGTCACTGTCATCCCATTGCTCATCGATTTTTTTCGAGTGGACACCAGTAATGTCTCCATTGTGATTCTTGTTGTTACTGATTTTGGCATATCAACTACGCCAGGCTCTGTTGTGTGGGCAAGATACTCTCAGTAACTTGTTGGGCTCTCTGAGAGGAGTAGAGAAATCGAACTTGGGTCGGCTGTAAGGAAGGCAAACACCCTACCTGCTGTGCTATCACTCCAGCCCAGCGCATAAATAATAACTAAAAAAGAAATTACAGGATAGAATGTGAGAAGTTTTGTAAAATGAAGAGAATCGCAAATAACACCTCATTGGACTTAAGGGTTTCAGGACTTCCTGTTAACTAGTACAAAAACTCTAATTTTCTATGTTTTTTCTATATTATTTAAAACTAATAGAAAATGATTTGTTAAATTTCTGGGGGCTGGATCAATAGCACAGTGGTAGGGCTTTTATCTTGTACATGGCCAAACCGGGTTCGATTCCCAGCATTCCATATGGTCCCCTGAAAACCACCAGGAGTGATTCCTGGATGCAGAGCCAGGAGAAACCCCTGAGCATTGCCAGGTGTGATCTAAAAAAGCAAAAAAAAAAAAATTAATGAGAATTGTTCTATGTTTTAGATCTAGGTCTACTCAAATGGTTCAGAATTCAAATAACACTTGTAGGCTTTTTTGTGCAAGTTGTATGGCTATACTGAATCATTTGTAGTGTTAATACTGGACATTTGTAGCAATTAACTGATGTGTATGTGGCTAAGTTGTAAATAGCACTCTAAAATTAGTCCTTTAGAGTATCATTACTAATATGTTTTCAATTTACTTTGACTTTAAGTAATTATTCTTTTACTTATTGATCCTTATGAAAAGTAAAAATTGGGAAAATATAATTTTGAGGTAATATCTCTTAATGATACTTGAGGATGTCTGAGAGTAAGTCTGTCTCATGGAGTCATTTGCTATAGAATTCCGTCTGTAATAATCATCTTTGGTGAATCTTTAGTCTAATTAAGTTTTCTTTTCTAAAGAGAAATGGAAAATAAAAGCCTCACATGGCCTCACATTCCTGACTAACCTGATGATCTATCATATGACCACATCAATGATGTACATTATTATTGGAGAAATATTAATGGAAAAAATGGAATTTGAACATACTGAATATGTTGACATTTAATGATCATAATAATGATAAATGGGCTGGAGCGATAGCACAGTGGTTGGGCGTTCACCTTTCACGTGACTGACCCGAGTTTGATTCTTCCGCCCCTTTTGGAGAGCCCGGCAAGCTACGGAGAGCATGGAGCCTGCGCAGCAGAGCCTGGCAAACTACCCGTGCATATTGGATATGCCAAAAACAGTAACAATAAGTCTCTCGATGAGAGACGTTACTGGTGCCCGCTCGAACAAATCAATGAGCAACAGGATGACAGTGATACAGAATAATGATAATAAAAGTTGAAATTATCAGTCTTCCTAAATATGTATATGTAACTAGGCATTAGTTATATTGTTACACATAATATCACGATCCCGAAATCCCATTAATCATTGATTTCTCATGCGGGCTCAGTAACCTCCCCATCCGTCTTTTCCCTGTGATCTTCGAAGTCTCTCTTGACTCGGCCCTCCCAATGATGTCACACTGGAGGCTCTTTCAGGATCAGGGTAATGGGATCCAGCTTGTTACTGGATTTAGCATATGAATACACCATGGGAAGCTAGCAAGGCTGTCCTATGTGGGCAGGAAACTCTCAGAAGCTTGCCAGTTTCTCCCAGAGGGAGAAGTAGGCTACAAGATATCGCTTCTGGGAGATTGCTTTTAAGTCTCTGGATGTTGGTCGTAGATGGGATTACACACACCTGGGTTCCTCTGCCAGTGCCTTCATGCGTGAGGCCCGTCCGAACGTGTGGAGAGGGGCCTCGAGCATGGCTATAGCTAGGTTCCAGTGGTCTTTGGCTGCCAGGAGCTCTGCTCGGGGTGGGGAGGGAAGCTGGGGCCCTCCAAGGGGCCCCAGGGAAGACAGCCAGGCATGCGTGCAAGAAACTCTGTGACACATAATGTATTCATTGAAATTATTTGAATACGAGATGTTTATAGATAATATTTGATTGTGTATGTTGCCATATACAATGCAATTGGATGTTTGTAATGGATGTCAGCATTTTTTTGTCATATATTTTGTGATCTCGGAATGAAAAACTTTATACCTACTTTGCTTTACAGATAAGTCAAATTGAAGCCTTATATATTGGAATAAATAATATCTCACAGTATGTATCAGAACTATATAACTCAGTTAATCTCAGAGGTCAAAGTGTCCTTTATACTGTATTTACTCCTATAATAATTAAATAAAAAAATTTAAAAAACACTTTTAAGCTCTTGAAATTAAGCTCTTAATTTTTTTCATGAAATATTAACCAAAGATTAAAAGTAGATAAAAATTTAAATTTCATAGAGATGGAAAATATGGCATTACTCACTAGAACAAATGTAGACAAATTGTTAACTGTCAGCCAAATGGTTAAATTTTCTCAAAGAAAAATCAATACAGAAGATAAGAAGAAAAATAAATGGAAATTAAGTGACTAAATTCAATGTAAAAGATTTTAAATGAGAACTTTGATATTAATCTGAATAATAAATGGAAAAGCCAAATCAACATATCTAGTTAACTAAGATTTTTTGCAAGTTGATGAGTAAGTCAGACAAATCCATACAAAGTCTAATGCTTGTTATTTAGTATACAGAGAAAACAACACCAAGATGTCATTAAACTTTTTTTAATCGTATTTTATTACGAATGCTATGGAGACAAAAATTCTCCCAATTAATTTCCTGCCAATATCTTATGTCTGCATTACACCAAAATTTAGCCTGCAAATTCAGTATTTAACCATCATGGGTTATTCTACAAACTGCTTTCCTAATTTATGGCCATTTGCACGTTCACATATGTCTATTGTTTCTATCCCTGGGTCCTTCAAATGGTTGCACTGTATAGTGGGACCCATGTCTGCACTTGTGTCATTAAAAGATACTTTTATTCTTTTCCCTCGAACAAAATCTTGTACATTACATGCTAAACTAAACTCTTGGCCTCGTCTGATCAAGAAGAACTGATAACAAAGAGTAACTTCAGTCTCCTATTATGAGCAATTATTAGCTATAGAAAAGTCGCCTGTTATGTGGGGTAAGAGAATGGGCATGACAAGGATACGGAAAGGAGATAATTGTAGAAATCTTGTGCCCAGTTAGAAGTGAAATATACCAACAAGAAATCACATCACACACACTTGGTGCTGTGCTAAGCCAGATGACATGATGAGGCAGCAAATCTGAGAGAAGAGTTATTTGCCTTTCTCTCAGTTTTGCTGAACAGATAGTTGGCTTCCTCCTCTTTCATGGTCATTTCCAGATTTCTTTCTTGCTTCAGCCTTTTAAAATGTGTGCCCATCAGTTTTGCGATCCCCTTAGTGATACAGGTCTTGGATATATCTAATTAAATAACAGTGTCATAAGCAACACAATTGTTTAATAATGTATCAGTGTATCTTCTAGATTCTAGACTGTCTTTATACTACACACCTCTATATGTATATATAATTTAAAATGCTGCAATGGCATTGTATAAGGCAGGAGAGGCAGGCAGCAATAAATTCCTTTAGGAGGAGAGTTGGTTTGTTTTTCTTCAGAGAAGTCTCACTCTGTTTTGATTGGTGCTGAGGGGTGCTTGTCTCATCCCAGTGATGGAGCAGTGACTTAGAAAGAAGAGGAAGTGATAAAGGAGGGAAAGTGATGCCTCTGGGAAATACACAAGACAAGGCTCAAACTTCTCTAGCCAACTAGAGTGTCTGAAGGTTTATTGATTTTCTTTTTGAAATACAGTTTGAAAGGTTTCTCTCAAGTTTGTGAGTAAGAACATTTTTAAGCAAGGCTGTGGCAAAGACCTGTTTTTCATGGTTGACACTGTGTCATTTCCCAGTTTATGGCAGCTGTTTGGGGAATATGTTTATATCCTCCTTAGTACTGGCATTTAGCAACCAAAGATGCCACTTGAAGAGGGTGATTTATTTTTTGCACCATTATGTTTTGAAAGACTTTAAGGGTACAAGAAGTCTTTGGAATTAGAGCCCATTATTTTAAGATTAATAACAGTAATTACAGGGTTCTATTATAGCATGGGAGAAAAAAGGTCTGTAGCTTCCCTGTGAGACTGAATATGAAGGTCCCTGGTCCAAGGGAATCATAAAAACTTGTTACAAGGGCAGCCAGTTACAGGAAGACCTTGCCTTTCTGAAAATTACAGAAAGTGAGGGAGGGTGAAAGTTTATTTATAAATCTATGGTGATTCTCTGTAATCTGGCCCCAAAGACCAATTTGATCGTGATCACTATTGTTTAATTTTTTTTCCTTGAGACTAATACTCTGCTGGGAAATTAGGATTGTTGTGCCCTTTCTCTCCAATGACATACTGCAAAGTTTGCAGTGATTTAAAACATTCTCTGCAGTCTTATAGCAACAAGGCTGAGTTCTAGTTAGGAAACAGTTTCAGAGACATTCACTTCTTCTAATGTTTAGTAGCCAGAATTGGGCATAATTTACATAGTTTTAGGTTCAAAGCTATTCCCACACCAAAATCCCCTTAAGCATTTATGTTGATGAAAAATGTAAGAGATAAAAGTATTCTAACAAAATTTTCTACTCAAGTTTTAAAGGTGTTCTTTAAGAAGAAAGAAAGGGGTAAAGGTAAGATAAAATCAATGGATGGAAAAATATCAACAGATGAGCTATAATTGAGTGGGTTAAAAAGCAAAGAAAAAATTTTTTAAATAGGAGGGGCTGGATCTATAGTACAGCGGTTAGGGCGTTTGCCTTGCCTGTGGCTGACCTGGGTTCGATTCCCAGCATCCCATATGGTCCCCTGAGCACTGCCAGGAGTAATTTCTAAGTGCAAAGCCAGGAGTAACCTTTGTGCATCACCAGGTGTGACCAAAAAAGAAAATAAATAAATAGGAAAAGAGGGAAAATATGATTTGAAGAAACAAGGTAGTAGAAATTGGGAGAGAGAAACAAACACATACAGGAAAGAAAAATAAATTATCAGAAAGTAGTGAAAAAAAAGGACTAATATGCATTTATGAGAAGTAGAAAGATCAGTGAAACAGGGATATAAAGACACAAGTATGTGGACAAAAAATGAATTATATGTGCATTATCCTATATTCAAAGGAACGTATTGAAGTTCAAATTTAAATATTGAATCTCAGGGTTTGAGTAACCAATCTTTTAAGTAATATTATAAACATTTAGAAATAGGGAATGGAAAGAGCACACTTGTAATTGCTTCTCATGTATCACTGTATCACTGTCATTCCATTGCTAATCGATTTTCTCGAGAGGGCGCCAGTAATGTCTCCATTATGAGACTTCTTGTTACTGTTTTTTGGCTCTTCAAATATGCCATGGGTAGCTTCCCAGGCTCTGCCGTGTGGGTGAGATACTCCTGGTAGCTTGCCAGGCTCTCTAAGAGGGACGAAGGAATTGAACCCAGCTCGGGCACTTGCAAAGCAAATGCCTTAACTGCTATGTTATTGCTCCAGTCCTTCTCATGTAGCCAAACAAAAATTAACTTTGTCGGGCTATCACAAAGTACAGTTGGGTTGGCACAGAGATAGAATAGCATTTAGGGCACTTGAGCTGCACACAGCTGACCTGGGTTCAATCTCTTTCATTTCATATGGTCCCTCAAGCACCAGTAGGAGTGAGTGACCTAGTAGTCCCTGAGGTGTGGTCTAAGAACAATATATATATATATATATTGTACATATATATATATATATATGTACAGATGGGGAGGTTTATTCCACTAGGGATTGTGTTATCCTACTATCCCTTCCAGAGACTCCAGAATCCATTCAGGATAGCATCTTTATGTACGTTATCTGATAATTTTTTTTTTATAATTGTCTCCCTATATCTGCTTTCACCTGTGTTACCAATTGAGAACTTGATCTTTCATTGCTTTCCTTACCCTTCTCTCCTCTTCATCTATATGTAGTATACAAAATTATATTTCCCAATTTCTCACTCTTCTGTGTCCAGACATGTGTCATGTGATTATTTTTGATTCTTTCTACTAGAAGCAAGTCGTTGACTTCTCTACCCTGGAACTTTGGGTCTGGTAGTTTAACTACTTTGGAGCAGTGAGATAATTATAGATAATTTGATATGAGCACTGGCTTCAAATACATTTGTGCAACTGGACCATCCCTCATTCTTCTGCTAATGCCACAAAAAGAACATATCCAAAGGATCCTTCCATTTCTCAAGGCAAGAGATTCACATGCAGCAGATCTGATCTATATCCTTACAAAGTAAACCAGAACTTAGCCGTGGTCAACAAAACTACTCTAGCTAAACTACTGTTGCACAGGAAATAATTATTCATTTTTTTAGGCAAATCTTAAGGCTAGCTCTTAATATAAAGGTATGGTTTTTCCCTGCAGGAAAAGGATACCCAGCTGTTCTCAGATCTTCAGGGCTTAGTCCTTTTCCTGTGCTGAAGGTCACTCCTTGCAGAGCTCTGGGGACCATATATATTACAAAGTAGTCAACCTGAGTTTGCTGCATATAAGGTAAGAATCTCACTATTTATCTATCTGTACTATCTCTCTCTTATTATTATTATTATTGTTTTAATATTGACCTGAAAAATTCTGACTTACTTTCTCTTACTATGCCTGAGCTCAAATTATATCCCTTATTAGGCTCCACACCTTAAGATTTATTTTCCTATTACTAGATGAAAACTCTAGTCTTCCATTAATTATAATAGAGAATTCTACTTTTGATATAACTATTTATTAGTGTGGTGTGTTGTACCTTGAAAACAATCTTCAGATTTTATGAAAGAGTTGTTAGACAATCTTATTTTAAGCTATATGTGTCTCACATGGTACCTCATAACTATGTTTTCCTTCTTGTAATGTCAGATGTCTTCCTTGTCATATGTCATTTGAAATTTGATGATTTGACTTAAGTTCTAAGAAGTATCAGACATATGAAATGATTATACAATAGATCATAGAATTTTATTCATATTTTAAATGGATACATTTAACCTTATTTATTTATTACAAGATAAGAAAATAATCCCACTTATTTCAACAAAGCGCATGGGAAATCTTTTTTTTTTTTATTCCTCTAAGTCCTGTCCTTTCCTGGGTACTAAGTAGATAAAGTTCACAGAGCTGAAAATTCTGATGGCACATTAACAGTTCTGTTATTAGAGTTGTAACTGTTGATTTGCCACTCACTCTTGACTTTATTTTTTAAGCATAAGAACCAATAGGAATGCAAAGTTATGGATAAGTGGATTAAGAGGCTATAGTAAGATTTAAATATGAGTATTAACAATATTTTTATTGATTTTTAACCATTTCATTAGCTTAGAATTATGATTACCATTATATATGTTAGAAAAGTTGTGCTTTATAAGAGATTCATAAATTAGAACAAGAAATATGCCACAAATTGAAAAACCCACTTAGTGACAGATGTCCTGCAACTCAGTAAAGTACCTATCATCTATCCAGAATATTTGACAAGCTGACAGAGATAATTTGACAAAGAAACTTTCCATCCACCTGAGTCCACATGATCCTACATTATCTTACATATAGGCCTGGAGAAAACTGGAAATTTAAAAAGAAATTCAGAATTTGAGCTAGATTATTTCAGCAGAATCTTTTATTTCACTTATATAGTTTGATAGCGCAGTGGGTAGGGAGTTTGCCCTGCATGCTGCCAATCCGGGTTCAATTCTTATGTCCCTCTTGGAGAGCCCAGCAAGCTACTGAGAGTATCCCGCCCGCACGGCAGAGCCTGGCTAGGTACCCCTGGTGGATTCGATATGCCAAAAACAGTAACAGCAAATCTCATAATGGAGACATTACTGGTGCCTGCTTGAGCAAACTGTTGAACAATGGAAGGACAGTGCTACAATGCATAGTTAATGACTTGGGATGCCATTTTCGGTGCTTACAACTTCCGTACTTATATCTCTGTACATTCCACATTCACAGAAAAATAAAAGAATAATTGCACACTTCAGAGGAAAGTTTAGACAAAAGGGTATGTAAGGTTTGGATGCAGATTTCCTGAGGTTTTTGATTCTGGTCATCTATTTCTATTTGCATTATTTAAAGAATTCTAACTCTTAGTGAGTCTGATTTTTCTCATCTTTAAATTAGAACAGTAACATATATTTTATAAAATTATTGGAATATAGAAGGATAAAAATATATAAAAATTGTTTAGTGCATCTTCTGGCAAATAATATTAAAATACTTGTTATATCTAAGAGGATGACAAATAAGAAAAAATTCAATGAGAATGAAAGAACAAGAAGAACATCAATAGGAGATAAGATTTTGAGAAAGTTATGTTAGTTTTATTTCCATGACCAATTTTGATAAGAAAAAAATAAAATTACCTTTGTTAAGAACTCAAAAAAATAGAAAACTCAACTTTATAAGTTTATTAATTCATTATTTCACCTGGTTATCCAAATCTTTTTTATAACTACCATGTAGTTGGCAGTGTTGAAGAGACCATGGCAGTTACAAAGATATATGAGACTTGTAGTTGCCATTAAGACCTTCCTATTCCAGTAAGAGAGATGAGATATTATCATAAATAACTATTAGTCAACATATCCTTAAGAACCTGTCATAAGAAATCTAATTTCATGAAACCCAGGACTCTATGATCAAATTAGTTTAGAAAAAATATATAGATACTTCCCATCCACCCTTGAAAATCCACAAATTAAAATTTATCAGAGTCATCAAAGGATCATATCTAACTATCATTAACACTATTTTAGAAATAAATATATACTTTCTTTTCTTTTATTTTTATCCCACCAACTAGTCTTATGTATACCTTGTCTCATGGAAGACAATTTTAGAAATGTTTCAATAAATAAGGTTATAATGCTGTTTCAGTAAATAAGGTTATAATGCTGTTTTTCTTCCTACAAGGGGATGCTGGGATGATTGTGGGGTGGGTGAGGAGGATTGGGGGATTGGTTGATAGTAGAAACCCGTGCAATTGAAGGGAGCATTTCTGTTTGCTCTCTTAAAAGAATGTAGATTCCGTAGGGGGCTGGCACTTTTTCTGAAAAGAGAATAAGTAGTATGCCAAAAAAATTTGGAAACTCCTGGTATAAAGTAATAAAAAAATAGAAGAGGTTGGCAAAATGGAGAACTGGATTCATAGGGTCAGATGAAGGGGGGATGGGCTCCCTACGAGTAAAGGAACCAGAGGTAAGTGCCTCCTTGGAGTGATATCTAAACTGTAGGTAAGTACTGTAGAAGTAAAAATGGGCTGGAAAAGTATCCAAAGTAAAAAAAATGATGAAGGATTTAAAATATTGATCTGTTACATTGAAAAATGAAATCTGAATATTTTGTGTGGCTCTCCAACAGCAGATCGGAGGCTTAAAAATTTATCAGAGTATCCTAAGCAATACTTTAGCAGGTACCTCATTTGCCTCGCTTATGGCTGACTTTAGTTAGATCCCTGGCACCCCATATAGTCTCCCTAACTCATCAGGAGTGGTCCCAGAACTCAAAGTCTTGAGCATGGCTGGATGTGGCCTAGAAACAATAAATAAATAAATAGAAAAATAAGTATAAGATGGACTGGAGGAATAGATGGTACAGAGTTTAAGGAATTTGCCTTGTAGAAAGCTGATCAGGGTTTGATCCCCAACACCTCATACAGTTTCCTGTGCACCACCAGGAGTGATTCCTGAGCACAGAACTAGGATTAAGCCTCGAGCACTGTCAGGTATGACCCTCAAACCAGTAAATAAATAAATATGAGGATATCATAAAGAATAGAGTGTAAATAGAGTAGATAGTAGACCCTTAGAATTGTCCACTAGAGGTCAAGCAACGGAATAAATACATACATATTCCTGTGTCAAATAATTGATAGGATCAAGAGAGCTAGAGGCTAATCAACTTGAAGTTGTTCTTCAATTCCATGACTTAAGTTTCTCCTGTTAGCTCTAAAGCATTATTGAAAATATGAGGAGGATCCTCTTAGACCTGTGTTTTCTCTTGAACATGCATCTTAGAAAGATCTTAGTAAGTTTTGTTCAGTAAAAACTATCTCACTCCACTAAAAAAAAAAAAGAGCAAAAATACTCATAATCTGAACTGTTTGAAAAAATTAACTAGATAGTTTTGGGGAGGATGTATTTATAAAAGACCACAAAGTGGCAGGGAGACCACTTTTAAGTAATCATTACTTTTTTTTTCGGCTTTTTTGGGATCACACCTGGCAATGCACAGGGGCCACTCCTGGCTCTGCACTCAGGAATTACCCCTGGCGGTGCTCAGGGGACCATATGGGATGCTGGGAATCTAATCCGGGTTGGCCGCATACAAGGCAAACACCCTACCCGCTGTGCTATCTCTCCAGCCCCAGAGTAATCATTACTTTTAAGTAATCACAATTATCCTCTTTTTTTACCAAGGAGTGACAAGAAACTAAAGTAAAGTGAGTTTGTCATTTCTGGGTAATCAGACCAGCCTTGAGAGGCTGTTGAAGTCATGACCAGGCATATCAAGGAACATATCCTTGCCTGCCCAGAAACGTCCATCTTTGGGGAGAAACTGAAACAAAAGTTCAAACAGATTTCTTAGTATTGAAACTTGACCATCACTGCTTGACAGATGCACTAATTCACATACATTGACAGCAGTCTAAACTGGACTAACTTGAAACCTGACAATTAGCAGACATGATTAAGAAATATGCTGACATATATATATATGTACATATATATGTATATAGATATATATAAAATCTCCCCATTCCTCAAAACTTTTTTCATGTGCTTCCCGGGTCTGTGTCCCCTTAAATATATATGACCGTATAAATGTCTTCTATTGGTTAACAAAAGTGTCATTCAAGTTACTTCTTGGGAATTCCCAAGGAAGTGGCCCTATGTTACTGACCTGGCATGAAGGAAAAAATTGAGTTCATTTACCTGAATTTCTGTGGAATTCAATATGGAATTTATGGCTATCAATATAATTAAGGCCTTCCTTGATGTACATAATTTTCCATTCACAAAATATTAGCAGTTTAAAACTATTGAGAATATTTAATGAAATAATTAAAGAACTTTTCTCATGTAATGAAAGGATGATTTGTGCAAATTTAGAACTTGGGTTGGAGAGTGAGAACATTGGTAATATGAAGTATACCTCTTATCTAAAAGATTCCACTCTTTTTAGTAACAAAAAAAGGGACTCGCATACTTCATTCTTCATTTTGATCATCATAATATAAGTTTTTATTGATCACCAACTTAATCACTGTGAAGGATTATCTTTTTATTGTAAATTTTGAATGTTAAAGTAATAGAAATGGAGCAATCTTAAAAGTTTCTATGGTGGTGAGCTGAGTTGTGGATGGAATAATAGTAAAGCACCACTGACATGGTGGGAGGCGATTATAGAACCATTTCAGAGTGGTCTGAGTGCAGTGCTAGTTTCATAGAAAGATAAAAGAACCAATTCTAAGTTCTTTATTAAAAATAAAACCAGGAACACTGCGCAGGACAATTGAAGTCTAATGTGCGTGGTGGTGGAGGTAGTTTTTTCACTGCTCTGATTCTTTTCTTTGTTTATATACACACACCTTTTAACTTTTCTCTTATACCAACACATGCTACCAACCATGGGTATGGGCTTTGATTTTAGAACTATCCAAATTCTCCCTCCCTCAAGTGCTCAAAGAATATCTCCTCTGTGCTTCTTCTTGGTTGGGAAGGTGGAGGTCTCACATTTCCCTCCCAACGTTTATAAGCAAATGGCTAGTGATATAGTGATACTTAGAACCTAATGGCTGTTAACTTTCATATCTATAAAATCTGAGTAATTATTTGAAATATCCCCTGCTTGGCAATCTCTATTCAATAGCTACTCTGTGCCAAGAATGGCTGTCAGATATGATGTCTATAAAATACTTAGAAAATCATGGTCTCATCCCCTCTGAACAAGTCAAACAAAATACAATATTTATAGAGAAGGTTTAGCTTTCATCTTGTCTATAAATTTCATTATACACAGAAAAATCCCAAGAGCAAAAAGTGCCAAAATTAAGTAGCATGTGAATGGTATAGATGGTAATTAAAATCTTATTTGACTGGCAACCCAGACACTGCACTTTGAACTCTCAGGACACATATTAATTTATCTCTCATTCTTTGCTTTTGCTTTTATTTGCTTGGAATGCTATTAGTCTTTTTGCCCCATATCTATCAAATTCTCATCTGTACTAATGACCTTATGGCCATGCCCCAATCCTTTGACCCCTTTTTGCTTTCTTCTCTCAACACCAAAACTTCTTGAGGGTCCATTTATTTGATTATTGTTCTATCACCTCTTGCTGGCTAGCCTCACTCACACCAACTATCCTGGTTTCTGAAATGTTTGCAGATAATGCTGATTCATCTTTATTGTAGAAATCAGATAAAACTACATCAAACAATGTAGCACTGTTATCCCATTGTTTATCGATTTGCGTGAGTGGGCACCAGTAACATCTCCATTGTGAGACTTGTTGTTACTGTTTTTGGCATATTGAATTCACCCTGGCATGTGGGTGAGATACTCTCGGTAGCTTGCCGGGCTCTCCAAGAAATCCTCAACCCAAGGAATCGAACCAGGGTTGACCGTATACAAGGCAATTGCCTTACCCGCTGTGCTATCACTCCAGCCATATCAAACAATAATAGGTCACAAACAAATTCTATGTGTATTATAATTTTTTCCCATTCCTTCAGCATTAAAATAAAACTCCTGGGCCAGAAATCAGAAATATAGTATAGCATAGTAAGGTGCTTGTTTTGGGTGCAGAAAACTTAGGTTTGATTCCTGGAAACTCATATGGTCCCGAAGCTCCACCAGGAGTCAATCCTTTCTGCAGAGTCTCGAATGAATACTGCCTGTCCAAAAACAAAAATAAAATAAAGTAATAAAGTTCCACTGTGCACATTTTCATTTTGGATTGAGCTTTCTATCTTAGAACCTGTGTAAATTAATTTTAGCCCTTGGAAATGTCTGGATGTTCATTTACTAATTTTACTATGACCATCTATATTCTCTTCTCTTAGTTTAACTGTTGTTCAATATTATTCAAAAGTCAAAGCGAAACTAAAAGACACTTATGTCAAGGTTTAAATTTGTGGTTTTCAGATATTTCAGAATGATTCTGTTTTTCTCTTTATTTTCCACTCACTTTTATTGTTGAGCCTATCAAAGTGCAAACGCAAGAGAAATATTAAATTTCTTTCTTTAAGTGTACATTTTAACATGCACTTAATCCCAAAAACTCAAGCATCAAAATGGACACAGAGATTAAAAAAAAATGACATTGTCTGAATTCATATCTGTGGAAAAGACATACAAGTAAATTAACAATAGTTCTACCAAAAGTACATGGCATGATGAATTTAAAGACAAAGTGTTATAGTGAAACAGAGGAGTGATAATAGATCCCTGGATTCTTCTGGGGAGAATGAAAGCCTTCAAAAAGTAATAGCCACTAAAACTGAACATTGACTATTAAAAAAAAGAAAGAGTAATTGAGAAAAGGAAAATGTGCCATTTTTATAGCTGAGAAAATTGAAGAGCAAATAAAGCATCATAATTCTCAAAATTACAGTCAAGATTCTAAGACATTATAACACCTGCTTCTAAGTCACAATCTTAAAAAGAGTTGGAAGGATTTCTTGAAAATTTGAAGCACTCAAATTCCATTGGTTTATAGTGTAGCCACTTATTTTTTTACCCCTTTTAGATTATTCAGAAAGCATAAAATTTTGAAGCAGCATAATTGTATCATTTAGTAAAATAAAACCCTAGGAGAGTTAGAGAAGTCAATATAGTGTCTTTAGCAGGTTTTTATTTTGTAGGTAGGAAAAAAGGCACTTGTCATATTAAGTAAATGTATTTAATGAAATTGTTTTGGTCAGTGTATTAGGGTAGTTTCATAACAGAAACAACTTGAAAAAAGTGATAATAGTTTGTAAGTTAAAGAATGAGAAACTGTCATCATTTTAGAAAGACTAAGAGTTAGAAACTAAATCAAAGAGATAATTTAGAGAATAAACAGTCTGGCCAATTGAATGAAAGAAAAAGGATAATTCTGAATTAATAAACTTGACCGAATTTAGGAAATCCTCTTGCTATTCTCTATTGTTCACTATGGTTTTTGTCTGTGAATTTAAAGTTATTATGTGAAAATAAATTCAGAATTTAAAGTATACCAATAGAATGTCCAAAAGCAATAGAGAATTTAAATTTATAAACAAATAAGTGTATCTTAAAACTATGTTGTGATTTTGCCAAGAGGTTTTCACATAATACTATTTGAAACTTTTATATTATACATGAATTTACATGAAAAAAATACAGGGTTACCAGGAATGAAGAAAATGGTGCTCCTCTGGTGCTTTTTAAATTGAAGGGGGAAAAAATGAAGACACAAACAAGAAAGATAACTGGTAAATGGAGGTTGTCTAAAGTCAGTGAAAGAAACTAAGACCATCCAGTGAAACTGTAAATAGGTAGAAAATCCATGACGAGTGGGTAAAATCAATGGGAATCACTTGGAACTGACAAAGATATCTGGAATGGAGCAAAGAATAAACTAAAAGTTGTATGCAGCTATTTGGCCTCTAGTATAATTCTTTTCATAAAAGACAGAGGGGAAACTATAAAGAAAAATGCCATTTTTTGGCATTGCCAAAAATCTGGCTCTTTCTTAACTGTGTTTAGGTCCATGGATTGCAGAACTAATTATTTAAGTTTGTCAGTTACCTCAGCTATTTAAGATTTGTGAAGAGCATTGTGTAACAATCAAATGGAAAGAGGGAGCATCATAGAGGGAATTCATTACCCCTATTTGCTCAGACCAGTTTTCCCAATTAAGGATAATGGGAGAGAATAAGAGATAGTGAGAGAGTGAATGAAATGGTGAGAGTAACAGAGTTAGAGCAAGAAATTAAAGGAGGGACAGAGAATGAAACAGCATATGAAAAAATCTGTATTCATAAAGCATAATATTATTTCTAAGATGCAGAAAATTACAAATTTATTTTCAGAAAATATTTATGAAAGTCATCACTATGTATATTTAATGTCATCACAATTTTAGAATCTTTGGCTTGGGAGATGGCTAAGTGGTAGGAGTATATAACTGGACTATGTATGTGGATCCCCAATACCACATGCACTCCTGCCCTAAGCAGTGCTGACTGTAACCCTGGTGGTCCCCAAAATTTCTAACCTGAGTACACTGCACTGCTTGGCCTGAGTGCCTCATTATCAGGTCCTTGCCTCCAACATTAGTAAGGTCAAGGGTGAACTCCAGACACTTAAGTACTATGGAGTTGGTCCTCGATGCGACGAAATATAAGAAAATGAAATAAAAACCAGCTATAGTGGTAGTCAAGACTTATTGTAATTTAAAAACAGAATAACTTCAAATAAATAAAAATATCATTGAGTAGTTCAACTTTGAGTCCAGAGGACAGTCATTGTAATTCTAGCTGGCTCTAAATGTTCCAATATCTAAGTATATTGGACATCTGCCCTCACTGTTTCACCATGTGCTCTTCATTCTTCTGCAAATTATCCTCACATGATGCTGCACAACTATAATTTAAACATTGTTTTGCTCTGCTTTTTACAGTATCAAACAATGACAAGCCCTTGGCCTTGGATAACAAAATTAATGACCAAACAGTGGGGGAAGGAGGAAGGAAGTGAAAAGTGGATGAAAGGTGACCTAGAGACAGAGGTGGCATTTTGGTGATGGTGGGGTTATCACATTCTATCTCAATATCATAAATTTCAACACTATTGTAACCCTGTTACCTAAACAACAAAATCAATATTTGTATAAAAATAAAACAAGGAATTTTTTTCCCTCATGATTTCAGTTCAATGGTCCTTGATTGAGATCCTACATTTCTTCTTGGTGACATATACATCATATACACAAGAATGATGCTCACGTTTATACCATGCTCAACTCTCAGTGCGGGGATACAAATCTGCCTCCTGTATCAGCTGCCAAGTGTAAGTGAAAAGATTCAATTCATTCTGCAATGAAAACTTAAGATACTTCTCCCAGAAAAAGGTAGAAAGCATGACAGGCAGGGAATGGTAACCATATCCTCTGCATTTCATGCCTTCGTAACACAAATCTCTCATGCCCAAATTTCCATAAAACACATTAGAAAACAAATGTAACTAATATGATAGAACTACTGTACATTATAGCATTATTTTCTCTCATTTTATCTTCTTAAAAAATAATTCAAATTTCTGCACAGTTCCAAGCCCAGAATCTTAGGCTGATCCTAAGACAATTGCCCCGTCTTAACCTAGAAAATGAACAACATTTTGCACAAAATAAAACCAAAAACCTTATTGAGAGAAGGGTTGATCAGTTTAAGAGTTTAACAACTTGGGCTAGAGCAATAGTACAGTGGGTAGGGCGTTTGCCTTGCACACAGCCGACTCGGGTTTGATTCCCAGCATCCCACATGGTCCCCCGAGCACTGCCAGGGATGATTTTTGAGTGCAGAGCTAGGAGTCAGCCCTGAGCATCTCTGGGAATGACCCAAAAAGCCAAAAAAAAAGGGTTTAGCAACTTATAAAATATACCATAGTTAATACAAGGGTTTACTCTTCTGCTGGCGAGGCAAAGCTCATTATAAGTACCCCAGTGACTCTCAGAGAGGGTCTCCAACTTAATGCTGTTCTTTATGGTAAACGGTGAGATAGACAATAGGAGGAATAGTCCTTAAAGGGATTGAAGTATTTGATAGCTTACTTCTTGTTGATTATAGTTTAAAATCGCAGGGATTGAAAAAAATCAATCTCCCTGAGCAAATTTGGACTGCTCTCAAAATCTTAATTGCTAGTGATTTTTATAGTGATCTGGCATCTATTCAAGAAAATCTGTCATTCCTATTGCCATCAATTAGCCCATTTCTGACACTAAATTTCCTTACTTCCACCCTGGCTTGCAAAGAACATGCCCAAGTGAGTGGCAGAATGCTGGTGGTTCCCCACAGGAACACAATCTTGCCATCTTGGTAAAAGGAATATTTTTGGTACCTTTCATTCTGGCAGGGATTCAGAGCAAATTTATTGTCATCACTCTAGCCTGAGCGATTTTTGAGTCTCTTAATATCCTTCTTTCTCTAGTAGTGTAGCAGTATTAGAATTAACACTTTACTGAGTTTAGGTTTTCAAAATCTGTTGCTTATAACAGTTTGTTCGGTGATACTTGGGGTCCTTCTTTAGGTATTAAATTTATATTGGATATAAAACGTGCAAATTACTTTTCTTAATCCATTTTCTATTCTACATTATCTCTACACACTCCTCTCTAAACTCAGCCCTATAATATCCTCTTGGCACCCTCCAGTGCTTATTAAGTTGTTCCTGCAGCTCCTTCAGGATTCAGTCTCCCCAGAAGACTCAGTTATTTTCCAATTGGATCTAGTTGTTAATAACCTAAAACTAGTGTGGGAGTTCGGAAAGAAGTTGAATTTTTTATCTCAAGCAGACCGTTTTGTCTGTTTTTTTTTTTTTTAAAAAAAAACTAGAATGAGAGTCTAGTCTCTTGCAGAAATAAAAAATGAAATTATAGATGTACCCAGGGTATTCTGATAAATTTTGTGGTTTATGAAAGTTCAAATCCTAAGGTTAACATCTTTTTTTAATCACAAACTTTCACTCCTTAGATATTCTGGTTCTGATGTTGGCATATAAGACTTTGCAGGATGAATAGGTCAATCTTTCGCATTTTATTGTCCTTGTAATTTAGTTCAAGGTTTCAGTTTTGTTGCAGATAATGATTTCAGAATATTTATTACTTAGGAATCTTTTTGACACCTAGTCTTAAATCTGTTTTTATTCACCCTTAGCACTTCACTATCTTTTCCCAGTGTATCTACTGGGATATAGACTGCTTCTTCCAAATTTCCCAATTACTTTTGAACATACCTCTGCACTCAGAAATCAATTCTAACTAGCCCAAGGCTACCTACAGAGTTGACCATCAGTAATCGGGTTCTTCTTGTCAACTGCCTAGTGAATGATCCAACTGTAAAGTCTTAGTATTGGGCTGTTTTTTTCCCGCCATTTGCCGGAAACCAGATTTTGTTCTATATAGTTTATTCCCTAATGAATAAACAAAATATATGGGGGAGTGGGTTCATCAACTCAACAAATTTTATCCAATTAACAAATTTTATACAAAATGTTAACACAGTAACCAAAGATACCAAGGATACCTGGATTTATAAATCAAGTATTTATGCTATTATGTTTTCCCAGTGTAATATGAGAGAACTTGTTTGAACAAGCAATGATGAAGCAATATGACCAGAAAGGGTTGTATAATTTCACTTAAGGAAGTAGGTTAACTTGGTCCAAAAATTACAAGAAGAAATTGTAACAGGTTATGGCATGGTTAAATTGCATAGTAAAGAATACTTATGGTCCAGGTGTGGAACCAAAATGTAAAAAATATTGTATGAAATAGTGGTGTTGATTAACTAAGCATAATTGAAGCAAATCTGATGCAAAAACACTTTCAGGTCATGTTAAAAAAAAGAAGTGTAGGCACCCCGACTCCCGAACCGGCTTGTAACTGCGCAGGTCCTTCAGGTACAAGGACCATCCATCGGCCACGCCCTCCCGCCCCCCACTCCCCGCTGCCGTCTGCGTCCCCCGAGTTTCTGAAGCCACTCCCCGCCCGCACTGCGCACCCCATCTCCAGAACCATGCACAAAAGTCAGATCAAAATGGATTAAAGACCTCAACATTAGACCACAAACCATAAGGTACATTGAAGACAAGGTCGGCAAAACCCTCCACGATATTGAAGATAAAGGTATCTTCAAAGGTGACACGGAACTAAGCAATCTAGTAAAAACAGAGATCAACAAATGGGACTACATTAAACTAAAAAGCTTCTGCACCGCAAAAGATACAATGACCAGAATACAAAGACTATCTACAGAATGGGAAAGGATATTTACACAATACCCATCAGATAGGGGTTGATATCAATGGTATATAAAGCACTGGTTGAACTCTACAAGAAGAAAACATCCAACCCCATCAAAAAATGGGGCGAAGAAATGAACAGAAACTTTCCCAAGGAAGAGATACGAATGGCCAAAAGGCACATGAAAAAGTGCTCTACATCACTAATCATCAGAGAGATGCAGATCAAAACAACCATGAGATACCACCTCACACCACAGAGACTAGCACACATCCAAAAGAACAAAAGCAACCACTGTTGGAGAGGATGTGGGGAGAAAGGGACCCTTCTTCACTGCTGGTGGGAATGCCGACTGGTTCGGCCCTTCTGGAAAACAATTTGGACGATTCTCAAAAAATTAGATATTGAATTCCCATTGGACCCAGCAATACCACTGCTGGGAATATATCCCAGAGAGGCAAAAAAGTACAATCGAAACAACATCTGCACATGTATGTTCATTGCAGCACTGTTTACAATAGCCAGAATCTGGAAAAAACCCGAATGCCCCAGAACGGGTGACTGGTTGAGGAAACTTTGGTACATCTATACAATGGAATACTATGCAGCTGTTAGAAAAAAGGAGGTCAAGAATTTTGTAGTCAAGTGGATGGGCATGAAAAGTTTCATGCTGAGTGAAATGAGTCAGAAAGAGAGAGACAGACATAGAAAGATTGCACTCATCTATGGTATATAGAATAACAGAGTGGGAGACTAACACCCAAGAACTGTAGAAATAAGTACCAGGAGGTTGACTCCATGGCTTCGAGGCTGGCCTCACGTTCTGGGGAAAGGGCAACTCAGAGAAGCGATCACCAACTACTTTGTAGTCGAAGGCCATGTGGGGGAAGGGAGTTGCGGGCTGAATGAGGGCTGGAGACTGAGCACAGCGGCCACTCAACACCTTTATTGCAAACCACAACAGCTAATTAGAGAGAGAGAACAGAAGGGAATGCCCTGCCACAGTGGCAGGGTGGGGTGGGGGGGAGATGGGATTGGGGAGGGTGGGAGGGACGCTGGGTTTTCGGGTGGTGGAGAATGGGCACTGGTGAAGGGATGGGTTTCCGAACTTTGTATGAGGGAAGTATAAGCACAAAAGTGTATAAATCTGTAACTGTACCCTCACGGTGATTCTCTAATTAAAAATAAATAAATTAAAAAAAAAAGAATTACCACAGTGATAATTGCTATAGGCAAGATCATTGGATATCATTGGATGAAGTAGTGTAATTCAAATAAAGTATGGAGTTTTAATTAAAAAAAACGAAGTGTATTAGTTAGAAATAGTGATTAATTTTTATTATTGTTTAGGTAATATGGTTAATAAGTGTTTAAATTTATAGTGTTGATATACAAAATGACAGCACAATGCCACAGCCAAAGTGTGCATGACAATCAACCACTATTAATTTTTTGTTGTTTATTTTGCTTTGCTTGGGGGCCACACCTGGCAATGTTCAGGGGTTACTACTGCCTCTGCACTCAGAAATAACTCCTGGTGATTTTTAGACTATTACTACTGGCACTACCTTTTATTTATCTACATTTAATGTAAATAGATACATTATAAACAGTTATTAGTTGGAAGTGAATTCATTGCTGGAAGCTATAATAATTCTTTGTTCTATTCTTTTGAAAAATAACTGGAATGTTTTCCTCAGTGCTCAACTACTTGATGCTCCCGTTTAAAATTCATTTTGTCCAAAAGCAATGAGAATCTTTTTAAAAGTGTTTTTAACTTTAAAGAGATGTTATCCCATTTAGAAAAGTAGAAAGGATAATGCAATACTTAGATGATTCATTGTTGTTTTAGTAATCCAGTATTTTATTTTAAGACACTGTTGTCTGCCAATGCCTACATCTCTAAGTTAGGTTGTATTAGTACACAGTTATGCCATTCATTTACATATTCTTTTATTGAATGTGGGTGTAGGTGGCAGAGTTAATTAGACACACAGAGTATGCCTTCAAACCAAAAATATCTAAAGGAAGTTTGCAAGAATTGCTGAAAAATACCTTGTTTGTTGGTTAATCATCTATATACTGGGCTTCCTATACAAGTTCCATATTGCTATTCAAACTTCATCATGTCCTGTATCTAGGCATAAACGAGGAAAGATTTCGAACAGAGTAAGTATGCCACTGTTTTTGTAAGTGCTTCTGTTTCATTATAAATATGCAGACCCTATTGCATAACTACCTTTTAAAGGGCCTAGGGAATTTATGTCAGGTGTCTAAGGACATCTACAAAATTTCACTTGTGACAAGCAAAAGTGGGAGAGAAGTGTTATGAATGACTAGTCAACTCTGGCAAGGAGCCAGTATGTTCAGTCAAGTCATAAGCACATTCCAGAGAAGTGTCTGCAGTACTTCTGATAATGGCAGAATTTGAATAGGCAGAAAGGAAGAGAGGGAACACTGTAGGACAAGTAAGGAATCTAAGATCTAATTATAGTCCTTGTTATCCTTCCCAATCATTTCACAACAATTGCAATTAGGTAGATCAGTAACAAATCTTCATCTTCCTTGATAAACTGAGTGATTTCTGAGTTCACTAGGCCTCATTTTCTGGTTAATTTAAAAGTTGGATTAAAGTTTTACCTCTCATAATTGAGATCAATGTAGCATATTCTCTGGTTGTAATTGGATTTTCAAGGTTTTGCATTTGGAAAAGAATTGAAATTCAGAGAAGTTGTCAGTGGTGCACTTTATAGGATTGAGATAACCAGTAGCATTATATTTCTGAAGGAACAAGAATTTAAATATTGTTTCTATAACAGCTCAGGGAGAAATGAGAGTGAAAAAAAAGAGATAAATAGCAATGATGACAATTAGCACGTTGCAGTATTAACACAAACATATTTCATTGTGAACATACTCAATAGTGTCAGAAGAGAATGTATTTATATGCAAACAAGACAATAAATTGATTAAGTAGACCAAAACATTCCCTTATAAATGCTTATAAATTCTTTCTTATAGATTTACTTTTTTAGTTCTCTTTATAAATTTACTTTTTCCAGTTTTCTAGGATCTTGTGTACAACAAATCAGACTTTAGTCTGGAGCAACTGTCTTAGGAAAAGAATGGAGGATTTGAAGAAAAGAATTCCCACAGAAATCATTATAGACAGTAGGAAATGAGACTCAGTCCCATGATGAGGAGTTCTGGGACACTGGTTCCATGTTCGTGAGGTGTTTTAGGTACACAGATCTCACTTCTAGGGACCACACCAGGAAAACACCCTAGAGTAGGAAGTTTACTCACAGAAATGTGGAAAACTGAGGATCTTTCCTGTGGGACTGTAGAACTATGTGAAGCAGATGTCAACTACAGAGGCCGAGACATGACTAAAGATATGAGAAATTACTAAACCTCAAACTCAGTAAAAGAAGCAAGAAGAAAGGTTTGAACTTAGATTAAAAAAGAAAGAATTTAGAGAAAATTACTTTTCCTCTACTGAAGTCATCTATAATTAACAGTGAAATCTTTATTTATGGATTATTCCAGAAGCTTTTAAGAATCTCAGGAATATGATTTGTTTTCCTTTCCTCAGCTTTTTAAAACCTGAACTTCTGAGCTCCATCAACATCCACCATATATCACATAATTTTGGTTTTTTTTTTTTATTTTAAATTTATTTATTTTTAATTAGAGAATCACCGTGAGGGTACAGTTACAGATTTATACACTTTTGTGCTTATACTTCCCTCATACAAAGTTTGGAACCCATCCCTTCACCAGTGCCCATTCTCCACCACCCGTAAACCCAGTGTCCCTCCCACCCTCCCCAATCCCATCTCCCCCCCACCCCACCCTGCCACTGTGGCAAGGCATTCCCTTCTGTTTTCTCTCTCTAATTAGCTGTTGTGGTTTGCAATAAAGGTGTTGAGTGGCCGCTGTGCTCAGTCTCTAGCCCTCATTCAGCCCGCAACTCCCTTCCCCCACATGGCCTTCGACTACAATGTAGTTGGTGATCGCTTCTCTGAGTTGACCTTTCCCCGGAACGTGAGGCCAGCCTCGAAGCCATGGAGTCAACCTCCTGGTACTTATTTCTACAGTTCTTGGATGTTAGTCTCCCACTCTGTTATTCTATATACCATAGATGAGTGCAATCTTTCTATGTCTGTCTCTCTCTTTCTGACTCATTTCACTCAGCATGAAACTTTTCATGCCCATCCACTTGACTACAAAATTCTTGACCTCCTTTTTTCTAACAGCTGCATAGTATTCCATTGTATAGATGTACCAAAGTTTCCTCAACCAGTCATCCGTTCTGGGGCATTCGGGTTTTTTCCAGATTCTGGCTATTGTAAACAGTGCTGCGATGAACATACATGTGCAGATGTTGTTTCGATTGTACTTTTTTGCCTCTCTGGGATATATTCCCAGCAGTGGTATTGCTGGGTCAAATGGGAATTCAATATCTAATTTTTTGAGAGTCGTCCAAATTGTTTTCCAGAAGGGCTGAACCAGTCGGCATTCCCACCAGCAGTGAAGAAGGGTCCCTTTCTCCCCACATCCTCTCCAACAGCGGTTGCTTTTGTTCTTTTGGATGTGTGCTAGTCTCTGTGGTGTGAGGTGGTATCTCAAAGTTGTTTTGATCTGCATCTCTCTGATGATTAGTATCACATAATTTTGATCCTGGGAATATAGTGAGCATATATAATATGCTATCCTATAAATGTAATCTGTTGAGGAAGGTAAGAGTGAACAGAGTATAATTAAACATATACTTCATTAAGTAGAAATGAACCTTATAAAAACGAAGCATGAAGAGAGATAGAACCTTTTGTTGGTTACATTTTAAAAATGTGGTGACTTGTGAAAGGCATCATGGAATTGAAAAATCCCAAGAATATGATGAAAGAAACATTTTGGAGATTTGGGGATTTGCATTTGAGAGAGGATACAGTGAAAATGTCCTGTGGTACAGCTATGCTTGCTAACTTTAAGGACCAACAAGAAGGCCCTTCATTCTGGAATGTGTAGGGTTAAAATAGACCTTGTGGTCTAGAATCTAAATGAGATGAAAATGAGGTTTGTACAATAAACAGGAGAATGTAAACTTTTTTCATTTGGTTTTATTGTAAGAATCTGTGTTTCACAGTGAATTGGGGCTTGGGGTGATAGTTTTTTTGAACATCAAGTTCTAATTTCAGCTTTTGACCTATAAGAGAGATTTATCAAACACAATGTACAATGAATGTAAAAAAAACAGCACTTGTGGATATATAATTAATATCAAAATTTATATTTATATCAATATTAAACCAGTCCAGTACATTGCTTAAGGTTTGACATTTCAGGTTGTTTCTGAAGTAGAAGATACTCATATACTAATGTGCTACAAACACTGAGAGTTGACTTTTATCTTTGTAACGCTAGTGCCTCATTTAAGCTTCCAGCCCAGACACAAAGACAGAACTAGAGTACACAAGTTAGGGCCACCAGACCGAGGGGGGGGCTTCCTTTCCTTCCTGAGGCATATTTATTTACAAAGCTGATTACTGGGGTATTTGAGAGATTTTCTTTCTCTTCCTGAACTTAAATTCTTGCTCTTTTACTTTAAATTCATTGTCAAAGTAAGAATGTGTCCAGAATCTGGAGACCTCACCCTTGGTTCCAATAAAAGCACAAACCCAGATCTGTGCATGGTTGTTCTTTCTCACCTTTAATTCTGTGTGGTCCCAAGTGTGTGCTGCAAGTAACAGGTCTTACATGTAGTAAACTTTTATTTTTTCACAGCTTGCCTACTTCTGAAGGCATCTTACAATCATAATAAAATCCATAGGTCTGTTGTAGTTATAACATTGATTATTGATCACTAAAATGAGCACAAAACAGTTAACTAAAGAGTATAAATTTAATAACAACAATAATTCAATAATAATAATAACAAATAATTCAATAATCATATTGAATATTGGGGCTCTGAGAATCATTGGTTTAAGTATGATGTGTGCTTGAATTTATTTAACCTCCACAGTAACTCCAGAATTTCTATTACAGATAAATATATAGAATACAAGTAAACTTGCCCATTTTTTCATCGTTAGTAAATGGGAAAAATGAGATATAAATAAAAAGCAGATCCTAGGTAGGTTGTTGACTTTAGACAAAGAAAATGACAAAATCTTTGATTCAAGCAAGAACTGTGATATTCTCGCATCAGTCTCTTCCTTCCTAATCTATACCCTTAGTCAATGTCTGGCTCAAATTTTCTATTTTACTAAACAAGGGAGAACATTTTTATGAAACTCTATGGGAAGGATAATCATTATGTAATCTTTGATAAGTAAATATACATTATCATGCAGTATCTTATTATTTATGATCATTTTAAATAACTTTAGTAGAGATTTATTTTTATTTGTTTATTTTTGCCACACCTGTGGTGCTCAGGTGTTACCCATGGCTTTGTAGTAATAATTTCTGGCAGGTTCAGGGGACCCCATGGGATGCCCACAATTGAACCCAGGTCCATTGCATGCAAGGTAGTAACTCGACCTGCTATACTATCTCACCAGCCCCATCTTATTTAATTTTTCAAAATGAGTTCAAGTCCCAAGGCAATTGAGCTTAGTAGAAGTGATTGGGATGATACTCTATTATCATTTTATAATGCACTTAAAATTCTGCATTAATTTTTATAAAGTATTTTACCATAAAAAAGAAAAATCCAGAATGAGTAACTATAGTAAGAAATCTCAGAAGTCTCAAGTGATGAACTCTTTTTCATTATTGATGGGACTGTGGACCAGCTCAAAACTTTATCCGTCAGTTCTTATGCCTTCATTTCTATTATTTAAGTCACTTCCAGTCTTATGTGTGCTCATCTTGCTTTTTAGAACTAGAAGTTGTAGGAATGGGTCCATGGAGAGAGAGAACACCAGGTGACCCTGAGTAAGCATGAAATTACAATAGGAGCCCCATGGGCCCAAGAACAAACTGGGGTTTGAAACAAGAGGAGAGAAAGTAAAACAAAAAGGGAGAATGCATACTAAGCAATGCAAAAGGGAAAATGCCAAAGGAGGCAGGCTTCCACACTCCAAGGGAGTTCTTTGTAGTACCTTCAAAACAGTGATTTTTGATGGTCAAGTAGTCAGAAACAAGGCAATAAGAAATGTTCAGAACAAGAGGCTTCCTCATGACTAGGAAACTGCTGGGAAGCTGGGTGATAGGTCTTTTAAGAGAGCAGACTATTTTGAGTTTTGCTTTTGTTCTCAGCTATCAGCATGACCTAAGTCAATCATTTCTCCTTCTTTATGGATATAAAATACCCTGTTGTTAAAGATCAAAAAGTTGCATCTCATGCTTCTCATATTATGTGTTTTATATTCTTCACATATTTTCCCCAGCAGTAGATTTGACATTTGCTGCTTTTTATACTGAATAACCTCAGATTGCCTTAAAAATGTTATTTCTAATGAGTTATCTATAAGTCAATTGTGACTGATATCACTTGAATAGAGTTAAAAAGAAAGTAATCCATTTTTTTCTTAAGCAATTATTTGTGCTTATTCATATCTATTATGTGTAGAATGTTTTTCCCTTACCAGTTTATAAAAATAATCATTCTTTTCCCGAAGAAGAATTCAAGCAAACTAATTTGTCTCTTTACTGATTGACTTGTATTCTGGAGGAGATGGAATGACTATCTCTTTGGTGAGTTTGCAAGAAATTAAGTGTGCATGACACACAAGTTTCTTTTTCTTTTCTTTTACTAGTAAACTACTTATAAGGGAAAAAATTGGTTGCTTAGAGATTTTGCACATTTCTGGAAATAAAAAGCAGATTGGATCGTCATAGACAAAATGAACCGAATAAGGACCATAGTTCAGTCTAGATGCTGAAGTCAGTTTTACATGCCAGACCTGGCAAAGCCCTGGACAGTTATCAAAATTAGAATCACCCATGGAGAGACTGAATAGGTTGCAGTTGAATCTTGATATTTTAAATTTCAATTTTTCCCAAAATATGTTTAGATGAATATGAGCATTCCAAAGATAACAAATGTTTCATCTATCTATTTATTTATCTCATTATGTAATATTCATTTCAAACACTCTACAGATTTCAGGTATAGTTTATCAAGAACATTATGTATTATATCACACCTACCACCAAATATCTAATTATCATTAATAGCCTTCGCTATTTATGTTCATACTTCTTCTCCTTTATATCTGTAATTCTGTTGTCGGTCTCAGAGATGAGTTTTGTTGTTGTTTTGTTTGTTCATTTGTTATGTTGCCCTATTTAACAAATAAGTGAAAGCATCATTCTTCTTCTCACTTACTTTAATTAGTATAATCTTCCCTAACTTTTAATCATATTGGTGCAAAAATCAAGATATCATCTTTTTAATAGTTAAATTACATTCCTTTATGTATATATACACAGCAAATTTACTCTATCACCCCTTCTCATGCATGTGGGTTGCTTCAATATCTTGGCTACTGTAAATAGCATTATAATAAACATAGAAGAACACGTATGTTTTTAATTTAGTATTTTTATATTCTTCAGGTAAAAAAAAATTACCCAGAAGCTTGGGGCCTGAGAGTTAGCAGACAGGTTCAGAAGTTTGTTTCACATGTGGCCAGCATGGGTTTGACTCCTTGTATTGTACAAAGTTTCCTGAGCAACAGTGGAGCCTACTGAGCATCTGAGCCCCTAGCGCAGAGCCCAGAATAAACCCAAGATACAGACAAGTATGGGTCTCAAACTAAAACAAAAACAACCCAAAGTGTTTTTACAAGATCATGTGGTAGTTCTATTTTTATATATAATGGTTGAGCAAACTGTATAATGTCTTCCATGGTGATTGCAGCAACTTGTTTCCTGAACAGGGCAAGGGGTTATTCATCTGCTATACTCACCACCACTATTGTTGCTTCACATTTTGATAATAGCCATTTTAACATATGTGAAGTGAAATGTTTTTCGTTTGTTGCCTAGACCGCATCCAGTGGTGTTCAGGTCTTCCTTTTGACTCTATGCTAGCAATACTCAGGGACTGAACCAAGGTTGGCCATGTGCAAGAAATCTGATCGATGTAGGCAGGTAGATAGGGAAAGGCCCTGGACAATGAAACAGGTCAGCAAAACTTCTGGGAGGAAAATTCCAAGGCTGATCCACTTTGTGGATATGGATAAGCGACAGTGCTGAGAAGATTGGATCCATCTCCATGAAGAAAATTGGATCTATCTCCATGAAGAAAATTCCTTGAATACTCCAACTTTAGTGATTCAGCCCAGAGAAGAATCCAGAATGTTCCAGACCAAGACTATCCAAGAAGAGCCCATAAAACCCAGCCTTTTTAAAAGCCCATTCAAGGCTCTCTCTGCCCCTGGAGAAGCCTGTGTTCTCTCTTAAGGGCGCCACTCTCTCTCACTCTCTCTCCCTCCATACCTTAAAACCTTCCAAATAAAATCAGTTTTGTTTTTTTTTTGTTTTTTTTTTAATTTTTATTTTATCACCATGTGGAAAGTTACAAAGTTCTCAGGTTTATGTCTCAGTTATACAATATTCAAACACCCATCCCTTCACCAGTGCCCATATTCCACCACCAAAATCCCCAGTATACCCCCTGCCCACGCCCCCACCCCCAACTGTATAACTGATGAATTTCACTTCATTTTCTCTTTACCTTAATTACGTTCCATATTTCAACACAAAACTCACTATTGTTGTGAGAGTTTCCCCCCAAAAAAGACAGCCCTACTAAGGAAGCATTTGATAATTAGTTTTCCATTAAAAGATTGTGTGTTTTCAGTTTTGAGAAAAGATCGAGCAGCCGCGTGGTTCAGATGTGTCCCAGTCCCGCATCCCGGAGCCGTGTTAGTTGCTGCTCAGTGTCGCCAGGGCTCCATCTGGAGAAGGTGTGGTGGCTGCACCTCCTCCATCCGGATCCCCGGTGGTGCTGGCCCCGATTTGAATCTGGAGGATTCTCTGGCCGCGTTGCTCACCAGAATGCCTGGCTGCTTCTCTGTTGAATGTCTAAAATCAGTTTTACTTCACTACTTATCTACTCCTGACATTCTTTTCTTTGAGCAATACAAGAGCCCTGAAAACCCTGGGTAAGGCCTTGGACTGCTCTCTTCTTACCGGCAAAGAGAAAATCCTCGCCCCAGCATGAGTTGTGGCTCCCCGGGAAGGGTAGCAGGGATCAACTCCCGTGCCTGGCAGATCAAGCGGACTGACGGTCACCTGGTGGGGATGGCAGAGCTCAGGCCCGTGCTGAGCAGGGACTCATCACAGACTTTGCCAGTCCTAGTTTTCCCAGCGGGACCTGGATGACAGAGGCGGAGTGGGGGAAGGTGACCGTCTTTCTCTCCTCATGACTCATGTGAGCCACCCGCGCAGTCCACCGACATCATGATAAAATTGCAGGTTTTTTTGCTCTGCTCATCTCACTTTAGAGTTAGCCCCAATACTGCACTTGATGTTAATGCATAACCAGCCCAAAACAGATCTCTGCCAGAACATGCCAGATAAGACCATTAATTTTGGAAGAGGAGCTTTGATACACACAGAGCAATACTTAGGCTTTCTCTTGATTTGGCACTTAGGGATTACTCCCGGCATGCTTGGGAGTACCCCTGGGTTGTATAGGATTGAACCTGAATCAAGCACATGCAAGGCCAGGACCTTTCCCTGAACCTTGTATTCTTCCAAGGATTGTAAAATATGTTGAAGCCTATGGACTCTTTAAAGAATATTTTGAAATGCAATAAAATCACAATTTTTAATATATATACTTAATATCATAGCTTGAAAAAGCTAATATGTCAATATGTTGTTTAAACTAAAAAATACATCTATTTATTCCAGTGACCTTTTATATTGTTTTTTGTTTGTTTTCTATTTGGTTTATTTACATTTAGATATTATTTCTTGTTTTTCCTGTAGTCTTTGGGACTTCATTGGTTTCTTCCTTGTTCTTTAAATGAAAAGTTAGATTATTTGAGATTTATCTTTTACATGTCAAGCATAGAATGAGGAAAAGGAAGTGGAATTTTGGGCAAACATTTACTTTGTCTAATGGAATGGGCAAAAAAATAACTTGACAAGTTAAGTTACCAAGTTACTGAGAATGTATGAGGTCCACGGTGCTTTCTTAAAAGGGGTGTGCAGACAAGTGAGCAACTGTGTGATGCTGCTTTTCATCTTAAACATGTGCTGACATATGGTTGTTATTGAGAGAGTGGGGAGCTGCAGAGAGACTCATAGACTAGAAGGAAGAAACAATTATAATTTCAGATACTCCAAGAAGCATCTTTGCTACACATGTCAAACTTTCTGTTGGAAGGATTTGAACAACAACAAGGAAGTTTAGGAGAAGCATGAACTTAAGAGGTCCTACTATAGGGCCGGAGAGACAGTGCAGTGGGTAGGGCATTTATATTGCATGCAGCTGACTAGGATTTGATTTCTGGCATCCCATATTGTTTCAGAGCACCACCAGGAGTAATTCCTCAGCCCCGGGCACAGAGCCAGGTGTAACCCCTGAGCATCACCAAGTGTGGCCCCCAAGCAAAATCAAAACAACAATAAAAAGAGACCCTATTATAAACTGAAGTCCAGCAGTGAATTAACTCTGAAAATAGAACATATTAGGGTAAAGTAATAATATCTTATTCATTGACTAAAATCAATTCATTTTGTATCAAGGAAACATCATTATACACTTTGACAGCCTAAATAAAAGAAGTTGTTAGTTACCAATACAGTCAAAATACATTGGTATTTAAGTTCTGTGCTATCTGGGGTTGCAGCGATAGCACAGCGGTAGGGCGTTTGCCTTTCATAGCGCCGACCCGTGTTCGATTTCTCCGCCCTTCTTGGAGAGCCCGGCAAGCTACCGAGGGTATCAAGCCTGCACGGCAGAGCCTGGCAAGCTATCCGTGGCATATTGGATGCCAAAAACAGTAACAATAAGTCTCACAATGAGAGACGTTACTGGTGCCTGCTCGAACAAATCAATGAGTAACGGGATGACAGCGATTTAAATTCTGACATTCCTACCAAAATTTCCTAAATTAGCCTGCTCTATTACATTTCCTTTAAACTCTTCATTTTTCTATTTAGCCCTTATAATCAAGCAGTTTATTATTTATCATGTTTTTCTATTTTACCTACTAGAGTATGAACTAGTAGAGACACAGGAGGAATATTTTTATTTCCTCCATATACTCAATGTCCAAAATAAAAGCTGGCCTAGAATGTGGGGTCCACAAATATTTGTTAAATAAAAGAATGAATGTCCACATTAAATTATTGAATTATTAAAATTTTTATGATTGTATGTCTGAGGGATGTACAATACCAATAGTCTAATAGTTTTTACACCTTAATGGGGAGGGTTGCATTTTCCCTTTTACTTTGTCTCACATTTTATGCCTTTTGCTAATATTATTTATCAAAGTAAATCTTAAGGTGTTGTTTAATTTGAAGTCATCAACTAGAAAATATCGTGGTCTTTCTTGATTACATGTGTAATTCTTAAAATCAGAAATTAATTATTGAAAAGTATAAATCCTAATACTTCCTGGGTCTTCCATTTTGCCACACTTCTTATGGCCAGGTTAGGATGACTGCGATTAAGGAATAGGGTAGCAAACAAACTGTGAAAATGACTCACTCCACTCTGAATTTCACAATCTAGGGTTCTACCATTATACTATATCCATCATGAGTAGATACAGATAGTATCGAGACTAAAACAAACTCCAGTTTAGAGCAGCAGTTATCTTCCGGGAACCAGGTGTCCCCCCAGCTTCCAGTATATTCTTCAGGAAGCATAGGTGAAAAACGCAGAAATGTTGGCCATAACAATAGGATAGGGTCCACAAGGAGTTAAAGGAAGGAAACAAGGTTGGAAGTTACCATAGCCAGCTTGAAAAAACACTGGATACATCATCAAAGTAGTTTATCATCAAATATTTATTAATCATTCTTTCTTCTAAAAGACATACCTTTTATTTATTTATTTTTTATTGTTTGTTTTTTATTTATTTATTGAGCCACACTGAGTGGTACTCAAGTGGTACTTTATTTATTTATTGTTTATTTTTTATTTATTTATTGAGCCACACTGAGTGGTACTCAAGACTTACTCCTGGCTCTGCAGTCAGGGATCACTCCTTGTGGACTCATCAGACCAGACGCAATGTTGGGGATGGATCCTGGATTGGCGGTGTACAAGGAAACGCCCTACCCACTGTACTACCACTCTAGCCCAATAATTAGATATTTTAAAATGCTTAATTTTAAAATACAACCTACAATTAGTAATCAATTGTCATATTAAGAATATTTATCAATAAGTAATACTAGTATAACTTCATTAAGCAGCTATTACAACACAAAATAAAAGAAATAGATGTTTAATAATTTATGTAGCTTGATTATGTTTTCGTGGAAAGCTTTGAGATATTAGATACGTATTCTAGACTAATGTTCTAGTCTCTTGTGCACATTCACATGTGCTAATCATTAACTGGAAATTATATAGAAGTTTTTTTTAGCTTACTTTATAATGGACTGGAGCTATGGCATAGCAGATAGGGCACTTGCCTTGCATGTGGCTGACCTGGGTTTGATTCCTCCATCCTTCTTGGAGAGCCCAGCAAGCTACCAAGAGTATCCCACCCCCACGGCAGAGCCTAGCAAGCTACCCGTGTTGTATTTGATACGCCAAAAACAGTAACAAGAAGTCTCACAATGGAGACATTACTGGTGCCTGCTCGAGCAAATATATGAACAATGGGAGGGCAGTGCTATAGTGCAGTGCTCGTTTATAATAATATTGCTTGTCTTTCAACATCACCTCTTCCATTATTCCAAATTCCACACTAGACCAAAATGACAAAGTTTTGAAGATGGCTCAAGAATGAAAACAATCATTTCAGAAGAAAATGCTAGGGATCTGGAGCAATAGTACAGCGAGTAGGGCATTTGCCTTGGACAGGGCTAACCCGGGTTTGATTCCCAGCATCCCATATGGTCCCCCAAGCACCACCAAGAATAATTTGTGAGTACAAAGCCAGGAGTAACCCCTGTGCATTACTGGGTGTTACCCAAAAGCCAAAAACAAAACAAAACAAAACAAAAAACAAAACAAAACAAAATGCTAATATTTCTTATATTTTATGGTACTCTAATAAAGCTGTTGGGACACACCCTATTGGGTACTCAGCCAGAAACTCACTGCCCAGTATTGTTTTTCTTTTTCAAAGGAATTCACTCTGAAAACATATAAACAAATAAAAGAAACAAAGCAAAACAGTGAAGACAGTAGTAGAGAGATAATACAGCAGGAGCTAATGCCATGCATGGCAGCCTCTTTCACTCCCCAGGAACATCTATGGTCTTCCCGAGTCCTGGCAGTAGTGATTCCTGAACACTGAGATAGGAGTAAGTCCTGAACATCACCAGGGATAGCCCTAAATAAACAAAAAAACTAAAAAACCTGAATGACAAAAATAAAGACATTGGGCTGGATTGATAGCACAGTGGTAGGGCATTTACCTTGCATGCAGCCAACATGGGTTCAATTACTCTGCCCCTCTCGGAGAGCCCAGCAAGCTACCGAGAGTATCTTGCCCACAGGGCAGAGCTTGGCAAGCTAACTGTGGTGCATTTAATATGCCAAAAACAGTTAGAAGTCTCAAAATGGAGATGTTACTGGTGCCTGCTCGAGCAAATAGATGAGCAATGGGATGACAGGGCATTTGACACAATTGAATAAAGTTTCTAACAACAATCAAAAACAATCTATGATCTGAGACATGGAAAACAGAAGTACACCAGACATTTAAAACAACTTAAACGATGGCTTGGATTTTTAATTTAATGCAATGGTATATAAAAGTGTTTTACTGATGAACAATATTCTATTACATAGGGGACATGGGGGACTAGAGGCTAGAGAACATGCTTCACATGCAGGAGGCCTGGGTATGAACAGCACTATGGAGCCCCAAGGCACTGCTGAAGCAGCCTCTTGGCCCCACTGGGTATGGCCCAACACGTGCCCTCTCACCCAGAAGGAAAAGAAAACACTGGACTGGGAAGATAGTTCAGGGGTCAGAGACACATGCATCGTACATACAAAGATCCAAGTTAGACCCTTAGCATCACAGGTTCTATACTACCTCAGCACTGACAGGTGCTTCCTTGGTGATCCCGAGTACTGCCAAAGCACTGCCAAGAGGGCACAGGGAGGACTCAGAGCTACTAAGCTGCTGGCTAATCACTGTTTGGGAGGGAGATCCTCCCCACCATCAAAAAGGGAAAAGAGGAAGAGAATGTAAAAAGAATCACAGCAACGTAGAGACCTCACTGACAAATACACAAATCAGAAGGGAGGAAGAAGAAGTTGGATAAGTGTTTCAGTGGGCAATACAGAATTTAAAAATTTAACCGATTTTTAACTTCCAAGAACATTCATTCTTTCCAAACACAAATGTTTTTAGAATAGAAAGAGATTGGCTATGAGTTAGCCAATCTATAATGGCAAAGGAAAACATAGAAAAAGTCTAAGCAAATGCAATAAATGAATACATAGATAGTGCGTTCCAAAATAAATTATTTACAAGCTCAATTTGCATTTGCTTTATTAAAACTATGCTAAATAAATTGGGTTTATCCCAGAATCTACCAAAACAATTCATTATGCCAACATAATAAAGAAAAAAAAGGCCTAATAAATCTTACCATATAATTAAACTGTATTCGTAAAGAAAGTGGATAAAAACCTAATTTGATAAAGAAATGATATTTAATAAATTCAGAACTCATTATCTAAAACATGACTTATTATATTAGCAGAGTAATGGATAAAAGTTAATTTGATGAAGGAAGCAATAATATTCATAAGATTTAAATGCATTTATAATTAAAAAGAAAAATTTATATTAAACTAGGATTATAAGGAAAGTTCTTTAATCTAATAAAGAGTCTACTTGCCACCCTCTTCTAAATGGTAAGATATTGGATATAGATCTTTAAGGACAAAATTAAATAATTTCACAATTATTGTGTAAAGATTGTATTATTAAATAGGAAAAGGAAATTTTATTTCATATAAATTTTTTGGAGTGTGTTTTTTTTTTTGAGTGGTGCTAAGGGGCTAGTGCTCAGAAGAAATTTTGTGTGTGCTGTTGGGGGGCTGGTTGGACCACACACAGCAGTGCTCAGGCCTTATTCCTGGTTCTACAGTCAGGGATCACTGCTGGTGGGCTTGGTGAACCCTATGGGACACCAGGGATCAAAGAGAAATGCCCTTCCCACATACTATCATTCTGGCTTCTCAGGAGAAACTCTAAGTAGAGTTCGGAGATTGTAGAATTACATAGCCTCAGGGAATTTAGGTTTATTGGGTTACTCCCATTACAGTGCTCCCATTCCTCTTTGTTTATTTATAGCTTCTTTCTTAGTGTTCTGTTGACTTCTAAATATTGTTTTTCTCTTCTCCTTGAGTCCTTTGCATAGTTTATTCAGAGCAATGTCTTTTTTGTATGGACACAGGAAGACTTAGCAAATGCCATGCTTTTGTAACCTGGGAGTCATTTGACTCTACATGATATTTTCCTCCTGGGCATCTGTTCTCTCGACCTAAGCCTCAGCTGCCCTTACTTCCTAGCACCCCGAAAAGCAGGGTCCCGAAGAGGGACGAGAAGGACCCAGGGCAAGTGGTGAGTTCTGTGCTACCCTGGCATCGAGATGGGCCTGGCCAAAGTGCCTAATGCTTAACTATAAGTTAAGAGCTTGATCATGGACAAATGTTGTCATGATCCAAACAGTGGTAACTAGATTTGGACCCTGCTAGGGTGAGGAATGATTAATGTGTCCTGAGTGCTGTAGTTGAGTCTGGCAAGATGTTCCCAGGAGAGCTGCCTTGCAAGTGTCAATGTATCTCTTGCTGTGTCCATACAAAAATAACTAGTATTAAGATGTTAATGAGTATTTGGACTAAGGAAAGGAGAAAAACACCTTAAGAGTCAGGAAAGGCTTTGGAATGCCCTTAGGTAGTGTTCCCTTTGAACCTGGCTGCCCTCAGTAAGGGCTTTCTTATGTTGATTTTGCTACCTGGCTGGGTGTAGCCTAGAGGACAAGGTGGGAGAGACAAGTAGGGAGAGAGACAGAGAGACAGGGGATCTAAAGGGCTGCAGTAGATCCAGAGAAAGGACCGAGCTGGGAGTGCAGGAGAGGAGAAAGATGGAAGATTGAATAAACGGTAACTAATCAGTGACCAGCTTGGTCTTCGTTCTTCCTTCTGTCGCCTGCCCTTGACCAACAGCCATACACAGCGGTTCCAGAGCACCTAACGCAGGCAGTGAGACAGAGCCGCCTAGAGAGCTCAAGAGTGCACACGCCCCTAGGCGTGCTTTAGTTTTTTACTGGAGATCATAGACAGTTGCCAGAGTCAACCATGTGCAGGGTAAGTACCTTCCTTTCCACCTGGACTATCTCTCAAGGACCAGAAAAGGAAAATTGAACAACTGTGAATTGTAATAATATAAAATTTAATCTATAAATCTATTCTAGGGAAGTTTGTACTAAAAGATATGTTAATGCACCACTGTAGAACTGGAAAGAGAGCTCAGGAACAGTCTTTTTTTTTCAATAAATAAAACAGCAAATTTTAAATGCAAATTTAATGTATTATCTTATATAATTTATAGGTGATAGTTGCTTCTCAGGTAATATTAATGCACATATGCAATAATGTTAGGCAAAAGATTTCAAAATGCTATTAAACAGTATGAAAGTATATCTATAGAGTTATAAGACATATGTATTTAGGTCTTATACTGTACATAGTGAAATTTCCAGAAAAGTTAAGTAGGAAATTCCAAACAATTTTAATGCTAATATAAATTTAATAGAAATTTTTACAGACTCTCAAAATATAATTCTGAAGTGAAATAAAAAAGCAAAGGATGGTTCCAGAGTGAAAAAGGATTAAGAAAATAGAAACTTACAAAGATCTGACAAAATTGGCACAGTCATTTTGAATAAAAATCTTGTATTTAAAATAAATATTCAGATAATCAGAATTATAACCTAATTATGTAAAGTAGTCATTTTACAGGTAGAAAAGACCACGATTTAATCGCAGAATTATTTGAAATCACAAACATCTAGCTGATAAATTAAAAACTTATCAGCTGGCAGATCAATCATGTATGTAGTATATGCACAGGGCATAAAATCACCAAACATTTTAACTAAATAATAAATATTAAATATATCATATTGAATAAATAGGAAAGAGCCAGAATGATATATGCAACACAACAGATTTAATGTAAATTTAATGACATGCAAAACACCAATAAATATTGTTTATGGATATATACAAATGTAATTTACCATGAAATCATTTACTACAAAGACACACATCATTTTTATAACAGCAGTTACCTCTAGGGAGAAACAAAGTCTTTGAAGCTAAAGGAAATATATAAAGCTTTCCAGATATCTGTCACATTTTATTTCAAAACATCTTTGAAAGAATGTGTTAAATATAAAACTGAATGTTTGTTGTTTATTTTGCTTTTCTCTATTATTTTTGAATATATAAAACTTTCCATTAAAAGTAATATCCATGCAATTTAAATCTTATAAATCTAGTTTTAGTTTGCAAGTTAATGATAACAACTTGGTTGTATTACAGTTCTTTTGTGAATTAGGCTCAAAACAAAAAGTAGCTAAAGCTTACCAGATGGTGAAGATTTGAACTAGGTCCTACAAATGCAATAAATAAAGAGGGGGTTTAGATAACTTTATATATATATTCTTCACAACTCTAAGAAAATAATAGACAGATGTTTTTCCAGCTCATGTACCTTGTACAGTCTTCATCTGTAATTGTTGAATGTATCATCCAGCATTTCAAATAAGCGTCAGTATGATCTAATTTGAAAGAAATTTAGCAAGGCTTAGAGTTGGCTGTCTTTCATTCTAGACAGATGGTTGTCTGTCATTCCTTAGAAAATTTATTGCACCTAATTTAAACCTCACGGTGATCTAAATGTAATCAGCAGCTCTCCAGTGTCATTGGAAAAGTTTTAAGAAAAAAAACAGAATTTTTCTAGAAGTAATCCTTAAACTGATGGGAGCAACAGTAAGTCCATTTGTATCCTTCTAATTTTTGTTGATATAATCCTAAGGACATGTAAAATTTTTCTATTGAAGCATAAGAAAATAATATTTAGTTTCAGATAGTGCTTTTTGGCACTATTGCGGCAACGTGGGAAGATGCCATCGTTGAAAACATCGACGAGGAATACAATCGACTGGATCAGCCCCTCCATAATTGTGTGGAAAATGCTGAGAGTGTGAAAGCCATAAACAGATGCCTACCTTCGGAAACTCTTGAGCTCAATTGCCAACGTGGTTTGGCACGAGCTTCAGGCAATCACAAGTTAACATCTGAGCTCACAAAGCTATGCAGAGAAGATAAAGGAAGACCTCAAAGAGAAAAGAGCAACAGTGTTGGCCGATGTGGTAGAAGCGGGGAAAACTATTCGCAACACTTGCCTGTCCTTTGCCAACTACAAGACCAAGATGACTGCCCTCCAATGTCCTGGTGGATCTATCACATCTTCCAGAAGGGCAATGGAGAGGATTATTCAAGACTTCTAGTCGGATCTCTTTGACAGCCACATACCAAATTCCGTAGGACGGATATGTCATTCCCAATGTCCTCCCTTCTGAAATCCAACATGCCATTTCGCTGGTAAAACCTCACAAAGCACCCGGTCCAGACAAGGTCATACCTGAACACCTGAAGAATCTGCAGCAAGTACTTGTCAATACACTGGCTCAGCTCTTCACACGCTACCTGTCTGTATGCAAGGTTCCGTCCCAATGGAAAACCAGCAGGACTGTTCTGTTGTACAAGAAGGGAGACATCCACAACATTGGCAACTATGGCCCAATCTGCCTGTTGTCTATTGTCTACAAGTTGTTCACTCGAGTCATCCTGAGTAGAATAGGCAGAACACAAGACGAAGGACAACCATGCGAGCAAGCCGGTTCCAAAAAGGATACAGCACAATCGACCATATCCACACAGTGGCCAAGCTCATTGAAGTTCTGAGAGAGTTCAAGATACCTCTGTCTAATGTTCATCAATTTAAAGAAGGCCTTTGATTCTGTAGAGACTGAAGCAGTCATAGAAGCTCTAGCCAAACAGGGTGTTCAAACTCAGCACATCAAGATCCTCCATGAGCTGTATTGTGGATTCACCACCAGGATCTCACCATTCTACAGGGAAGTGATCATCGAAGTAAAGAGAGGGGTTCGGCAGGTTGATACCATTTCACCAAAACTCTTTAATGCCACCCTTGAGAACATCATGCAACAACTTGAATGGGAAGGAATGGGAGTGAAGATAGATGGTCGACAACTACACCACCTCCACTTCACTGATGACATCATTCAAATCACACCAAACACTAGCCAAGTGGCACAAATGCTGGCCGACTTTGACCATGAGTGTGGAAATGTCAGGCTGCAGCTGAATCTCACCAAAACAATGTTCATGAAAAATGAACTAGACTCTGATGTTTCATTTACTCTCAATGGAACGAACATCTTCGAATACAGAAGCTATGTGTACCTGGGTTGAGAACTCAACATGAGGAACGACTTGTCATCAGAACTGTCCAGGAGGAAGAGAGCAGCATGGAACACCTTCAAGAGCATTGAAGAAGTGGTTAAGAAGATGAAGAACCTCTGACTCCGGGCACATCTTTTGGACTCCACCGTTCTTCCTGCACTAATATATGCCTCAGTGACCTAGGCCCTATGATAACAGGACTGAGAATGCTATTCGGGTATCCCAAAGAGGAATTGAAAGAGCTATGCTTGGAGTATCTCTTTTCACTCAAGTGAGAGAAGGAATCTGGAGTTTCGACCTCCGTCGACAGTCAATAATCAAGGATGCTGTCTCATTTGCCTAGGAGTCAAAAAGCAGATGAGCCAGACACATAATGTGATTTAGAGATGGCCGCTGGACTAGAGCTATTACTGACTGGATTCCACGATACGCCAAAAGACCGCCTGGCCGCTCACCTACGAAATGGTCAGACTTTTTTGTCAAAACCCTGAATGTACGGTTTGAGGCTCTTCATATTCCTGGAGCAGGCAGATACCATTGGGCTACATAGCACACGATAGGGATGAATGGACATGTTACTTGTGCCCTCTTGAACAAATCGAAGATCAAGTGATGATAAGTGATACAAGTGATTTAGTTTGAAAACATTGAGATAGGTGTCTCTTAACTAGTGGTATTTATAGTGCATTTTAGAATTATGAAAATTCAGACCTTGGATGATTAAATATTGAGGTTATGAGTTTATTGCTATGTCGCTGAAGTCTATTACCCAAAGAAATGCTTCTGGTATTGTTTGTAGCTCCTCAAACCCTATGGCCAGGCCATCCTGCATACTTGCCTTTTGTAACCCTTTCTATATGTCTGCATTCCTTCTCTTCTGATCAAAAATTTTGGAATTAAAATGAATTTCATTGGAGTCCTTTCTCCAAGTAATTGATGAAAAGTAGCTCATCAGGATTTTTTTTTTAATTTTATTGAATCACCATGAGATAGTTACAAGCTTTCATGTTTGGGTTACAATCTCACAATGATCAAACACTCATCCCTCCACCAGCGCACATCCCCACCACCAATAGCCTGGGTATCCTCCCCCCTTCCCCACCCTCCCCCTGCCTCTAAGACAGACAATATTCCCCATACTTTCTCTCTACTTTTGGGCATTATAGCTTGCAACACAGACACTGAGAGGTCATCATGTTTGGTCCATTATCTACTTTTGGCATGCATCTCCCATCCCAACTGGTTCCTCCAGCCATCATTTACTTAGTGATCCCTTCTCTATTCCATCTGCCTTCTCCCCTCCGCTCATGAAGCAGTTTTCCATCTATGGGGAAATCCCCTGGCCTTTGTATCTACCGTCCTTGTGTGTCAACCTCATGTGATGCTACCCTACACTCCACAAATGAGTGCAGTCCTTCTATGTCTGTCCCTCTCTTTCTGACTTATTTCACTTAGCATGATACTCTCCATGTTTATCCATTTATAAGCAAATTTCATAACTTCACCTCTCCTAACAGCTGCATGCATAGTATTCCATTGTGTAGATGTACCAAAGTTTCTTTAACCAGTCATCTATTTTAGGGCACTTGGGTTGTTTCCAGATTTTGGCTATTGTGAACAGTGCTGCAATGAATATATAGGTACAGATATCATATCTACTGTGCTCTTTTGCATCCTCGGGATATATTCCCAGAGTGGTATTGAGGGGTCATATGGAAGCTCAAATTCTAGTTTTTGAAGGACTGTCCATATTGTTTTCCGGAAAGGCTAGGCCAGTCAGCATTCCCACCAACAGTGAAGGAGCGTCCCTTTGTCCCCACATCCATGCCAGCATTGGTTGCTTTTGTTCTTTTGAATATGTGCCAGTCTCTGTGTGTGAGATGATATCTCACTGATGTTTTGATTTGCATCTCCTTGATAACTAGTGATGTGGAGCATTTTTTCATGCGTCTTTTGGCCATTTGTATTTCTTATATGAGGAAACTTCTGTTCATTTCTTCTCCCCGTTTTTTGATGGGGTTGGAGGTTTTTTCCTTATACAATTCTACAAGTATCTTGTATATCCTGGATATTAATCCCTTATCAGATGGGTATTGGGTAAATATTCTTTCCCATTCTGTGGGCTCTTTCTGTAGTTTGGTCACTGTTTCTTTTGAAGTGCAGAAGTTTCTTAATTTGATATAGTCCCATTTTTTTATGTTTGCTTCCACTTGCATGGTCAGTGCTGTTTCATCCTTAAAGATGCTTTTAGCTTCAATGACATGCCTAAATTTTCTTCTATGAACCTTATAGATTCATGTCTGATATGAGGACTTTAGCCACTTTGATCTGACTTTTGTGCCTGGCATTAGACAGAGGTCAGAGTTCATTTTTTTGCAGGTAGCTATCCAGTTTCCCCAGCACCACTTGTTAAAGAGGCTTTCCTTGTACCACTTTGCATTTCTTGCTCCTTTGTCAAAGATTAAGTGGCCATATATCTGGGGGTCTGTGACAGGATAATCAACTCTGTTCCATTGGTCTGCATGTCTGTTTTTATCCCAATACCATGCTGTTTTAATTCCTACTGCTTTGTAGTAGAGTTTGAAGTTGGGGAAGATGATGCCATCCATCTTCTTTTTTCCAAAGATTGCTTTAGCTATTCGTGGGGGTTTACAGTTCCATATAAATTTCAGGAGTGTTTTGTCTATTTCTTTGAAAAATGTCATTGGTATCCTGATAGGGACTGCATTAAATTTTATAGTGCTTTGGGCACTATTGCTATTTTGATAATGTTAATTCTCCTTATCCATGAGCAGGGGATGTGTCTCCATTTCCTAGGGTCCTCCTCTATTTCTTGAAGTAGTGTTTTGTAATTTTCCTTGTATAGGTCCTTTACCTCTTTGGTTAAGCTGATTCCAAGGTACTTGATTTTCTGAGGTACTATTATGAATGGGATTGCTTTTTTAATGTCTCTTCTCTTTCATTATTTGTGAGAAAGCCATGGACTTTTAGGTGTTGATTTTGTAGCCTGCCACTTTACTATATCGACTTACTGTTTCTAGGAGCTTTTCTGTAGAGTCTTTAGGGTTTTCCAAGTATGGTATCATATCATCTGCAAATAGTGATAACTTGATATCTTCCTTTTTTATCTGTATACCCTTGATATCTTTTTCTTGTCTAAGTGCTATGGCCAGGACTTCTAGTACTATATTGAATTGGAGTGGCAAAAGCGGGAAACCTTGCCTTGTGCCTGATCTTAGAGGGAAGGCTTTCTGTTTCTCGCCATTGAGAATGATACTTGCCGTGAGCTTTTGGTAGATGGCTTTGACTATATTGAGGAAAGTTCCTTTGATGCCCATTCTGCTGAGAGTTTTCATCATAAACAGGTGCTGAATTTTGTCAAATGCTTTCTCTGCATCTATTGATATGATCGTATGGTTTTTATTATTTCTTTTATTAATATGATGAATTATGTTGATATACTTGCCAATGTTAAACCATCCTTGCATCCCTGGGATGAATCCTACTTGGTCATGGTGTATGATCTTTTTGATGAGTCGTTGGATTCTATTTGCTAGTATTTTGTTGAGGATCTTTGCGTCTGTGTTCATCAGGGATATCGGTCTGTAATTCTCTTTGTGGCATCTTTTTCTGTTTTTGGTATCAGGGTGATATTTGCTTCATAGAAGCTATTTAGAAGTCTTTTTGATACTTCAATTTCCTGGAAAAGCTTAAATAAGATTGGGAGTAAATCCTCTTTAAAGGTTTGGAAGCATTCACTAGTAAATCCATCTGGGCCAGGACTTTTGTGCTTGGGGAGACTTTTTATTAACGTTTCAATTTCTTTGATGATGATAGATCTGTTCAGATATTCCAGGTCTTCTTGGTTCAGCCTTGGCAGGCTATAGGAGTCTAGAAATTTATTCATTTCCTCGAGGTTTTCATGTTTCGTGGCATAAAGATTCTCAAAGTAATCTCTTAGTATCCTTTGAATTTCTGTAATTTCTGTTGTAATGTCCCCCTTTACATTTCTAATTCCGTTTATTAGGGTTTTCTTTCTCCCTTTTTTTGTGAGTTTTGCTAGAGTTTTATCAATCTTGTTTATTTTCTCAAAGAACCAGCTCTTGGTTTAATTAATCTTTCGGATTTTTTGTTTTCCATATCATTAATTTCTGCTCTGAGTTTTATTATTTACTTCCTCCTTTTCTGATTGGTCTCCTTTTGTTGGTCATTCTCTAAGCTCTTAAGCTGTGAGGTTAGGTTACTTATGTGGACTCACTCCTCCTTCCAGAGGAATGCTTATAGAGCTATGAACATTCTTCTTAACACAGCTCTTGCTGTGTCCCATAGGTTTTGGTAACTCGTGTCCTTATTGTCATTCATTTCCAGGAATATTTTGATTTCCTCTTTGATTTCCTTTCTAAGCCACTCATTGTCCAATAGTGAACTGTTTAATTTCCAGGTGTTTGATTTCATTTTCTGTTTGTGTGTGATTTATTTCTAATTTCAGCTCATTGTGGTCTGAGAAGATCGTTGATACAATCTCTATCTTCTTAATTTTATGGTGGTATGTTTTGTGGCTCAGCATGTGGTCTATCTTGGAGAATGTTCCATGCACACTTGAGAAGAATGTGTATTCAGCTTCTTGAGGATGAAGTGTCCTGTATATATCTACTAAATCCCTTTCTTCCATTTCTTCCCTCAGATGCTGTATGTCCTTGCTAAGCTTGAGTCTGGTTGATGTATCAAGAGGTGATAAAGCGGTGTTGAAGTCTCCCACTAGTACTGTGTTGCTATTGATGTCTTTCTTCAAGTCTGTGAGTAGTTGTTTTAAGTACTTTGCTGGTCCTTCATTAGGTGCATATATATTTAGTATTGTTAGTTCTTCCTGTTGTACAGATCCCTTTATCAAAAAGAAGTGACCTTCACTGTCTCTTGTAACCTTCTTCACTCTGAAATCAATGTGGTCTGATACTAAGATGGCTACACCAGCTTTTTTATGGGAGTTGTTTGCCTGTAGGACTGTTTTCCTGCCTTTGACTTTGAACCTGTGTTTGCTCTAACTGTTGAGATGAGTTTCTTGCAGGCAGCAGAATGTTGGGTTCAATTTTCTAATCCATCCTGCCACTCTGTGTCTTTTAATTGGTGCGTTTAACCAATTGACGTTGAGAGAGATTATTGTTCTGGGGTTTTGTTCCATTTTACTGCTAAAGTTTGGTGTATTTGAGGGGCCTGTCTTGTCTTAAAGTAGCCCATTCACTTGTTCTTGTAACTATGGTTTTGAGTCTATGAAGTTTCTAAGCTGTTGTTTATCTGTGAAACTGTGTGTTTTTCCTTCTATTATGAATGAGAGTCGAGCTGGGTAAAGTATTTTTGGTGAGGCATTTATTTCATTGAGTTTTTTCACTATATCCCACCACTGTTTTTGGGCCATGAGCGTTTTATCAGACAAGTCGGCTGTGAATCTTAAGAATGCTCCTTTATAGGCAGTTACTTTCTTTGATGTTGCTGCTTTCAGGATTTTGTCTCTGTCTAAGGTTTTGGTCATTTTGATCAGGATGTGTCGGGGTATTTTTATTTGGATTTCTTCTAGCTGGTACCCTTCCGGCCTCCTGAATGTGGTCACATGTTTTCTTCAGCTCTGGGAACATCATAGCAATGATGTCTTTGACAGTTTCTTCTTCATCAGGGTTTTTTTTTGCTGTCCCTCTGGGACGCCAATAATTTTGATATTACTCCTATTGGCTTCATCACGATCTTCTCTTGCCATCTGTTCCCGGATTGTCAGTCTCTTTTCCATTTTCTTTTGTTTTCTAGAGAGTCTCTGGACTTCATCTTCGAGCTCACTATTTCTGTCCTCAGCAGCTGTTACTCTGCTGTTGAGGCCATTCAGTGAGTTTTTTAATTCTCCTACCAGGTTTTTCACGCCTGACATTTCCGTTTGTATTTTCTGCGTCTCTACCTTCAAATTTTCTTGTATTTTATTGGTATTGCTTCCCATTGTTCCTTTTAGCTCCCTAAACATCCTCACTAGCTCCTTTCTAAATTCCTTGTCAGAGAGGTTGTATAGCACTTCATTGCTGTTAGGGTCTTCTGGGCTAGCCTCTTCAACATGTAACCTTGGTGGGGATCTGTGTTGCTTTACCATTGTGACCTATGTGGCTCAGCCCTTCACACTCATTGATATTATTCTGCTTATGATGCAATACTAATTTAGGTGGGCTTAATGAGATATTGGCTAAAGTGTTTCTGTTGGTTAAGCTAACCTGGTGAAAGTTCGAGCTAAAAGGGTAAATTCTGGTTCTTGTGAAATATGGAGGGAAGAGAAAAAACTCTGGGCAGGAGCCCCGACCCAGGCTGGTACCTGAATTGGATGGTAGAGAGCGTGCAGGCAAGTTCATCAGTTTTACCATACTTCTAGTGTAAAAAAACTGTTTTGAGGCTGTTAAAATATGGTAGATTATGTATTAATAAACTTTAAAAATAAATATTTGTATACTGACCAAATTTATCTTTGGTTATATTTATAATCTATTGAGTTCTTAAAGCAAGTTATAATTTTGATGATGATGATGATGATAATGATGATGATTCAGAGGACCACACCCAGAGGTGCTCATGGCTTATTCTTGTCTCTGACTGAGTATTAACTCCCTGATGAGCTTGGAGACTATATGTGGTGCCAGGGAGCCCTGTCTGGCTGGCTGTGTGCTGAAGGCAGGGCCATATACACAGTATAATCATTATGGCCCCAGGCAAATTTTTTAAAACATATTTTTTGTCTTTTTGGTTGGGAGTCACACCAGTGGTGCTCAGGTTTTGTACACAAAGGATCACTTTTGGTGGAACTTGGGGGAGCATATGGGTAGCCACAAGTTAACATATGTTGGATACTTACAAGGCAAATACCCTAAACAGTACTATCTCATCCATCCCAGGCAATTTTTTAAAATGGATGTACCAGTTATTGAAAATGGCTTATCTATTGCATGAGGCAAGACTACCTGGGTATCAATCCCTGGTATCACATTTGGTCACCTGAGCAAGCACTGCCACAAGTGATATCCTAATATACAGCCTGGAGAAAGTCCTGATAACAGCTACATTGATCCCAAATTACTGATCATCAGGGACATGTAAATCAAAACAACAAGAAGATATCATGCTACTCTACTCCTCAGCAACTGTCACACATCAAAAAATAACAATAACAACCAGTGCTGCTGTTGATGCGAAGAGAAAGGGACTCTCCTTCATTGTGGGTGGGAATGCTTACTAGTCCCATTTCTTTGGGAAACAATATGGGCATTCCTCAAAAAACTAGAAATTGAACTTCATTATGACCCAGCAATGCCACTTCTGGGAATATTTCTCAGGGGCTCCAAAACACACAGCAGAAATGTCATATGTCATTTGCACTTCTGTGCTCATTGCAGCACTGTTCACAATAGCCAGGATCTGGAAACAACCCAGGTACCTGAGAACAGATGACTGGTTATAGAAGTTGTGGTACGTCTACTAAATGGAATACTACAAATCTGTTAAGAGGAATGAAGTTATGAAATTTGCTTATAGATGCACAGATATGGAGAGTATCATGCTGAGTGAAATAAGTCAAAAGGAGAGGGACAGATATAGATGAATGCACTCATTTTGGGGATATAAAACAACCAAACATACACATACCATGAGACTAATACCCAAGGACAGTAGAAACAAGGGCCAGAAGGATTGGTCCATGATTGGGAAACTTCCTCAAGTGCTGGGGAGGAGGGCAGTTGGGATAGAGAAAGGATTACTATGGCAGTGATGGTTGGAAGTGATCGTTCTAGATGGGAGATTCATGTTGAAAATGGTCAAATGACCAAACAAGATTGTTTCTCAGTATCTGTATAGCAAACCATAATGCTCAAAGTTAGAGAGAGAAAGAAAAAAAGTGCCCGCCTTACAGTGGAATAGGTCAAAAGGCAGGTGGCTGGAGGGATACTAGAGACATTAGTGTGGGAAATATACACTGGTGTGGGGAGGACCACGACAATGATGACAACGATAATGACGATGGCGATGATGACGATGATGACGATGACGACCACGACGATGGTTTACAAAATACTATATGTATTTCAAGAATAGAGGTACAATTTATCACAGCCACCATTAAAGTTATAGTGTCATCCACCACGGTCAAAATGACTTCTGCTATCCATTTCTGTCACTCTTTTCTCCATTTTCTTTGGTAATTACTCTTTTGTTAGAGTGTAAGACATCTTTGTCGATATTATGTTTTGTTTGCTTGCTTGCTTTATATCCTATGTATGAATGAAGTTATCTGCTATTTATCTTTCTCCCTTTGACTTTGCTTAGCATAAGCATCTCAAGTTACATATACATTGTTGTTACAAATGGAAGATGCTATCTTTGTAATAGCTGAATATAATTCCACTATGTTCACATAAGTCATGTTTTTAAAAAAATTATCTGCGTCCCTCTATGGCTATTTCCATGTCTTGGCTACTGTGCTTCAATGAAAAAAGAGTCACATATTATCTTTTAAATTTAGTGTTCTCATATTCTTTGGATAAATATCTGGAAGTGAAATTGTTGGACATATGATAGTTCTCTTTTAAACAATTTTTGAGAAATATCCATATTGTTTTCTGTTAAAAGGGCACCTATTTGCACTCTCATCAATAATTTGCTAGGCTTTATTTTTCTCCAATACTCTTCCAGTACTTGTTTCCATTGAACTGTTAAGAAGCTCCCTTAGTCTCTTTGGTTTTTTTTGTAAAGGGATTATTGATTTTTGAAGCAAGAGAAACTTATGCATGACCCAGGGCTTAGCAGCAACTATTCTGACTCCAAGTTACCAAACTGTGGAATATAAGTTTTTTCAGCTGTAAATTGTGGGTGATAGTTTAGTGGTTCCTGTGAATATTAAATTGTCAAGTAGGTTGAGTCCCCTAACATAATATAGGATCTATGAAAACGTTGTTCTTATCTAATTTGTTCACTGATTCAATCCCATAATATTTCGAGGCACATAGTGAGGACTACATGATTTTTAAAAATATGTTATTTAGTAAATGTATCAATATATACAGATATTCACAAATTCATGAATGAATGAAGAAGGCACACCTGGCGCAGGTGTGATTAATTAGTACCTGTTCATTGCTTTTTACGGCCTGCAGGTTAGTTATAATGACGAATCAAATCAATATATATTTACATTACAGTTTCTACTTTAAAAAAGAAATCAAATCTTATTCTTCACCATTTATGAAAATTTCCGTATGTAAATCCATTAAATGCATGAGTGCTTTTAAATTACTCTATTTAAGGATATAAAGCTATTTAGCACAGCAAATAAAGGTATGGATTAGGTTAGCTTTACATTGTATGTATGATTTCTCTCTAACTTTAAGTAAGTTTGTAAAGTTAAGAAATAATAATAATAGTATGTATTCTCTTACTTTGCTGGGGAGTTAATCCAAGTGCCTTAAATTTAGTAAAAGAGATCTTCATTCTATCTGAGTTCCATACCATGCCTAGTTTTATCCAAGTATTTCAGCATTTAGATCTTGACTTTCACAGATATCTTTGTTGCATTAGACATGTTTAACAGCCATAATTTCTTGAGAGACTAAAACTTGAAAGAAAAGCCTAAAATTCCCCCTTTTTTTGTTTATGGGCAACATTCAGTGGTGATGCTCTGGGCTTACTCCTGGCTGGGCTCATGGGACTGTGTATTTTGTGGGGGAATTGAACCCAGGTTGGTCCAAGAGCCCTACCTGCTGTATTACCACTCCAACAGAGCCTAAAACTTCTCTGTAATAGACTGTAGAAAAAAATGATAATAAATTATGTAAATTGAGAAGTCATAGCGATAGCATAGCAGTTGGGCGTTCGCCTTTCACGTGGCCTACCTGAGTTCGATTCCTCCGACCCTCTCGGAGAGCCCGACAAGCTACTGAGAGTATAGAGCCCGCAGCAGAGCCTGGCAAGCTACCCGTGGTGTATTGGATATGCCAAAAACAGTAACATAAATCTCTCAAGGAGAGACGTTACTGATGCCCGCTCGAACAAATCGATGAGCAACGGGATGACAGTGACAGTGACAGTGACAGTGAGAAGTCATGAAATTAATATGCCTGATATATCTTCTCTTAGACCTCATGAATTTACATAAAATGAAAGCATTACTAGCTAAATCATGAAGGTGTGGTCAGTATGAGCTCTGACACTAAATTACTAAGTGTGAGTGCTGCCTTCATCTTGTGAAGGATTGTACAGCATGAAAATGAAGATTAGTAGCTCTCGTCTTTTACTTCTAAGTCTTTCACTCATTTTTAGGACTTTAGAAAATATTACTGCTATATCAAGAGAACAAGAAGATTCACTGTTAGTATCATTTTTTCAGACTGTTTGAAACAATGGAAGTGAAATTGAGTAGAAAACATTATGAGGAACATACCTGCAACCAAAAGATGTGAATAACTTTGAAATTAAAAAAACAAAATTCACCTCAAAAACCACAAAAAAAAGAACTAGTCAAGAAACCATTAATGTTATGCCAAAGAAAATTAAGTTATAAAAGTTAAGTTATTAAGTTAAGTTATAAAAGATGGATTTCATTAGAAAATTTAAGTCTTGACTTTTAGGAACTTAATATATGAAAAGACAATAGTAGTCTGTAATCACAGTAACAGACTCTAACATATATATTCATTGAAACAAATAGAAGAGGGGAGCAGAATAATACAATTATCATGTCAAATATATAGGTAATAGATGGGAAACTTGACTGTGTTTGGCTATAGTCATGCTTTCATTATGAAGCTTAAAGTAGTCTTGATGGAGTAACAAACTTTAAATTCTAGAAAGAATAGTGAAGTTAGGGGCTGAAGCGATAGCAGGGAGGGTGTTTGCCTTGCTCTTAGCCGACCCTGGTTCAATTCCCAGCATCCCATATGGTCCCCTGAGCACCGCCAGGAGTAATTCCTGAGTGCAGAGCCAGAAGTAACCCCTAAGCATTGCCAGTGTAACCCACAAACAAACAAACTAACAAACAAAAATAGTGAAGTTCACAGACTCGGGAAAACCTAATAAATTTCACTCTCTTCCTGTAGCTTATTTTATTTTAAACTATTTATCCTGTAGTTTTATTTTATTTTTTAACTATTCATGTCTCAGCCTCTCTCCTGGGTGGAGACATGGAAATAAAATCTTTATGTGTGATTGCGTGAGTTAGAAACCCTGACTATTCATCTGACTCAGAGCATGCTCCGTGCAGTGCTACTTGGACATCAGAAAAACAATTGTTAATCACTTAATTTTAAAAAATGTAATTAATGAGATGTTTTAGTTGAATAAATGCTAGAGAGAACAGGTAAGTCCATATAAAATAAGAGTCTATTTTTTTTTATCTTCAAAGTAAGATGTTTGTTTATAGAAAACATAACCTTTCAGTGTGTCACACTTCTTATTGTTACTGTTATTTATTTGTTTCTTTTGTATTTTAGGTCACAACCATGTGTATTCAGGGATGGTTCCTGACTCTGTGCTTAGGGATCACTTTGCCCCTGCTCTGGGATTTTATGTAGGGCTAGTTATCAGCCATGTGCAAACAGTTGCCTTAACCCCTAAACTAACACTGGCCTTACACTTGATGGGCAGTATAACCAGTGGCTTTCATCAACTTATATACTCTAAGCAGAATAAAAATGATAATCAGATAAAACTGCAAAGTTAAATTGAATAACAGTGGAGATATGATACACATATTATTGAAGTTTTTAAAAATTTAATAATGGTGCTCCGAGTGTCTTAGGAACTGCTTAGCAATTTAAGAAGAGGCGCCATAGAGCTGCATCCATTCATTGCCAAAGGCCAACTGTGATTAACATCTCAAAACAATTTTTCAAACATTTGATGTGTTAAAAATCTAATAATATGCTACAGCTGGAGGTCACAACTGTTTCTTCAATTGATTTAATGTTGTGCTCTATCTTAAAAAATAATTTAAATGGAAATTAGTTGTATTTTTGACAGAAGGATATTAAAACATTTTATTCAAATGGTTGAAAAGTCCACTGTAGATATTAAATTAGTAGACACCCCCACTGTTTCAAAACTATAAAAATCGTGTAATAATATAATAAAAATATTTTATATGGAAAATAATAAACATTTTATAACATTGTTTCTTTATAAAATTTAATAGACACTAACCAATAGAATGTTTTTTTATTTTGATGCAATGTTAATTATAAATACTCGCAGTCAATTTAAACCAAAGTCAATATCTGCATTTTCTGAGATATTTTTTAGCTTTTTCCAAGTTTTTATTGATAGAAATTATTTGAGATGTTAAAACATTCCTTATTAGTATATTATGTCAATCTTTTAGCTCTTAGTGTATTCATTGAAGTACCTCAGTCACTTGCTATAGAGGATGGCAATTTTATTCCAGATATTATTATTATTTTGTGAGCACAAATTTTTATAGAACAAAATTAGGAACTCAAGGAAATAGAATCCATCTGTATATAATGTACATTTGCATACTTATATGCTATATTTGACAATGATTTTCTAAATAAATTATATTATTTCTATTATATTAATTGACAAAGAAATAAGACAATGGCCATATATTAAAAATATGCCTTTATAAGTTCTACAATAGAAGTAAATGTTCACAAAGTGAGTGAGAAACTAGCAACACCCCACTGATCATGGAGATTTATTATATTGGCCTTTTGTTCTCAATCTAAGACAGACTTCAATCCGCAAGTAACAAGCAATTGCAAACCAACAACTGACATATTTATAGTTTTCTTCTTCCCCTTTAATAAGATCACAGCCTGGCAGTACTAGGGACCTGAGACCACTTACAACAGTGCTGGGGAGTGAGGTGGGGATGGTCATACAATGACCTAGATGAAACTTAGGGCCTTATATATTCATGCTTGTGTCCTCAACTTGAATTATCTTTTCAGTCTCCGTGGTTCACTTTCATAACTTTATTCTCATTCTTACTGTTTTAGCATCCCCGTGCTGCCTTTATACTTTAGAGAATTCCGGTTTCTCTCAACAAGCAAGTTGGCCAGCTACACGATATTCATTGTTACCAAGGAGTAAAAATTGATTTATGTAAACATAATAGGCATTGACCTACTATATTCTTGTATGCATTTGAATGAATGTAAGTGGCATTTCTTCTACAATAAGCTACATAACAAAGGTGTAAATAGGATTGGGAAAAAATATAAAGTGAAAGGTGATTGGCTTAAAATTTTTTGCTCGCTGTGAAGATAAAGCAGACACTGGATAATGTATTCTGAAAGCCAAGAAATGGAAAAGATTGCCAAAAATCCACCAGATACTAGATGGAAACATGAAACCAAATTTCCTTAGAGCTCTCAGTGGGAACCAACATTAAAGAAACCTTGATTTCAGATCCAGCAAATAATATATGTCATACAGGAACAGTATTCCTAAAAAGTTAATTCAACTTGGAACCCAATACACCCACTCTTATTTGTATTACTCAGTGCTTGGTCCACCAAGTTTACAATCCATCTGCATTATTTTGTTCACTAAATCAGTTACTAGCTTCACTTCTTTGTTTCAAATCAAAAAGGACCTCAAGTGATTTACAATGTTTGCTCATGTATTTATTATCAGAAAAGTATAGTCACAAATTTATAATAGATATACAACTAATATTCCTGTTTCATATGTCTCTAACATCCCAATTAAATGAAACAATTTAAAAGAATCTTGCATTAAGGATCAATTAAGATTGGTAAATAATTAAAATAAAGCATTAATTAAGCATGCATATATGCCTAACCAATGCTTTATTTTTACATATACATATATATACACACACACACACACACCACACATATCACTATCACTATCATCCCATAGTTCATTGATTTACTCGAGTGGGCACCAGTACCGTCTCTATTCCTCCCAGCCCTGAGATTTTAGCAGTCTCTCCTTACTCATCTTTCTCAACGATTGGAAGCTCTTTCAGGGTCAGGAAAATGAGACATATACAACCTGGACTCCAGGTCAGGCTGTTTTCACTCAAGGAGCCCCAGAGGGGACAGGTGAGAACCCACCCCCCACCCCGCCCCAAGGGACCCAGTCCCGGTAGCCGACCTCCACTACCCACCTGCCGCCACCTCCAGGCCACTTTCTGGGCACATTATAAGACACTTCCTACCGATTTTCCATAATTACCACACCATATTTGATGGAGTTCAGACAGTAGGCAACAAATCATAGAGTAATATATATATACGTATATATGTATATATAGTGTGTGTGTGTCTGTGTGTGTGTGTATACACATACCTCTTGGAATGCCCTGCAAACTACGGAGAGTATCCCGCCCACACAGGCAGAGCCTGGCAAGCTACCCGTGTTGTATTTAATATGCCAAAAACAGCAATGAAATACACATGTATATTAAAAATAACAGAGGGGTCTGGAGAGATAGCACAGCATGTAGGGCATTTGCGATGCACGCAGCCAACCTGGGTTCTATTCCCAGCATCCCTGGAGTAATTCCCGAGCACTGCCAGGAGTAATTCCTGAGTGCAGAGCCAGGAATAACCCCTGTGCATCACCAGGTGACCCAAAAAGAAAACAAAACAAAAGAAAACAAAATAAGAGAGCATATGTTCCTAAAATCATGAGGATCAAAAAAGATGAGAACAGGTGATAATTTAGCATAACTTTGGACCAAGAACTGTTGAAATCATTCATAACTTTGCCTGTTTATTAGTTATCGGGCCATGCCTGGCAGTTCTCAGGGCCTACTCCTGGCTCAGTGCTTGGGGTACAATATGTGACATCAGAAAATGAACTGTGGCATGCAAGGCAAGCACCATACTCCCTATACAATCTCTGCAGTCCACACCCTACATTTTAAATGACAGTCTATAAATTAACTTAGATTTGATATTTGAAACATATGAGACAAATAGTCTAGAGTGGGGATGCCAAGAAGAAATTTGATCTTGCTGTTAATTTTTAGTACATATAGATTTGACTTATTCCCCCCAAATCATGTTATAGTACTGCATATAGGACACCAAGATTTATTTAAATTTATAGAAAAATCTGTTAGATCTCAAAGATAATATGCTATTTTTCTTTATATTAGAAAAGATTTCACTGATGTGTTTCTATGGAATGCAACTGAGGTAAATGGAATGATATTAAACTTCCCTCAAAGAAAAATAAGTAACCATACCTTTAGGCATATATTATTCACTTCATCTTTTGTGATAACAAGATTTCACCTCTAAATATTGGTCTGATTCCTCTGGTGAACTGATAAAATTCTATCTGGATCCATTCCTGAGACCAGCATTTATAAATGATTATTATATTTTCCTCCTTAAGTCTCTATGGCATTAGGCATTCTGAAAATAATGATCACAGATTTCCTGTGAAATATTGAAAATTGGTTTATGACTTAAAACTTTTGTCTTCCTTGTTTGTAAGTTTCATAATTGATATTTCATAGAGAAAATTATGTATTATGAATAACTAATGTTATATATGATGGTTTACAAAATAATCATTTTTAATTTTACTTATAGTTACACATATTCCAGTTTGTAGACTATATAAATGCATGTATTTATAAGTATGTATATAGACATTTAAATAAAAGTATCACTTGTATCACTTGTCATCCCCTTGATCTTCAATTTGTTCGAGCGGGTGCCAGTAATGTCTCCATTTGTCCCTGTCGCATGCTAGTGCAGCCCAATGATATCTGCTTGCTCCAGGCACATGGAGAGCCTCAAATCGTTCATTCAGGGATTTGATGAAGAAATCTGACCATCTAGTTGGTAGGCGGCCACGAGGTCTTCTGAAATCCGTGGAATCCAGTCAGTAACAGCTCTGGTCCAACGGTCATCTCTGAATCACATTACATGACCGGCCCATCTGATTTTTGATGTCTTGGCAAACTAGACAGCGTCCCTGATTCTTGACCATCATCGGAGATCAGAACTCTGGATTCCTTCTCTCACTTGAGTGAGACGTGATATTCCCAGCATAGCTCTTTTGATTCCTCTTTGGGATACCCTAATAGCGTTCTCATCCTGTTTGCGTAGGGCCCAGGTCTCTGAGGCATACGTTAGTGCAGGAAGAATGGTGGAATTGAAAAGATGTGCCCGGAGTGAGAGGTTCTTCTTTCTCTTAACCACCTCTTCGACGCTCTTGAAGGCATTCCACGCTGCTCTCTTCCTCCTGTGCAGTTCTGGCACCAAGTCGTTCTTCATGTTGATTTCTCGACCCAGGTACACATAGCTGCTGCATTCAGAGATGTTCGTTCCATTGAGAGAAAATGGAGCTTCAGGGACCAGTTCGTTTTTCATGAACATCATCTTGTTGAGATTCAGCTGCAATCCAACCTCTCCACACTCATGGTCGAAGTCGGCCAGCATTTGTGCCACTTTTAAATAAAAGTAGCATACATTATCAATTTCCAGGTCTTATGTTGTATATGGATGCAACTTTTCAAAAGTTTTTTTTTCACCCAGTCACAGCTAATTTTTGTTCATTTTTGTTTTGCTTAGGGGCCACACCCAGCTGTGCTCAAGACTGACTCTTGGTTTGAATTTAGGAGTCACTCCTGGATCACTCCTGGAATGGCTCAGGAGACCATCTAGTTTGGTGGAGTTTGAACTGAGTCTGGGTTTGGGGTATCCTAAGCAAGCTCCACACCCTCTATACACTTTCTCAAACCATTTGATCTAAAACTTCTCTTTCTGTCACTTTTGTTCTGGACCCTCCCTTCTCTTCCCCTCCCCCATAATGCTCCCTTGGCCCCACCTCCCCCTTTTCCTTCCCTTACCTCCTCTTCCCTGCCATTCCCTTCCCTCCCCTCCCCTATCCCTTTCATTTCCCTTTCACCTTCCCCTTCTCTTTCCTTTCCTTTGCCCTTGCCTGTTTCATTCCCTTTCTCTTTCCTATGGATACTTGGGCCAATAAGGCTGTAGGTCCAGCAGGACCATAACCAGCTGTGCTCAGGGGCCATGTCAGACTGGGGAATGAGCCTTGGGTTTCATACATGTGTGTGCTTTGCTATTTTAACCATATGTCTAGCTCTGATTCTTTTATTTTCTTCAGATCAATTCATGCAAAGTTTCTACTTCTGAAAAATTTCTCATTTGATCATGTTTTGGGGTTAGTCTATATTATACAGTTGGTTTTCTACATGTATTTTATTCTATCCCTTGCCTGTAATTTTTTCTTTCTTCTTTGGTCTTTGGGCCATATTCAGCTGTGCTCACGGTTTACTCCTGATTTTCTCACAGGGATCACTACTTGGGGGTCTAAGGGGAGCCATATGGGATGCCAGGGATCAAACCCTTGTTAGTCAGGAGCAAGGTCACTTTCCAGTCCATATCATTTATTAAAGTTACTTTTAGAGATAGAGCATCATTTACTGTTGTTATAGTTATGTATTTGGTGCCAGAGCCTAGCATCTTAATTTGCATCTGTATTTCTTCAACCAGTTTCTGAGTCAGAAATATGAGAGTAGATTAACTAGGTCCTTTGGTCAATGTTTTTTACAAAGTGTAGTCAGACTACGATCTCCTCAGAATGAGCAATCTGTTTTAATAGCCTCCTGTTATTTCGGATAGGTGCCAATGTTTGAGAAGCAATAATTTAAGCATTTATATTTAAAATACTTGCCTGTTAAAAATTCTGTCATTTTCTGGCGGCAGCAGCAATATCCACATGGCAAGAGACACCTTCTAAGACTCCTAACCCAGAGGTACGGTTTTTGCAGTTTTGTGGCTCATAGGCAATCATGGGAAGTGGGTGTTACTGGCACGCCCTTGGCTCAGATAAGATCCGGAGCTGCTGAGCGTGAAATGGACCCTCTGCTCCTAAAGACTTTGATTCCAGAGGTCTTCTAACCCATTTTGGCACCCAGAGCGGCTTCTTACAGCAATGCATTGGGACTGTGAACTGAGCTAAAATATCAGAAATCCAAAACTGCACGGCCACTGTTGTGGCCGCGCAAGTTTATAGAGTCTTCATTATCAGTAATGAAAAGAAATGATTAAGTGATGCCTTTTCAGCAGGCCTGATTGTTGGGGGAAATTCCAAACAATAATAGTGAGTTCTCTATTGAAATATTGAATGTATTCAAAGTATAGAGAGAATAAAGTGAAGATCATCAGCTACTTAGGTGTGGACTGGGTGGGAGGGGGGTATTTTGGGGTGTCTGGTGGTGGGACATGTGCACTGGTGAAGGGATGGGGGTGCAATCATTATATGACAGAATTTTAAAAAATTCTGTCATTTTTGAATGGGAATTTTTTCCCTTTCCTTTATATTTTCAGAAATGTTTATATTCTTTACTTGCATAAAAACAAGCAAAAAACCACTGGCCCCTAGCTTTGGCTTTGCTGTACTTATTTTTGTACAGATTCATATGACTGTAGGACTTAGGATATACTTTTAAATATCTTGCTCCATATGCTCCAAAAAGGGCTCATATAGGAAGAGTGGCAGTAGGAAGAATTTGATTTCATTTTTGACACTCTAGTTTACCCTGAGTGACTACAAAAATTCTACTCTTGCCCCCCTTTCTCAAATACAAAACCTCTTACTTTATTTAACTCCATTGCTTCATTATATACAACTTCTGCAGATAAGGTAGAAATAAGACTAAAACCATGTGCTTAATGGCAGTCAGAATATTTCTTCTGTTCAAAACCAACTGTGGTAGTTCACACCATCATCAAGGGGCTCTAGCGGGTGGTTTTACACTGACTTACTCAGCTATTAGCAATGGGCAGGGACAGGACAGTTCAGGATGCAATTTTGATCTCCATCATTAGTGACAAGTTGTCAAATAAGAGCTTTTCGTTTGGAAGCTCCATATCACTGTCACTAAGTTGTGAAGCTTTTTTCCTTCAGGAACAACAACAAAAAATTCTGAGCCTTAAATTTTAACCATTTTCTGTGCAAAGTTCGTCTTAATGATAAATGGGCATGTTTCAAGCTGGGAGGTTAAGAGGTGAGAACAGACTAAACTAAAACTATTATCACAGTGCAGTATTTCACTTAATGATAAATAGAACTGCTTCAACTTGGGAGGATGAAAAACTTTACATTTGCTTTGAAGCAGAGAAATAGCTGAGTGCACACAGCAACGGATTGTGGTTGTGTCTAAAAATACAGAGGCAAATGGCTGAGTACAAGCTACTGTTATGTTGAGAAAATGTCATTTCTTTTCCCTCCTTTCTGAAAACTTTGAATTGGCTACGGTACTACTTATATATTTTCTCCTGTAGGAGAAAATGTAAATATTCTAAAGATTACAAATGCAATCAAGTCATCTTTTAGAGAACCAGGAAAGGGCAAACAAAATCATCTAATTCCTACTCTCCAAAACTTCTTATTTTTGAGGTTTGAAATATACCTCAGAGTTCTGTCCTCCAGTTTTGTGAAATGTATAATACTTATAATAAGAGAAACCATTCCAAAATTTGTTGATTAGATTCTGATATCTGGAAGAGCTTAGAAATCCAAACGTGAGTATCTTGGAAGATAAAATGGATTAGAACACTTGCTCTCCTGCACCTGACCTTGGTCAGTCCACCTAGCATGTGGCTAGGGGTGCTCTACATGCTTCCTGGCACTACAAGTCCTGAGTATCATGAACTCTTGGCCCTAACATTGAGTGGACAGCCCTGTTTGGTCATTGACTATAGCTGGGAGTGGCCCTTGCTGGAAGGTTTACAAAAGACAAAAGACAAAACATAGTGTCATTTCGTGACAAGAAAAGGACTATTCAGAAAATTTAGGTGTGACAATGTCTTATGTCATGTCTTCACTGGAATATATTAATTCATAGGTTGATTATAATTGTTTCCTCCAACTCTCCAGAAGAATTATCCACAGTGAGCCTATCTTTACATATTGAAATTATTAGAATGATGGGAGTATAGTTAGCATTGTTCTAAAGTATTTTACTGCCCCTTAAAAAATATTGTGAGTGAGAAATTCTAAGGAAAATAAAATTGAAAAGTACAGGAGTATATACAAGAGTCTTTTTGTTTGGATATATATATAATGCCTCTTTATTTCCTCTTTACTTATCAATACATTTATATTCATTGATATCTATTTTCCTTTGTTTAAAATTATAATAATAATTCAAAGTACTCCCAGAATATCTTCACCTCCTTCTACAATCCATGTAGTCTTAAAAATTGGACTTTGTAAAGAGCCACAATTCTTATTACTGTATCAGAGCAAACTAAAATTAAAAGAAGGGACAGGGAACTTGTATTGCTATGTGACAGGTGCCCATTAATTCCCAATCATGGCTTAATCCCTATTGTATTGTCCCAGAAATGCTTCCTGTTTTTTTTTTTTTTTGCTCTTTGGGTTACACCCAGCGTGCACAGGGGTTACTCCTGGCTGTGCACTCAGGAATTATTCCTGGTGGTGCTTAGGGGACCATATGTAATGCTGGGAATCGAACCACTGTCAGCCACGTGCAAGGTAAATGCCCCACCCACTGTGCTATCACTCTAACCCCAAGCTTCCTGGTTTTTAAATGGATTCCTGCTTCAATGTTTACACTGCTCTGATCCACTGTGCAGTATCCATGACCTAGGCTTACTCTTTTGTATCTTTTAAATATGGTGCCACAGCTTAACACTAGAGTGGTGTGAGTTCTTTGAAATATAACTTAACCTTCCCACTCCAAGAGAATTCCATTTGTTATCTATATTGCGTTTCATCATTCTTCCAGAATCCATCTTTTTAAAAAATAATTTTGATTTTTAAATGATTTGAAAATATTTCTATTGACTCTTTTTCCCTCTACTAATATGATGATGCTGATCCCTCTCCACACACAGTTAATTGGCCTCTAGTTTATAATATTCAACATTAATGATATAAATCTGAAAATTTGATGTTTTATAATTTTTGAAAAATTCAGAATGATTGAAACATCAAAACTCCATTAATGGAAAAAATAACTAATATCAATAGATATTAAAACTTTTGAATAGAAGGAAAATATGCATATATACTCCAAATATAATGTAAAATGCAACATCAGCCATGTCAGTGCAGTTCAACTTGGAAAATTGTGATTTACTATACTGGATAGCTGCCAACAACAGAACAGATGTTTGATTAGAACCTGACTGTCCTTTTTTGTCATATTCCCACCAGCAGCTAAGAGTTATTCTGAGAAAAATAAATATCACTGGCTCCTAATTTTTATACAATTCATTTTTCCAAGAAATAAATATTTGTTAATTCTAATAACAATGATGATGATGATAAACATAAAATTGTAACATTTACTAAGAACCAATTTTGTTGCCTTAATTATTAGAATTTAAGAGCAACTCTCTAAGCTATGCTGACACTAAGCTCATTTTTATATTACATGTTGAGAAGCTGAAATAATCCCAAAACAATTGGCTGAGTCAGCCACTTAAGTAGTGACAGACCGGTGCCTTATATACCCTTGATATCAACCACTTATCAGATAGGTATTGGGTGAATATCCTTTCCCATTATGTAGATTGCCTTTGTATTCGGGTCACTGTGTCTTTTGTGGTGCAGAAGCTTCTTAGTTTAATATAGTCCCATTTGTTTATTTCTGATTCTACTTGATTGTTTAGTTCCGTGCCATATTTGAAGATAACTTTGGCTTCAATATCGTGGAGGGTTTTTCCGACCTTGTCTTCAATGTACCTTATGGAGTCTGGTCTGATGTTGAGGTCTTTAATCCATTTTGATCTGACTTTTGTGCATGATGTCAGGTCGAGGTCTAAACCCATTCTTTTACATGTGGTTGACCAGTTATGCCAGCACCGTTTGTTAAAGAGGCTTTCCTTGCTCCACTTCACATTCCTTGCTCCCTTATAAAAGATTAGGTGTTCATACAATTGGGGCTGTGTGTAGCAATATTCCACCCTGTTCCATTGGTCTGTGGCTCTGTATTTATTCCAGTACCATGCTGTTTTAATTGTTACCGCTTTGTAGTAGAGTTTAAGGTTGGGGAGGGTGATGCATCCCATCGTCTTTTTCCCAAGAATTGCTTTAGTTATTCTTGGGCGTTTATTGTTCCATATGAATTTCAGGATTGCTTGGTCTATTTCTTTGAAGAATTTCATGGGTATCCTTATGGGGATTGCATTGAATCTGTATAGTACTTTAGGGAGTATTGGCATTTTGACAATGTTAAATCTTCCTATCCATGAGCAGGGAATATTTTTCTATTTCTTCGTGTCTTCTTTTACTTCATGGAGTAGGGTTTTGTAGTTTTCTTTGTAGAGATCCTTAAACTCTTTAGTTAGGCTGATTCTGAGGTACTTGATTTTCTGGGGCACAATTGTGAATGGCATTTTTTTTTAATGTCATTTTCCTCTATCTCACTGTTTGCGTATAGGAAGGCCATGGACTTTTTGGGTATTGATTTTATATCCTGCAACTTTACTGTACAAGTCTATTGTTTCTAGGAGTTTCTTAATGGAGGTTTTAGGATTCTCTAGGTATAGAATCATGTCATCTGTGAATAGTGAGAGCTTGATTTTTTTCCTTTCCTATCTGGATGCCCTTAATGACTTTTTCCTGCCTAATTGTTATTGCAAGTACTTCCAGTACTATGTTGAACAGAAGTGGTGAGAGTGGACACCCAGCCCCATCAGAAAATGGGGCGAAGAAATGAACAGAAACTTTCTCAAGGAAGAAATCCGAATGGCCAAAAGGCACATGAAAAAATGCTCATCATCACTAATCATCAGGGAGATGCAGATCAAAACAACTATGAGATATCACCTAACACCACAGAGACCGACACACATCCAAAAGAACAAAAGCAACCACTGTTGGAGAGGGTGTGGGGAGAAAGGGACCCTCCTACACTGCTTGTGGGAATGCCGACTGGTTCAACCCTTCTGTACAACAATATGGTTGCTCCTCAACAAATTAGAAATTGAGCTCCCATTTGACCCAGCAATACCACTGCTGGGAATATACTCCGGAGAGGCAAAAAGATATAGCCAAAATGACATCTGCACATATATGTTCATCGCGGCACTATTTATCTGGAAAAAACCTGAATGCCCAAGAACAGATGACTGGCTAAAGAAACTTTGGTACATCTACACAACGGAATACTATGCAGCTGTCAGAAAAGATAAAGTCATGAACTTTGCATACAAGTGGATCAACATGGAAAGTATCATGCTAAGTGAAATGAGTCAGAAAGAGAGAGACAGACATAGAAGAATTGAACTCATCTGCGGAATATAAAACAACAGAATGGAGGCCTAACACCCAAGAATAACAGAAATAAGTACAAGATTTGCTCCATGGCTTGGAGACCAGTCTCACATGCTGGGGGAAAGGGCAGCTCAGATAGAGCAGGGAATACCAAGCAAAAATGTGGTGGGAGGACCCGCTCGGGATGGGAGAGACGTGCATGGAGCAGACTATAGACCGAGCACATTGGCCATCCAAGACCTCCATTACTAACCACAATACCCAAAGGGAGAGAAGGAACAGAGGGGAATGCTCTGCCAATAAGGCGGGGTGGGGAGGGAATGGGGTGGGAGTGGGTGGGAGGGTTGATGGGGTCATCAGTGGAGAACGGGTACTGGTGGAGGGATAGATACTCAAGCTGTATATGACTGAAACACAAGCACAAATATATGTAAACCTGTATCTGTACCCCGACGGTGATTCATTAATAAAAAATTTAAAAAAAAGTAGTGACAGACCAAAGATAGAGTAGCACATAGCACTGTCATCCCATTGTTCATTGATCTGCTCAAGCGAGCACCAGTAACATCTCTCTCCATTGTGAAACTTGTTGTTACTGTTTTTGGCATATTGAGTATGCCAAGGTAGATTGCCAGGCTCTCCCATGCGGGTGGGATACTCTCAGTAGCTTGCCGGGCTCTCTGAGAGGGATGGAAGAAGTTAGAATATGATTTAATTCTAGAGCCTTGACAAAAAACCTCTCTAAAGATGTTGAAGAAACCCTTAAACATCAAAAAAAAAAAGTATGATTCTGCCTTTTATAAGGATCGCCTGGTTTATTTTTTAACACTTTCTAATTTTGAAAGGAAAAAAGGGAAGATTTCTCATTGCACAAGTGATCTCCCTGTGCATGTTGTTCAATAGCCACATCTATTAATACTTCTCTACACTATCTCATACTTACTCTTTTCTACCAATCCAAACCTCCTATTCCTCTCATTCAATTTCAAGTGCTGCTTGGTGCACAGTTATTCTGTTTTTTTCAAGTCTACAATTATTGATCAGTATTTTTAAAAACTTGCTTTTGATCAATCTCAAATTGATTTTCATTGTTATGTATAAAGGCTTTACAGACTATATTCTTTAATTATCACAAAGTTATCTGAAGGGTAAAAAGGAAGTTGAGATACTAAGAGAAACCAAGACAGACTCAGCCATGCCAAAGATTGATAGAAATTGGATAAGATAATAGAATCACACTTTAATACTATATTGCTTTGGCTCTGATTAATTTTGTCTATTTCCCAATAATTTTATTTGTGCACTTTCTTATTAAAATTAGAACAAATTAAGGGGTAAACTATGGTTACTGTATGTAGGTTTTGTATCTAAAATATCAATTTAATTTCTTCTAGAGTCTAAATCTAGGACTCCTTTTCACTCACTAATAATTATGACCCTCATTATTAGCAAAACCCTTTATGATATTGAAGCTAAAGATATCTTCCAAGATGAAATGCCACTGATAAAGCAAGTGGAAGCAAAGAGGAGTATCTTTGCTTCCAAAACAAATGGGACTATCTTAAATTAAGAAGCTGCTGTATCTCAAAAGAAACAGTGACCAGGATACAAAGACAGCCTATGGAATATTCACCCGATACCTACAGAATATTCACCCAATACCTTCCTGATAAGGAGTTAGTATCAGAAATGTACAAGGTCCTGGTTGAACTTTATAAGAAAAATATATCCAATCCCATAAGAAAATGGGGCGATGAAATAAACAGAAACTTTCTCAAAGAAGAGATTTGAATGGCCAAAAGGCACATGAAAAAATGCTCTTCATCAGGGAGATTCATGTAAATACAATGAGATATCATCTCACACCACAGAGACTGGCATACATCCAAAAGAATAAAAGTAAACAGCGTTGGCATGGATGTGGGGAGAAGGGACTCTCCTTCACTGTTGCTGGGAATGCCAACTGGTCCAGCCTTTTTGGAAAACAATATGGACATTCCTCAAAACACTAGAAATTGAGCCTTTCCCTGCCCACCCCAGGCTGGAGTGATAGCACAGCAGCTAGGGCATTTGCTTTGCACCCGGCCAACCCTGGCTAGATTCCCAGCATCCCATATGATCTCCTGAGCACTGCCAGGAGTAATTCCTGAATGCATGAGCCAGGAGTAACCCCTGTGCTTCACTGGGTGTGACCCAAAAAGCAAAAAATCAAATAAATAAATAAATAAATAAATAAATAAATAAATAAATAAACAGCTATCACTTTTATCCCGTTGTTCATCAATTTGTGGAGCAGGCTTCAGTAACATCTCCATTCATTCCTGTCAGGTTTCCTGTATTCCTGTAGCCTGATGGGGTATTGGGGACTCTTTCAGGATCAGGGGAATGAAGAACATCGTTGTTACTGTTTTTGGCATATTGAGTTCACCATGGGTAGCTTGCCAGGCTCTGCCGTGCGGGCAGGATACTCTCGGTAGCTTGCCAGGCTCTCCAAGTGGGACAGAGGCTTTTAGGGCGGCCTCTTATGTAATGCTAGATTTCACCTGCTATTTCTACATATATTTTATTAGCCCTGTTTAGGAGAAAACTAAGATAACCAAAACTAGAATGAAGTAAATACTGGCACTTTCACTCTAGGTTTTGATAAGTCTTGAATTTATCCAAACAATAAGTACAAAGGATGATAGGGTCATCACAAGAAACTCAATGAAATATAAATAAATCAGATATATATTCATTTGCAAATAGTTCTTTTAAGGTTCCATTTGGACTGATTATTCACAGTCTACAACTTGACAAGATCTCATAGAAACAAAATTTCTCATTGCATGTGAATAGGTTTATTATCAGATAACTGGAAGAAAAATAAGCTTACTTTAACATAGGTGTTGCAAAATTTAACCTTTTGTTATAATATGTGAGGTATAGAATTGAGAGAGTGTACAAAATACAACGAACAGATTTTTTTGTTATAAAGTAGAAAACACTGCACCACAAAGATGACATCTTTGAATTGAAAGTATCTCAATTTACTTCCCACAGCCATAAATTTTGTTCTAGTTTTCAAAAAGTTCTAGATATTTTGGAGAAATATAAAAAAAGAAAATAACAGCTCTCCAAAAGTTGATGTAGCACTAAATATGTACTTACTAGTGAGTCTTGTTTTCCTTTAGACTGTGAAAATTCGCAGCAAAGAAAAGCTTTGTATGGCTCTGGCATCACTGATGCCCTTTCTACCCCAGTGCCTAAGTTTCTTGTAAAACAAAAATAATAGCCAGAGGGAAAAGAGCAACCTGTCTACTTCTAAAACTGCAAAAGAGCAACTATGGGTAAAGCAACATAAAAAGTTCCACCAACCCCAGCATGCAGCAAAGTCTTTATATGGTGGAATAAAAAAGTATCTTGGGGCTAGTGGATCCCGAATATTTGGAAAGTTTGTTTCTCCAATACCTAAGCAAGATGGGGGAGAGCAGAATGGGGGAATGCAGTGCAAGCCTTTCAGCACAGGATCTGTAGAACTGGTGCAACCTATTGATGAGCGTCTGAGGAACTTAGAACCAAAGATGATTGAACTTATTATGAATAAGATTATGGATCGTAGACCTCGAGTAAATTGGGAAGATATTGCAGGGGCAGAATAGGCCAAAGCCACAATAAAGGAGATAGTTGTGTGGCCTATGATGGGGCCAGATATTCTTACTGGTTTACGAGGACCTCCTAAAGGGATTCTACTCTGGTCCTCCTGGAACTGGTAAGACTCTAATTGGCAAGTGCGTTGTTAGTCAGTCTGAGACAACATTCTTTAGTGTCTCTGCTTCCTCCCTGACTTCTAAATGGGTGAGGGAGAGAAAATGGTTCATGCATTGTTTGCTGTTGCAAGGTGTCAGCAACCAGCTGTGATATTTATAGATGAAACTGATTCCCTGTTGTCTCAATGAGGACATGTTGAATATGAATCTTCTAGAAGGATAAAGACTGAATTTTTAGTTCAGTTAGATGAAACCATCACATCTTCTGAAGATGGTATTCTAGTGGAGGGAGCAACTAAATTCGACCACAAGAAGTTGATGAGGCTGCCCACAGAAGGTTGGTGAAAAGGCTTTATATTCCCTCCCAGGAGTTATAGCCAGTAAATAGAAAGTAACTAATTTGGTGTCCAAGGAGCAGTGTTGCCTCCAGGAAGAGGAAGTTGAGCTGATGTATAGCAGTCTGATGGTTTCTATGGAGCTGACATGACCCAATTGTGCAGAGAGGCCTCTATTGGTCCCATTCGGAGCTTACAGACTACTGACATTGCCCCAATAACACCAGGTCAAGTTCGACCAATAGCTTATATTGGTTTTGAAAATTCTTTTGGAACTGTGCAACCATCAGTGTCTCAAAAAATAAATAAATAACTAGATAAATAAATAAATAAATAAATAAATAAAACGAAAAAGAAATTGATCCCCTATTTGACTCAGCAATACCACTTCTGGGAATATACCCTGGGGGTCCAAAAACACACAGCAGAAACACCATCTATATTCCTATGTTCATTGCCAGAATTCTATTCACTATTCACCATAGCCAGAATCTGGAGGCAACCTGAGTGCCCAAGAACAGACATATGGATAAATAAAATATGGCACATCGACACAATGGAATACTATGCAGCTGTTAGGAAAAATGAAATCATGAAATTTGCCTATATAAATGGATGGACATAGAGAGTTTGTTTCAGAAGCAAAATAAAGTGAGTCGGAAGGAAAGGGACAGATAAAAAATGACTGCAAATGATGAGTGTTGGAATATTGTATGATTGAAATCCAATCATGAACAGATTTCTAAGGTCTATTTCATAGTGCTTCAATAGAAAAGTTTTAAAAAAGATTTAATGACCACATGCTTTTTGTATATGCTGAGACTTTGTTATAATTAAAGGAACATATAATTAGAAGTACACAACTCTTGCTTCTGCAATTTCACAATGAGTGAGTACTGTCCTTAATCCAAAAATTCCTTTTCCATATGTCAAAGGAAATTGAGATTCTCTATGTGATTGTTGATATTGAGCTGGCTATTTGTAATATAAATCCAAAGATCTCATTATGTAACATAGTCATTTCCCTAAAGCACCAGTGGTATTAACAATTCATCAAACAGTCAAATGTATTTGATTATTCGCCATAATGCCTTTAGTTGGAAATCAAAATGTCTATTTTTTTTATCAGGTTAATTTGGCATTTTTCTCCCTTGTTAGAGCTGAGGCATTATTTAGAAAACAAATTAATACACCCTTTGGTTATGAGACAACTCAATTTCTGTTTTTGAAAAGATAGAGAGTACATTTTCTTTATCATCGGTAATATGTGCTTAGAAATTTTGATTTTTAAGCAAAATGAGGTATAGCAAAAGCAAGTAGTCATATGTCATTTTGATAAATGTTGGAAGAGGATTCTTTTCACCATAAAAATAATTGAATTTTAAAACACTATTAAAACATCTGTTGTACAATCACAAAGCTACCTAAAGCTTCTGAAACTTTAGAGCAAATTGCAGTGGAACTTACTGTGGGTTAACAATTACTGGTGCCCGCTCGAACAAATAGAAGAACAACAGTATTACAGTGACAGTGACAGTAATTCTTCAGATACTTCTCAGAATATAAAGCTTATATAACAAGCTATTTTTTTTTGTTTGTCTTTTGGGTCACACCCAGTGTTACTCAGGGGTTACTCCTGACTCTGCACTCAGGAATTACTGCTGGCGGTGCTCGGGAAACCAAATGGGATGCTGAGAATAGAACCTAGGTTGGCCTTGTGCAAGGCCCTACCTGCTTTGCTATCACTCCAGGCCCTATTTCTTCTAATTTTTTAATCTAAGAAATTCTCTTTATTATGTTATCTGTATGCTTTTTTTAAAGCTCTTTTAAAGGGATGACAAATTATGTCTTCCTAAGTAATGATAAATTACATATTATGAAGAAAACTTATTCACAATGTACTATGTATCGATAAAGTGATGTTGCTTCGTGGCCTGAGAGATAGTATAGTTTTAGAATAATAGGGAAGCCAGACAGAAAGTCATAGTTATATCTCTAGGTATCTACAATAGTATTTTCCATCTTGAAGATACTTAATAACCTAGAAGACTTTTAAAGGAAAATTTTGGGCACCACTCACAAAGTTTCCAGAATTTGACAAAGTAGTCTGGGAATCTGTTTTTCTAAAGCTCACTTGTGATGTGAATGTGATTGTAGCTAGAACCCCAGTTTGAGAACCACTGTTTGAAGCACTGGGTATATGGACATAGATTTTTTTGTCTTATTTAGTTTTGTTTTGGAGTCACACTGAATGATGCTCAGGGCCAAGTTGGCAAGCTCCTGACCCACGGTACAATCTCTCTGGCCCCAGACATAATTTTTTTGTCTCAAACAGTATAATACGATTTCTAAGACATATCTCAGGGAAGATTTTACATAATATTCTTGACAGAGGCCATTCTACAGAATAAAAACTGCTACCTCAAGCCTCATGGATTATACATTCATACACAATAGGTGTCCTTGCCAATTATGTTGGTTTTATTGTCATTAACTTTTTAGAATTTAAATTCTAAGTTTTCAAAATTTTGATACACAAATTTTATTGCTATTTAAAAATTATTTTAAAATATTATTTTTGATTTATAACTTTCCAATGGTTTATTTGTGAATATGATCTAAATAAATAGATGTTGATATTTATAATTCCTTATGTATGAATGAATAAATTCATACATGTATGAATGTATGAATTCCTTATGTATGAATGAATAAAATTATTCTTTTGGGGGCAGTACTAAAACTAATAATGACACTGTATCCATCCCATTTCTTAATTTTTTAATTTCACTTTCTATTGAAATAATATTGTCACGATGTTATACAGTCAAGATCTACATGAGTAAATATCAACCTTACATAAGTTATAGAGGGGGGCTGAAACTATAGCACAGCGGGTAGGGTGTTTGTGTTGCATGCAGCTGACCTGGGTTCGATTCCTCTGCCCCTAGCAGAGAGCCCAGCAAGCTACCAAGAGTATCTCGCCCGCACAGCAGAGCCTGGGAAGCTACCTGTGGTGTATCTGATAGGTCAAAAACAGTAATAACAAGTCTCACATGGAGATGTTATTGTGCCCACTCTAGCAAATCGATGAGAAATGGGATGACAGTGATACAGTGATGTTATTGGGGTTCACCACTAAAAATCCATTTTCAGTTATCTTTCAATTATATGTTTTAGTTGCTTAAATTATGTGCAAATATATGGCCTACATAAAGCAAACTGATAGCCTTGTGTAAAATATACAATGATACATTTGACTAATAAGTTTTGTGATTTCTTGACTAAGGATGTAGCTCAAAGAGACAGAGGCCAGGTAGGTGATCAGTCCATTTGTACCAGGATAACTTCAATGAACCCCAGTACCACTGAACATAGTCACCAGGTCCAAACACTGAACATTAGTGTCATAGTATTATTGGGAATGACCCTAAAACCCCACAAGCATTGTTGGGATAGTCCTTAGAAGATTTATTTTTTGAAATTTTAAAGGAATTTTTAATAGACATATAATTGATATGCAGCATTGTTTTATTTATTTTTAACTTCTAAATAGTATATCTAATGCATATATATATATATATATATATATATAGTCTCTTGTCCCCACGCCTATCTTCACCAGGGCCTCTCAGAGGCGATGGGTTGAGTTTCCCTCCCCTCCCCGAGCAAAGCCTCGGCAGCCGAAGACCTCCAGAACCCAGCCACAGCCATGCTCAAGGCCCTTCTCTATACCTTTGGACGTGCCTCACGCATGAAGGAACCCACAGAGAAACGCAGGCATGTGGGAGCCGGGGCTGAGATCTCCACGACTGCTCATACCAGGACTGTGCCTGTTCCGCCCAGATCCCTCACTTTTCAGTAGCGAGGCAGTTATCCCCAGGGACTGCCCCTGTCGCCATGTAATCCCATTGATGGCCAACGTCCAGAGACTATAAAACCAAGCTCCCAGGCTGCACTACATCTTATAGCCTAGTTCTCCCTCTTGGAGAAACTGGAAAGCTATCGAAAGTTTCCTGCCCACATGGGAGAGCCTGGCAAGTACCCCATGGCATATTCATATGCCAAAACCAGTAACAATGATGGGTCCCATTCTCCTGACCCTGAAAGAGCCTCCAAGGCCACATCATTGGGAAGTATGAGTAAAGAAAGTCTTCTAAAATCCCAAGACTGGGATGAATGGAGTCGTTACTGAGACCACTCGAGAAAAGCGATTATCAATGGGATGATGATGATGATGATGATGATGAAATAGTATATAGATTATTTCAATTATATATGCATATGCATTTGTTTAAAAAGCAATATTAATGATAGGGAGTCATGCATAACCCTTTCCAGTTCTACATCTTCCACCAAAGTGTCACCTTCCCTCTACCACTGCCCTGGAGCCCCTTCCTTTAGCCTAGCCCCCACCCTGCTCAACAAACTCCTTTCTGTGGACTACTTCTCAGCTTCTGTTTCATTACTCTTTATTTATATATAGCTCACATATGAAAGAGTTCATTCTGTGCTTTCCACTCTCTTTCTAAGTTCACTCAACATACTACTCTCCATGTAGTAACACATTACACAATTTCATTTTTTCTTATAACCAAGTAATATTACAGTATGTATGTATACCACTATCTCCTTCCTTCCCTCCCTCCCTCCCTCCCTCCCTCCATCTTTCCCTCCATCCCTCCCTCCATCCATCCTTCCCTCTCTTCCTCCTTCTTTCTTTCTTTCTTTCTTTCTTTCTTTCTTTCTTTCTTTCTTTCTTTCTTTCTTTCTTTCTTTCTTTCTTTCTTTCTTTCTTTCTTTCTTTCTTTCTTTCTTTCTTTCTTTCTTTCTTTCTTTCTTTCTTTCTTTCTTTCTTCCTTCCTTCCTTCCTTCCTTCCTTCCTTCCTTCCTTCCTTCCTTCCTTCCTTCCTTCCTTCCTTTCTTTCTTTCTTTCTTTCTTTCTTTCTTTCTTTCTTTCTTTCTTTCTTTCTTTCTTTCTTTCTTTCTTCTTTCTTTCTTTCTTTCTTTCTTTCTTTCCTTCTCTCCTTCCTTCCTCCCTCCCTCCCTCCCTCCCTCCCTCCCTTCCTTCCTTCCTTCCTTCCTTCCTTCCTTCCTTCCTTCCTTCCTTCCTTCCTTCCTTCCTTCCTTCCTTCCTTCCTTCCTTCCTTCCTTCCTTCCTTCTTTCCCTCCTTCCATGGGGTGCTATGCGGGATGCCAGGGATCTAACCCAGGTCATCTGTGTGAATGTTAGCCCCCTACTCTCTGTGCTATTGCTATTTGTACTGTTGTATTGTACTTATTTATTAAGTAGAAGTGTATACCTCTTAATTCCCCTAACTCATTTCAGCCAGTCTCCCAAGACTGCTAAATATTAAACTGCTTCAATCTTGGGGGTCAGAGATACAGTATGTTGGGTGTTTGCCTTGCACAAGGCCAACCCAGACTTGATCCCCAGCATCCCATATGGTCCCATGAACACCACTGGGTGTGATCAAAAAAGCCAAAAACAAACAAGCAAACTTCTTCAATCTTCACCATTTGTTTACTTTAGCTGAGATAACTTTAAAAGTTAGTGTAAGTTACTTTCGCACTTTAGACTTATTTCACTTAGCGTCATACTCTTAATACCTAGTTCAAATGTCAAGATTTCCTTCTTTTTCAGAGGTAAGTAGTATTTAATTGTGTGTATGAGTATGCATGTGTGACATTTTCCTTATCCATTTATCCATCAATTTCCACACAACTTTTCCATCTTTAAGGTATTGCAAATAATTCTGTAACAATAATAGGAATAAACATGAATTTTTCTATGCAATGTTCTCAGTTTCTTTCTGAAAATGCTCATAAGTGGAATGCTCAATCATACTTATTTTAAGATTAATTTCTATTCCTAAATACCACACAAAGATTTGTCAACAGCTGTTTCTTCCATCTTTCCAATAATAGTTCTAACACTAGTGGGATAACACCTCATTGTAGTCTTAATTTTCATTTTCCTGATGATTAGTGATGATGGTAAACATATTTTCCTGTGTTTGTGTGATATCTGTATACATGCGAAAACATTTGAGTGGTCCATGAGGAATCTCTTTTGGTACCAGGTTTGGGTCTGATTAGTGACCAGACTGTCCGATATCAGCTTTTGAGTTGTCTTGCAGGGCCACCTTTGTAGACCAAGAAATCCTAGAGACCAAACAATATGGAGGTGTTCCCTTGGTGGAAAGTTGCAAAGGTTTCAGTTTATTCTCTAATTTTTCTGATAGGTTCAGCTGAGCAGTGGCAGTAGCAAGTGTGATGAACACTGCTGCATTGAAGTATAGTAACAAAGTATAAGCATGAAATAACAACTGCCAACATTCCATTAACCTTCTGATGTTTTAATGTTAGCTAAAGAGTTTTCTTCTATGTATAACTTAGGTGATTTTCTTTGTTATTTTGGGCTCATACTGGCAGTGCTCAGTGGATCATATGTGGTTTGGGAGCTCTAACTCAAGTCTACTCATGCAAGGCAAGTGCCTACTCCTGCAAGGTAAGTGCCTTGCCTGCAGTACTATTTCTCTGGCCTCTGACTTAGGTGATCTTCAAATTGCTAATTTTGCATGAAACCTGAGTTGAGGAAATCCATATGTATATCCTTTGAAAGGGTGCTCCTTGAAGGCCAAGGAGACCATCTAACCAAGAACCCTAACCTGGTTCTACCCCCAGCATCACATGTCCTCTATGCAACATGAATCTTCCTCATAATAATGTGTAAGACCAACAAGAATCACCAGAAGTTGCAATCACACCTGACCATAGATTGGGATCTCCCTCCCCACCCTCCACTATCTCCTTCAAAAAAGTGCTCTCTTCATCCTAACTACCTTTTCGTTCTCCCAGTAAATCTCACTGGAATCGATGCTAGACATTTTGAGTATTCTTTTCTCCCAAGTAAAGAACTTTGAACTCAAAACTTTTTTTACTGAGGTAGAAATTTCTTGTTTGAGATATTCCTCTCACTGATTGCCATGTTTGTGAGAACTGGGTCTCTGACTTTCTTACCCTTCTCTATGTGATCCTTCTATTCTGAAATGTGGAAGGGGGTACTTTTGGGCTCTTTTTCAATTCTGTTTTAGAGAGGTCTCTCCAGTATTTGTCCAAGATTTGTATGTCCTTAAAAGAAGATGAAATCAGGCATTTTCCATGTAACTGTCTTTTTTGTTTGTTTGTTTGTTTGTTTGTTTACCACAACCAGAGGTGTTTAAGGTCTACCCCTTGTTCTGTTTTCAGAGATCACTACTGGCATTGCTCAGAGGAACACATATGGTGGCAGGAACCAAGCCCAGACTGGGTGCATGAAAAGCAAGCGCCTTACCCACTCTCTTATCTTTCCTACCCCTGAGCTTCTTTCTCTCATACAGAATTTACAAAATTAATTTTCATAAATATTTTATATGTGCACACCAAAATAATGATTATCATTTATTTGTAGTTATGTTAATTCAGTTTATATTTACTTGATCACACTTGTTTCTATTTCACAAAACTTACACAGATGTTGACATTTCCTATGCTTGAGTTAATGCCTCCCACTATCATTGAGACTATATCTACTTATGCTTAAAAATTTTTAAATTTTGGGGCTGGAGCAATACTTTCAGCCCCAATAGCTGGGTAGGGCATTTGCCTTGCATGCGACTGACCCGGGTTTGATCCCCAGCATCCCATATGGTCCTCTGAGCACTGCCAGGGGTGATTCCTGAGTGCAGAGCCAGGAGTAACCCCTGTGCATTGCCAGGTGTGACCCAAAAGAGAAAAAAGAATATAAATTTTTCTTCTGTAAATTGATCCAAGATCAAAGAACAGTCTTTATATTTCAATCTATTTTTCCCGATCTTTAACATTTAAAAGATAAAGACAGAAGTTTTTTCTTAATGTCTTTATAGATTTTTTAAGTGAAAATGTTCTTTGGGAAAAACCCTTCTAATTACATCCATGAGTAGTCCTCACTTTAAAAAATATTGCTATGTAATGTTCTAGTTTTTGAATACACCAAAATTTGTTCTTCAGTCTTTTATAGACTGAGAACTTTCGAATTTCAAACAGAAGGATATTATTGGTGTTGTGCTTTCTTCTTAGTCCCTGTTTAGCTTCTTTTATATAATTTGTATTCCAGTGACAGTTGAGTGTTGATTGCTGATGTTTTTGCAATTACAAATTTATTGGTATAATTATTTTCATTGAGAAGGCTTATATCCACAACCTGTCAGTCATTCAATCAAAATGCATTGAAAATGTACTGCATACTTGACACTAGAAATGTAAAATCAATTAGATACTAAGATTCTAACTGTATGGAATTTGTAGCATTATTTGTGAGTTTAGTACTATAAGCAAATAGTTAAAATTTATGGTGAACTCTTAAAAACCACACAATAGAAGGAGATATAGAGTCATTGGTATGCAGGGGCTATTGAAAGCCATATATTGGGATGAATAAAAAAGAGGGCTTACTGAAATTTTTAGTTTAAGAATTTGGTGTTAAAAATTAGTATGCTCTGCATTATCAGGCTTTGAAAGGCAGAAAAATATTTAATTTAAAAGAATCACCATAAATAAAATATATATATAGAAATGTTTTATAGGCATTTTATATCTTTAAGAAGCCATTGTTTTATATGTCAAATAAAAAGATTATAGAACTTTGTCATTATTAAAAAAAATCATGGCGTGTTATAGGGAGATTAACTCCACCAGTTCATGTAAACAAGAAGGGGCATATAAGCCAGTAACAAAATTATAGACAGAGCTTATCCCTGACTTAGAATAAATAAATACATATATTTATTATTTATGATCTGATTTGATATTTTTAGAGGTGGTGGTTGGGGTCACACTTGACACTGCTCAGCGGCTAGTTCTGCCTATTTGCTCAGGAGTAACTCTGACATAATCGGTTCTGGGGACTTGAGTAAGGTCAGCTAGATGCAAGGCAAGTGCTCCACCCTCTGTCTTATCTATCCAGCCTCTATTCAACATTCCAACTTACATTATTCAAAAATAATTTCTTAGTTTATAGTTTATTTTCTCCCCCAAACAGAGACACTAACTCACTGTGTCCTCATATATATGGTGGACCAAGAATTCACTGTAAGTTTGTATTTAAGTATTGATTAGTGTAAATTATATGATAATATGTTCAGTCCAAAGGAAGACTAAACTCAGAAAACTGGCAAGGCAGTGTATTACATGCTGTAATTAACTGACTTTGCTTGACAAGAATCTAGGAATAGTAGGGAAGACTTTACTAGATATAAAATAATAAGTTATGGGTCTGATCAGAGCAGTAAACTATTTTAGTCATATAGAGACATGCTTAGGGGCATCCAAGAGAAAAATTTAATAATATATATGCTTTTGTAGAGATTGTAATGCAATTTCATCCTGGAGACATGATTGAGTTGTAATCATGGAAACCTTGTTTTATAATTGCTTAATCTATTCAAGCTAACCTCCTTTCAAAATTCAGTATTAAAAAAAAATCTCAATTTTAGAATCAGTTTGTGAACATACATAAAATAACTGTTTTATATTATATTGGATTTAATTTATTAATCTTGACACTATTGATTATCTCTATCCATGGACATGAAATATTTATACTTGATTCCATTAATTAATGCCTAATATTCTTACCCATAGATCTTGGGTATATTTTGTTTGATGTATACTGAGGCATTTCCAAAATTGGAAATTTGAGGTGTGAATGTAATTAATCCCATGAATTTAATTTCATATTCTAGTTTTTAATTTTTGTAGAAAGAAAACAATTGAAAAAGCAAAACATGTGTTTGAGATCTTGCTATAATCACTTATTAGTTCTAGGAGATTTTTACTATTGTTGATATTTTTAGGATCTTTACAAATATAATCATGACATCTGGAAAAACCTTTTTTTTTAAAGATATTAATGATCTATAATGTGATCACTTGTCTTGCTAGTATCCAGTTCTTTAAAACACATACTACTTTATTTTATTTTAGAGTGACGGTTTTAGAAATTCTTTGTTAAGCTTACAATTCCATTATCTATTTCTATATAATTAGCTACCATAAAACTCAGTTGGACTGGAGCAGTAGCACAACAGTTAGGCCGACCCCAGTTCAATTCCTTTGTCCCTCTTGGAAACCCGGCCAGCTACTGAGAGTATCCCGCCCACAGGGCAGAGCCTGGCAAGCTCCCTGTGGTGTATTCGGTATGCCAAAAGCAGTAACAAGAAGTCTCACAAAGGAGAGATTATTGGTGCCCGCTTGAGCAAATTGATGAACAATGGGATGACAGTGCTACAGTGCTATAAAAAACTCAGTGGATTATATGAAAGTTTTTTTAAAAAGTTACATTCAGGTTTTGTGGACTACTAGACGTAGTTTGGCAATTCAAATGCTGTGGAAATCCAACAGAACTTATCTAACAGGCTGATAACTGATACTTCTCTTTTAAGATTTCAAGCAAAGTACTGTCTATGAACTCTTCCTGTGGTTTGACTTTTTGAAGCAAGTGGCATAGCTCAGAAAGACAGGATTTTATAGGTAAGACCACCATAATGTCTTCTTGCGATTAAAGTGACTGTCTTAGAGGAAGGCTTGGGAGTGAAACTCAAACATAAATAAGTTTTAATTTGAAGTGTTTAATTTGTAATAACTTAAAGTTTTGATAACTTAGAGTTTTTGGTAACTTAAAGTTTTGATAGTCTCAGGAATTGGGGCCTTATAAATGTATTATTCCAGTCCTTTTTTGCCTTTTTTTTTTTTGCTTTTGCTTTTTGGGTCTCACCCGGCGATGCACAGGCTTTACTGGCTTTACACTCAGGAATTACTCCTGGCGGTGCTCAGGAGACCATATGGGAGGCTGGGAATTGAACCAGAGTTGGTCACTTGCAAGGCAAATGCCCTACCCACTGTGTTATCACTCCAGCCCCAAACTTCGTGCCATTTATCCCACAGTATGTATCTGTTGTTATATTTTTATTTCCTCTTTTTATAATAACTAAACCTTGTTTCCCATTGAATTAATGCCTACATGATCTAACTCATTTTAATTTGGTTACATCTCTAAAGACTACAAATAAAATAGGTTATATCCTGAAATACTGATCATCACCCCAGCATGTTTTTGCGATTACACAACTCAATCCCACAACACAGCTATAATTCAATTGATACAATATAATACATGATATATTTTATTTTTCCAAGAATTTCTGTAGAGTTTTAAGAGTATAATATAGACTAAACTTTTGGAGGTAAGATTTTCAACTTCTCTTACAATGAAGCTTAAAAGTTGAGAAATATTGTGACTCTTTGGAGAAATACGTGCTGCCACACTCTAGCATCTACGAAAGTGATTTATTTTTTTTTGCACATTCAGAATTTACTCATTCACTCCAAAGACATAATAAACTTATTTTCCAGTACGGATAAGACTTGGACATATGACTTTTCCCCATATGATTATTTAAAATAAAGACCTGCAAGTTAAAAAGAGAAAGTTAAGGGGCTAAAGAGATAGCACAGCGGGTAGGGCGTTTGCCTTGCACGTGGCCGACCTGGGTTCAATTCCCAGCATCCCATATGGTCCCCTGAGCACCACCAGCGGTAATTCCCTGAGTGCAGAGCCAGGAGTGGCCCCTGTGCATCGCCAGGTGTGACCCAAAAAAGGCAAAAAAAAAAAAAAAAGAGAAAGTTAAAATACTTGTATGCTGAAATCAATGTTGAGATGGCAACAGATAACCACAATAGACTACTGGTTCAGGATGTAGGGAATATGATATAAATAGCAGTTATTAGTTTTATTCATGCTGCAATTGGGTTCCAATAAAAATCCTATCTGGTTGCCATTTTCTGTGTGTTTGGTTCTGTAAATTTTTTTGTACCAAATTATTTTAAGGGCAGGGACACTTTCATGGTTAAAAGTTTTTTAAAAAAACTTCATCCACTGTTGGATTCTGAGCAAATAGGAGCCACAGCTCTGCTGATAGGGCTGATGAGGGCGGGGGTTGGGGGCTGGGGGGGGGGTGTGCCTGATCCTGAACATCCCTCTGTGTTGGCCAGGGAATTAACAACAAATGCCTATGCTGATAAATGTTGGGAGAATGTTTGCTCTGACTCTGAGTGAGGTAAAGGATCATATGTTCCTTAGTGAACGGTATCTTGCTCTCCCTTTTGATGGATGAATGTAGCTCTAGTTAATCTTACAAGGTTTTAATTGACACTTTGGAATGCACTTTTGAAGTATAAATGCAAACCTCATTTCTTGAAGCATCATATGGGTTAGAATCCCAGACCTCATCATGATCCCTGGGCCCGTGGCTATAAAATAAAGTTCTGTCTTACTCTACTCCCCTGTTGTTTCACGATGAACTTGTTGTAACGTATCGAGACCCCAGCAAGAGAGTTGAGCATAGAACAAGGGAAAGAGACTCCTAGGAAGATGGAGATGACGATCAGTCATTTTTGACTGTGGAACCAGTTGGTATGTTTACCCAACAATTAGTGTCTGAACGTAATGAAGTGACCCCTGCGAAATTTCTTGGTCTGAGTCCCCTTCTGTTGGTTCATGTCCAGCATACATCTTTAAGACATGAAGTTTAATTTGTTTACAGGTACCTATTTGTTTTCTTTCTTTGATTTTGGCTTCGTTGATTCAAGTCCAAAGTGTCAATTTATTGGTAAGATCTGACAAAGTCTCATTGGGATCCCATGGAGGCCAGTAAATGGATTGTGATAATGATCTGGCCTGTGGGATCGTGTCTATACTGTATGTACTATACAACTGTCCTGTATGTTGTCCTATCTGCCACTCATTGTTTGTTAACTCTTACTTTTGGATCCTGCAACCCCTTGAGCCCTTGTACGGAACGATATTCGTAACACAGAGCCATAAGTGTTGCCAGACTTGTGGGGAGTCTATTACCTGCTGCTTTGCTCTAGGACATCTAATCCTATAATCCTATGAGGGAGATTAATGTCCACACACCTTATAAAAGGTGACAGGCACCATCTGAATGAATGAAAGGTTTCCCTGGCTTTCCTTCTCAGTGACATCCACATACTGAGTTGTCACAATTAAGGGAGTCAGATTCTTTTCTGGCAACCCTCAAGGGCTGCCTCTGCTCTTCCTTCTGTCTCAATGGGCTGGGAAGGAAAGGAGTCCTAACCTCAGCTTTAGTCACCTGTTGATGTCCTCACCTTAGTTTAGGGGCTTTTTTCCAGCCCTCCAGGTGATTGAAGAAGGAGATCTTGATAAAAGGAAGCATATGCATATGCTGCCTGTGCCCATGTGCTGCTGCCAAGCACATGTGATGCCCAAGCACATGTGTCATCCTCTTCTCTCTTCAGATATATACTCTAATACCTTCATACTTTAATTCTGATATGCTACTGGGATTACTTCTCCACCCTGGCCCCCTTTTTCAATATTTTTAAAAAGTTTTTATTAGTGAATCACTGTGAGGTACAATTATAAACTTATGAACTTTCATATTTGCATTTCAGTCATACAGTGATCGTTTACCCATCCCTCCACCAGTGCCCATTCTCCTCCACCAAAGTTCCTACTATCCCTCCCACCACCCCCACCCCATCCCTCATCACCCCACCCTGCCTTTGTGGCAGGGCATTTCATTTCCTTTTGCTCTCTTTCTCTCTCTCTCTCTCTCTCTCTCTCTCTCTCTCTCTCTCTCTCTCTCTCTCTCTCTCTCTCTCTCTCTCTCTCTCTCTCTTTTGGGTGTTGTAGTTTGCAATAGAGGTATCGAGTGACCATCATGTTGGGTCTATAGTCTATTTTTGGCATGCATCTTTCAACCCGAATGGGTCCTCCCAACATTCTCTACTAGGTGTTCCCTTCTCTATCTCAGCTGCCTTTTCCCCAGCATGTGAGTCCAGTTTCCAAGCTGTGCAGCAGACCTCTTGGTCCTTATCTCTACTACTCTTGGGTGTTAGTTTCCCATTCTGTTACTTTATATTCCACAGATGAGTGCAATCTTTCTATGTCTGTCTCTCTTTTCTGACTCATTTCATGTAACATGATATTTTCCATGTTCATGCACTTATATGCAAATTCCGTGACGTCATTTTTTCTAACAACTGCATAGTATTCCATTGTGTAGATGTACCAATATTTCTTTAACCGTCATCTGTTTTTGGCACTGTTTTTTTCCCAGATTTTGGCTATCATATACAGTGCTGCAATGAACAAACAAATGCAGATGTCATTTCTACTATACTTCTTTGCCTCTCTGGGATATATTCCCAAGAGTGGTATTGCTGTGTCAAATGAGAGCTCAATTTCTAATTTTTTGAGAATTGTCAATATTGTTTTCTGAAAGGGCTGAACCATTTGGCATTTCCACCAGCAGTGAAGGAGAGTCCCTTTCTCCCCACATCCATGCTAACACTGGTTGCTTTGTTCTTTTGAATGTGGGCCAGTCTCTGTGGTGTGAAATGATATCTCATTGTTGTTTTAATCTACATATCCCTGATGATTAGTGATGTAGAGCATTTTCTCAAGTGTCTTTTAGCCATTTGTATTTCTTCTTTGGAAAAATTTCTGTTCATTTCCTTCCCCCCCATTTTCTGATGAAGTTGGATGTTTTCTTCTTGTAGAGTTCAACCAGTGCCTTTTATATCCTTGATATTAACCCCTTATAAGATGGGTATTGGGTAAATATTCTTTCCCATTCTCTAGACTGTCTTTGTATTTTGGTCACTGCTTCTTTTGAGGTTCAGAAGCTTCTCAGTTTAAGATAGTCCCATTTATTTATCTGTTTTCACTTGTGTAGCCAGTGGTGTGTCATCTTTGAAGATAACTTTAGCTTCAAAGTCATGGAGGGTTTTGCCAACTTGTCTTCCATGTACCTTATGGATTCTGGTCTCATGTTGAGGTCTTTAATCCACTTTGAATTAACTTGTGTTCATGGTGTTAGGAAGAGATCTGAGCTCATTTTATTGCATATAGCTGTCCAGTTTTGCCAGCACCATTTGTTAAAGAGACTTTTCTTGCTCCACTTCACATTTCTTGCTCCCTTATCAAAGATTAGATGATCATACATTTGAGGGTGTTTGTCAGGATATTCAGCCCTGTTCCATTGGTCTGTGGCTCTGCCTTTGTTCAATAGATGCAGAGAAAGTATTTGACAAGATCCAAATTCATCAATTATGATAAAACTCTTTGGATTTCCATGTCGTTAATTTCTGCTCTAGGTTTTATTATCTCTTTTCTTCTTCCTGGCTTGGGCTCCTTTTGTTGGTCCCTTTCTAAAATCTTGAGTTGTGACATCAAATTATTTATGTGGGCCCTTTCTTTCTTCCAGAGAAATGCTTGCAGGGCTATAAATTTTCCCCTTAACAGAGCTTTAGCTGGGTCCCACAGGTTCTGGTAGCTCCTGTCTTCATTCTCCTTTGTTTCCAGGTACCTTTTGATTTCTTCCTTGATTTCCTTTCTGACCCACTCGTTGTTCAGCTTTGAGTTGTTTAATTTCCAGGTGTCTGATTTGGTTTTCTGCATCTGTACATGATTGGCTTCTATGTTCAGTGCATCGTGGTCTGAAAAGATAGTTGATACAATGTCTATCTTGCTGATTCTGTTGAGGTATGTTTTGTGTCCCAGCACATGGTCTATTCTGGAATATGTTCCATGTGCACTGAAAAATAATGTGTATACTTTTTGGGGGAAGATACAAAGCCCTGTATAGATCAATTAGCCCTATCTTTCTATTTCTTCCTTCAAAGCCAGTATTTATTTGCTGAGTTTTAATCTTCTTGATCTATCCAGAGGTGATAAGGTGGTCTTGAAGTCTCCATATACTATTGTGTTGCTCGCAATGTCCTTCTTAAGGTCTGTTAGCAGTTGTTGTAAGTATTTAGCTGTTCCCTCATTGTGTGCATACACATTTTGGAGTGTGATTTCTTCCTGCTATACATAACCCTTGATTAATAAAAAATGGCCTTCACTGTCCTTTCTAATCCTTTCAACCTGAAATCTATGTTGTCCGATACTAGTAAGGACACCCCAGCTTCTTTGAGGGAGTTGTTTGCTTGCAGGATTGTTTTCCATCCTTTGACTTTGAGTATGTGTTTGTTCTGACTGTTCAGATGTGTTTCTTGTAGGCAGCAGAATGTTGGGTTCAGTCTCTGAATCCATTTTGCCACTCTGTGTCTTTTAATTGGTGAATTTAGACCATTGACAGTGATAGATATTATTGTTATGAGGTTTTGTTCCATCTTTCTGTAAGGGTTTGTTGTGCTTTTACGGGTTTTTCTTGTCTTACAGAAGCCCCTTTAGTCCTTCTTTTAGGTTTTGTTTTGAGTCTATGAAGTTCTTGAGCTGTTGTTTATCCACAAAATAATGTGGATGAGTGAGAGTTTAGCTGGATAAAGCATTCTTGATGAAGTGTTCATTTCATTGAGTTTTTTCACTATAGCCCACCACAGTCTTTGGACTTGGAGGGTTTCCTCTGATAGGTCTGCTGTGAATCTAAGGGGTGCTCCTTTGAATGTGATTTCCTTCTTTGACCTTGCTGCTTGTAGTTTTGTATCTCTATCCATGACATCCGTCATTCTAACTATGATATGTCTAGGAGGGTTTTTGTTAGGGTTTCTTTTAGCTGGCTCCTTTTGGGCTCCTTGAATCTGGATGCCTGCATTCTCCAGCTCTGGGAACTTTGTCATTCCTTAGCACATTGATTCACCCTAGAGATATTTTGAGGTCTCTTCCCATTGTTTATTGTTGCCTGTAGGCTTCCTGCAGCTCCTCTTCAAGCTCACTGATTCTGTCTTCTGCTGTTGCCAATCCCTTGTTGAGGGTACCCACTGAGTTTTTTATTTCATCTACCGAATCCTTTATTTGTGACACTTCTTTTTGTAGTTTTTTTGATTTCTGCTCTCATTTCTTCCTGTATTTTCTCAGCTGTCTGTTCCATTGTTTCTTTCATGTCCTCCTTCAATTTAATGGATACCTGTTCCATCGTTTCTTTGAGTTCCTTGAACATCTTCCGCATTTCATCTCTGAATTCTTTATCCAAGAGAGGGAAATGCCCATTGAAGCTTCTGGACTCCTTTGATCGCCCTCTCCTTGTGGTGGGGATTTGCACTGTTTCTTCATGTTGTGGTGGTGGAATGAAGGAGCGATGTTCCAGTTCACTATCCCTATTCCTTCTTGTTGAGAGCAAGGATTCTGGATGAGCTCAGTTGATGGTGATCGCCTTTTTATTTTCCCTTCTACAACATGTCCTTCCTATCAGATGTTCCACTGTTCCTTATTGAGGCTTCTAGTGATGCTTTCGGAGAATGTGCTCTTTTATATTGGGCTTGTACAGCTGCTTGTATTCATTGGTATTTTGGTGAAATTGGAATAGACAAGCGGCCTATTGGCCTACTGTGTTTGGGATAGCTAGGATGTTACTCACGAACTTAGATAATGAGGATTGGGATGGTCTGGATCTGAGACACTGCCTGGGATGCGGGAATCTCTACAGAATTATTTTAATGTTTTATTTTTTTGCTTGTTTGTTTGGAGAGGTCTGAAAATTCTAACACTCATCATGAAACTAAGGGAAAATTTTGATGCTCTAAGAAAATTGGATACTTAAAATTACAGAAAATCAAGACTTTCCACATGAAACTAAAGGAACCAAAACAGTAATATTGTTGTTAAACCATGTGCTTTACCTTTACAGGTTTTAACAATGCCAATTTTTACCAGGATCCACAGTAAATGTGTGAGCAGAATTTACTGCAAGTGAGATATTTGCTTTTCTCTCCTTGTTGCTTTCAGTGTTTTTAAATGCTGTATGGCATTATGTTGCTTTGCATAAACCCAGATAGGGCATCTTTTCTCTCTGTTATGATCTACCCCTCATACAGACAGGAAATCTCAAAAGCTAGCTAAGGGACTCTAAGCCCTCTTTTAGGGAAACAGAGTTTTAAAGAAAATGAGGTTAAATGATAGGAACAGGTCCTGTATTAATAGGTATTGTTACAACTAATGTACAAACCTCAGGGAGACCGTAAAATCAGGCCAGCTCAAGGATGAACTGAAAATCATATTTGCTATCAAGAAAAAGGAACGTCCAGGTCTGCAATGACATAGTTGGGCCATGTCCTCAGTATCAAGAAGAGTCCCAAAGAACAGGATCATTCTTGAACCTAGAAAGGGATGGGATGGGCTCCTTTCTTCCAGAACACTCTTACAGAAGTTGAGATGTTTGAGGTCACTTCTAGCTCAATAAGCTGACCTGATCTTCACGTCTTCACGAGGGTGAAGCCTGGGTAACCCTGACATGACAAATAAAATCCCCTTAGTCAATCCTGAGGGACATGTCAGTAAAGAATAGGGTGCGCAAATAGAGAAGTCTTTGGTCTCACTGTATTTATGCAAAGTAACCAGTCAAGTTATTGAAAACAAATCACTTGTCAAATTTAAAACAAAGATCCTAACTTTCCTAGGGATTAGATTCTAGCTCTACAGAAGCGGTTGAGCAAATGTGTTCTAGTAGGTTTTATTTAAAGGACACCCCGAGGGATTTCACCACTCTGGAGTCCGAAAGCTGAGAACTTCATCAGAGTGATGACTACAGCAAATCCAAGGTGTCCACTCCAACAGAAGATACTGAGATGCTGGAAGGATTCCAGTATTGTCCTCAGTTACATCACAGAAGCTGACTGGCCAGCCAGCAGAAGCTTGAGGAGTGTAGCAGGGCCAGGTGCATATCCATCTTTGTAGTGTGCTGCCACAGACCTTTGCTGCCACTCTAGCCCTGCTGCTAGCAACTAAGACTGGTGGACACTGGCCCTGAGAAATGGCACTGGACAGAAAAGACTGTCAGTGACCTCATTTTACAGTCATTCTAATTTTAATTAGTTGTGTCTAGCCCCCCAGGAAAATGAATGGTTCTGGGCTATGCCCAGCACCCACCTTGCATTTCTCTCCTGCAATGTTTGAGCCAGTGTAAACTCCCCAAGTTTAAAACTCTCCCACTTGGGGCAGCACGAGTTCCTCTTGGCTATGGTGAAATAAGAGATGTCATGCCTGCCAGGTTTCAAGCATCCACCAACTAGAAATTGGGAATGTGAGCCCTTCATTTAACAGAAATATTATGGTTCATGTCACAAGGGGTCTGCGTGTAGGCTTAGGGGAAATGTGGCAGTTTCCATCAGGGATCATTAAAGATTTCCTGGCTCAGGTGAAGAATGTTTTAAGATGAAATAAAGCAACCAAAAAAGGGAAGTGTTGGTTTAAAAACCTGTTTTAATGGAATCGGTGATTTTCGGCTCTCTTCATCAGCCCAGCGGTAGTAAACCTACTGTAGTAGTCGTAGTTTACTACTGATAGGATTGATTGTCAGCCAGGACTTCTTAATTGGTTAGTTAAATTTGTGAAGCTGCATATCTCTTCAGTGAATTCCCTTTGCTTAAGATCCAAATATAATCACATCATAGATTTGGAAATAGCAGGATCGAAAATTTGAATGAACTAGAAGAGGGAAAATGTTATGTGTCAAAACTATTTTATCGACAGCAATATCCTTGTGGTTAAGGGTTTTTGAAACATCCTCCATCCACTGTTGGGTTCCCAGTAATTAGGAACCACAGCTGTGCTGATAAGGGCTGGGGTGGCGGAGGGGGGGGAGGGAGAGGCAGAGGAGAAGTGCAGCCTGACCCAGAACAGCCCTCTGTGATGGCTGTGGGATTTCTGGCAAACATCTGTGTTGATAAAGTTGGGAGAAGGTTTGCTCTGACACTGACCGGGTAAAGGATCATTTGTTCCTCTGTGATCTGTATCTTGCCCTACCTTTTGATGCATAAATGTAACCATTTAATCTTGCAAGATTTTAATTGACACTTTGAAATGAACTTTTGGAGTATAAATGCAACCTCAGTTGCATTTTTTGAAGCACTGGTCAAATGGGTTGGAGTCCACCGACCCATTGAGATCCCTGTGTCCATGACAACGAAGTAAGTTTTCATCCTACTTTCCTACTGTGTATCTACTATTTTATTACAAACTTGGGTATAAAAATAAAGGTTTTTTAATATCATCATCTAGTTAGTCATCCTTTAAAAAAAATAAAAATATCAAGGCTGGGGAGGTCACTTGGTGGTGAGCAGATGTCTAGTGTGTGCTAGACCCTGAGTGTGATCCTGTACCAAATGCCTCTCCCCGTAACACTATTGGTCTTTGGATACCAGTGACCTCTAGCATCAGTGGATGTGGACTCTATTAGAAAGAAAACAAAGTAACAGGAATAAAAATGGCTCACTATTGTAACTGAGAATTTTCACACACGACTTCCTAGCTGTAGGTTTTTACAGGTCCCCAAATGGTGAGAAAACAAATATAAAAATGCTAAAAGTAAGTCTTAAATTCAATCTTCGAATAAAAAATGACACATTTCAGCTTATACACATTTAAAACTTCTCTATTGCTTATCTTCTTTTATTGTTGAGTATAGGTAGCCCAGGTTTTTATTCCAATCTCCTTTGAAACTAAGAATTTCCTTATAACAAGGTATTACCACAAAGACATAAAGAAAAATGTTTTAGTGCTTTGCTTCTTCCATTCAAAATGTCCCCTGAGAACCACAAGGAGTGGTCCCCAAGTGCTGTGTGGAAGAATGAAAGAAAGAAAGAAAGAGAAAAAATGAGAAAGAGAGAAATGAAAGAAAGAAAGAAAGAAAGAAAGAAAGAAAGAAAGAAAGAAAGAAAGAAAGAAAGAAAGAAAGAAAGGAAGAAAGAAAGAAGGAAAGAAATAAGGAAAGAAAAGAAAGAAAGAAAGAAAGAAAGAAGAAAGAAAGAAAGAAAGAAAGAAAGAAAGAAAGAAAGAAAGAAAGAAAGAAAGAAAGAAAGAAAGAAAGAAAGACTTCATCGAAGACTATAGAATACAAACTGGCATATGAATAATAAAAGCTTATCATCAGTGATTAGCAGAAAAATACAAATCAAAGCATCAATGAGCTATCAAATCTACACAGGTAAAAATAGCTCATATTATTAAGGTCTTAAGCAATAGGCAGTGGTGGGAAGTTGGGAAAAGGGAACTCTTGTTCATGTTGGTAAGTATATAAATTTGTTCATCCTTTCTGAAAAACTCTGTAAGATTTCTAAAAATAAAATTAAAAGTAGGACCACATTATGGTCCAATAATTCCACCCTAGCTAGCAATCCAAAGAACACAAAAACACTAATTCAAAGAGCTATATATTTGCACCTCTATTCATTGTAGCACTGTTTGTGAAAGTCAAATCTGGAAACAACCCAAGTACCCAATACTAGATGGGTGGATAAGGTAGATAAATTGTATAGGAACGATGAAGCACTACATGGATATAAGGACCATTGGAGGATTGGGGAAATAACTCAGAGGTCATGGGTGAGCAATCCTAGATAATAAAGTCAAGTGTGACACCTAGCACCATTAAATCTGAGCACTGTCTGAGTAGGCTTGATGGAGTCCTTCCCCTGGGGCCCTGGTGACTGCAGCACTACTGCGTCTGAGCGGCAGCACACTGCCAGGTCCTGACAAGGAACCCTCTGGCCTGTTTGGTTAACTAGCCCTGGAAGTGGCCTCTGGACCCTGAACATACCCAGGAGTCCCTGTCTCCGACATTTACCGCCACCAAAAACCATGAAATTTTGCATCCAGTGTGAAAAGATCAGAAAGGTGTCCAGCTACATGAAAGAAGCCTGAAAGAGAAAGAAATAATGAAAGTCTCACCAATATGTTGTATAGAAAAAAACAAACCCAGAGTAGAGACAGTGTCCGTTAAAAAAATGTTAGACTAACCACAGAATTGAAGTTACAAGGGGTGGGGGAAGTCGAGTGGACTAAAATGGCCCAAAGGACACTTATGGAAGAATGTTGGTGCTTTGGTGGGGGGGGGGTGCTATGGAAACATGCCCTGAAACAAGTACATATTTATATTTTTCTAAACCCAGGTTACCTAATGAGAATAATAAAATAATGAAAGATTCTATTCGTAGGAAGCTTACAATGGCTTAAATTGTAGAAAAAGTATGGAGTTGTTTTAGATCATTTTATACACTACGGTTAGTCTGGTGTTCTGAGGTGGCACGCAGGTGGAAACTCTGTATAATTTGCTTCAAAAACAGAAATGGGAGTCAGAGACATAGCACCGTGGTTAAGTGGCCTGCACTGCAGCCAGCACTGGGTTCACTGAGTAGCAACGTATTTGAACAGAGTTAGGAGTAAACCCTTAGTACAGCTGGGTGTGGGCCCAATATGTTCATTGCAGCACTGTTTACAATAGCCAGAATCTGGAAAAAACCCGAGTGCCCTAGAACAGATGACTGGTTGAAGAAACTCTGGTACATCTATACAATGGAATACTATTCAGCTGTTAGAAAGAATGAGGTCATGACGTTTGCATATAAGTGGATCAGCATGGAAAGTATCATGCTAAGTGAAATGAGTCAGAAAGAGAGAGACAGACATAGAAAGATTGCACTTATCTGTGGAATATAGAATAATAAACTATAAGACTAACACCCAAGAATAGTAGAAATAAGTACCAGGAGGTTGTCTCCATGGCTTGGAGGCTGCTCTCTCATTCTGGGGAACTCAGAGAAGAGAACACCAAGTAAAATGTGGTTGGAGGTCATGTGGGGGAAAGATGATGCGGGCCCAATATAGACTAGAGACTGAACACAATGGCCACTCAACACCTTTATTGCAAACCACAACACCTAATCAGAGAGAGAGAACAAAAGGGAATACCCTGCCATAGTGGCAGTGTGGGTGGGGGAAGACCGGACTGGGGAGGGGGGGAGGGATGTTGGATTTACTGGTGGTGGAGAATGGGCACTGGTGAAGGGATGGGTTATCAAACTTTGTAAGGGAGAAACATGAGCACAAAAATGTATAAATCTGTAACTGTACCCTCACGTTGACTCACTAATTAAAAATAAACTATTAATTTAAAAAAATAAAATAAAATGCAAAGAAATAAATACATATTTGTACATATCCATACCTACTAATATAAATAATATAAACATTCTAAGATTTTTAAGGGAGTTAAAAAATTGTTCACAATAAATAAAAATTGTTCACAATAATTCAATATGTGTATTATTAATACTGGTGTTAATATTCAAACACCAATCCCACCACAATGCACCTTCTCACCATCATGAGAGGAAAATGTGTGAAGATTGTTGTATTTCATCCTGGAACCATTTAAGCCCTTGTATAAGAGATTACAAGCATGTATGTTAAACCCAAACAAATGTGTTCTACTTTTGGTACATCAGTGGGCTAGAATATAAGAGGTTGCCTGGCAGGCCACAAATGTGGCCGTGCACTCCAGGATGTTCTATTTTGCTCTCTTTCTGGAGCTTTATTTCATCTTTTCTGGATCTTGGCTGTTGATAAGATTATACGGTACCGGGGGCAGTTGTGGGTGTGACTGCCAAGCTACTGAGAAACTAGGAAACCTGGGGGAGGAGGTCAGTCCCACTCTGAGTGAGCTTGGAGATCTCAGTCACGGGTCCTGCATACCTGTTTTTTTCTGCAGGTTCCCCCATAGGTGATGCTCATCCGAGCCTGTGAACAGAGGAGCTTTGAGCATGGCTATGGCTGGGTTCTGGAGGTTTTTGGCTGCCGGGCTTCTACTGGGGCAGGGAGGGAAACTCAACTCGTCCCCCTCTGAGTTGCCCTGGTAAAGACAGCTTGGTGCAGGGTCAGTAGGTTCTATCTAAACATTCTAAGTTTTGAGATGTGTGGACTGAACACTAAATAAAACATAATTCTGGTAATGAAGGGATTCAGACTTCATTAATATTTTCCACTGACACCTTGAAATACCTGCTGTTAGACTTCATAGTCAAATGAAATTGTGGGTCTCTATATTTATAGACTTGTGATAAATATTCTAGAATCTGAAAATAAGAAAGTGTAAAAAGTATAGGAGTTTGACATTCATGCCCAGGAAATGACTCTACTCTATGGGGAATTACTCATACTTTTCATTGTCGAAGAAAATGAAGACATGGTTGCCCATATACAAGAGAGTTTCTAGTTTAAGGAAAATTAGGAAATGAGTTTTTATTTCTGAGTATCACGTGTCTACAGAAAAATCATGGCATTATAGTACCCACAATATCACCCTATTCAGAGGGAATGTCTATTGTGCAGAGTACTAGTCAGGAGAGGTGCAGAAGTCTGTTTTGGTCATCAAGGTAAGAGATGATTAAGCTCTATAGTAATCAAGATCGCATTAGCCAGGCAAGATCATCTGTAATGAATTTTACTTTTTAATATTTTAGTTGCATATATCATTATTCAGAGGCAACTAACCGAAGAGAAATCAAATTTTAAGCAAACTATCCACATATCCAAAAGCACAAAGTTAATGGGGAGAAAACAACAACTATAATAAACTTTGAATTATACATATATTTGCTATATGTATATATATACATGTATATGAGGATTCTATAATATTTTCTGAACATAAGAGATATTATGAGTTTAAGAGCACAAAATAGATAAAAAAAACAGTCTCAAACTTCTGGGACAGCTATATACCTATTAATTAATTAGCTAATTAATTAATTTATTATTTTGGACCTCACAATAGGTACTTAGGTGGCCCCCAAGCCCTCAACAGTGCTTCTTAGCCAGCTGGGTCTGTCATTTGATCTAAGGGCAGGGCCAGAGTGATAGTACAGCTGGTAGGTTTACCTTGCATGATGGCAAACTGGCTTCCATCTCCTGGACCCCATCTGGTCCCTGAGCACCTCCAAGAGTGATCCCTTAGTGCAGAGCTAAGAGTAAGCAATGAGCACTGTGGGGGTGAACCACAAACAAACAAAATCAATTCAAGGACCTGGGAATGCAATGCTGACTTTGGTGCCAAAAATTGGCCGCCAAAGTGTTTCTGGACCTCTAGGACCGCACACAGTGATGCTCAAGAGTATATAGTTCCAGGAATCATACTTGGGTCAGGCACATGGTATGTGTCCTAACTGCAGTATTACCTCCCTGCCCCTTATCATTTTACTGTTATAAATATCAATCCCCACTCCACTTTTTAATATCTACAAATCTTAACTCAATTTTATCTAAGGTCCTTAAACTATTTGTTCTGTAGTAATTTCAGTTAGTTCAGATTCTTCAAGCAATACACATGATATTTCTTTCTCCTGTTTCTCAGTGAGTTATGCTTTTGCAAATATCACACTTAAAGTGGTGGTGTGTGGGGGAATGAAGGTATACTATGATGAGCATCTAAATAATTATGCAAATTTTAAACTATCAAAGATGTAGAACACCTAGAATGTAACTTTGACAAACATTCTTTTTAAACATATATGATCAAATTAAAACAAATATTAACTGTATTGTATCATGTTACTTTTCTTTGTATATTACTTCTGGGATTCCACCATGTGGGAAATCTCTGTGTAATGACAAACCTTTTCAAGAAATAACCATGATTTATAGATCAAAGAAGCATAAAATGTGATGAGAGATGTAACATAAACACCTAAATTATATTTACTTTGCTCATGAACAATTCTTCTGTTTTGAATTTCAGATGATTATTTTTTAAAAAGGTAATCATATTTTTATATTTAACCTCCCAAAGGTTGTCATTTAATTCCAAAGCTCTTTTCAATCAGCTAAGTTACTATATTTATTCTTTCTTCAATGGCTATAGAAAAACAAAACTGCCTATATATGAAACTTCTGCTATAGCAAAAATAGTATCTAAAGAATCATAAAAACACACCATCATAGTTATAGTGTTTTATTAAAGCAGGAAGAAGTTTCATTTCTTGCAAGAATACTGAGTAAGTTTTTAGGTTAAAAATCTCTAACAAAATAAATAGCTGTGATGAATTTTATCCTAAGGCAATAAAATTATAAATAATTACATGTAAAGTCCTACATGGGCAGACAAGTGTTATAGATTGCTCTCTCTCAGTCTATTGCTTAACTTTTATGTTTTTTTAAAAATATTGCGGCCACACCCAGCAGTTCTCAGGAGTAAGTCATTGCTGTGAATTCAGGCAGCTAACTCTAGTGGTTCTCTGGGAACCATTTGAGTTGTCTGGGTTGGCTACATTCAATGCAAGCACCTTGCCCACTTACTATTTAAACTTTTTTATGGTATGGTGATATTTGATTTTTTTTTTCTTTTTGGGTCACACCCGGTGATGCACAGGAGTTACTCTTGGCTCTGCACTCAGGAATTACCCTGGGTGGTGCTCAGGGGACCATATGGGATGCTTTGAATCAAACCCGGCTGTGTGCAAGGCAAACACCCTACCCACTGCACTATCACTCCAGCCCCTTAAATATAATTTAAAGGATAAATTCTATTGGAACAAAATTCCAACATGTTAAAAGAACATGAAAAAATACGGTAAAAATCAATAAAAGTAAATGAACTTAAAAAAAAGAATAAACAAAAGAAATGTAAGAAGTTCAAGTAAATACAAAATAGATCAAATGATACACATATATTTAATTTCCAAGTCCAGAGAAAAATATATCTACATAATAAGCTTCTAAATCTTTGCAATCATCTATGCCTACCACATGTCTCTACAATTCAATATAAAGGCCATGTTTTTCACCAATATTTTACCAAACATTTATGTTTTTTCAGATCCAATAATTCAACAAGATTGATACAATTTATTTCTGATTATATTGAAAATCATCCCTTTGGTTGGTTTCTACCATAGCAAACCTTGTTCAAAAATCACCCTATTTAGCCTGGATTATCGCATTTGTCCTTTACTGGTTTTTCTTTTATTCCCTATTTCATTCTGTTTCTATGAGAAGAGAGAAATTAAAAGTGGATTTGAGATCCACTTCTCATAGTAACGACCATGTTGATTTGCCTACCTGCCTACTCTACCAATTCCCAATTATATCTCCCAGGAGATGTGTACCAACCAGCAAAATTCATGGAAACACATTCCTGAAGTTGAAAACTCTAAAGTGAAGGTGAGAGGCAGTTTTGTCTGGTACCTGCCCTGTTGCAGCCCTGAGGGTCACACCCGAACTGAAGCACTGTAGAAACTCCTAGGGCTCCACTTTCCCACTTTACAAATACTCTCTGCAGCGATACAATACTGTGAAAATGTCAGGTACCCCAGTGCTCAGACTGAGAACTCTGGTGTCTTCTTGGAGTCAGATGGGCAGCTTGTCCCCACCCTATGTACTTCTAGAAGCCATGAGAGCCATGTCCACCTCCCACAGCTGCTGTCATGTTGACTGACCCTCTGCTCCCCCATTCCCAACTAAACCACCCAGAACTTGAACAACACGCAGCTAAAACTCATGGAAATACCAGTCCCCATGGCTAATAACTCTGGGGTGCCCTTGGGAGGTAGGCGGGCCTGTAGCATCCCTACAGACCAACAGCACCTGCCCTATTGAAGCACCAGCAGCTGTACCCACACACCACTGCTACAGTCATACCAAGGACCGAACTCCCATGCTTTACCAATATGCTTTGTAGAGATGCCAAATTGCAAATAATTTCAAATATGCCAGTGCCCAGGCTAAGAACTCTGGTATTTCCCAGAGTCAGTGTGGGCAGCCCACTTCACTGTCCTCAGACTTCTGGAAGTCACAGAAGTCACACCCACCTCTCACAGCTGCTTCCATGTTAACTCACCCACCGGCCCTGTTGTAACAATTCCCTGCTAAATCTCTCGAGAGATGCACGCCAAACAGATAAATTTCTGGAATTATCTGCCTGTGCCCCAGAAGCCACACCCATACCTCACTGCTGTAGTCACTCCAGTGCCTCAACTCTACCATTTCAAGAGTATTCTCTGCAGAAATACATAACTGAAAATAATTTCAAGTACCCCAAATGCCCAGGCGGAGAACGCTGGTGTTTCTCAGAGTCAGCCTGGGTAACCTACCCTAAACCCTGTACTTCCAGAAGCTATGGCAACCATGTCCTCCTGCCACTGCCACTGCCATGTTGACTCGCCCACAGGCCTGGTTCCACTGGTTCCTAATTAAATCTCATAGGAGATACATGCCATGCAGCTAAAATTCATAGAAACACATATTTCCATGGTTGAAAGCTCTGGGGCACTGTCGGTGGGCAGATTGGCCAAGTACCCACCCTGCAGAAGCCTGGGGTGCCACACTCACACCCCCACCACTGCGGCTACGCCAATGGCTCAACTCCAGCACTTCATGCATTCTCTGTAGTAATGCAAAACTGAAAATCATTTCAGAGAGCACGATGCCCGAGCTGAGAACTTTGGTATCTTCCTGGAGTCGGTGGCATCCTTCCCTCTGCACTTGTGGAAACCATGCACACTTCTCAAAGTGGCTGCCATGTTGACTCACCCACCGGCCGTGCTCTACTGATTCCTGACTAAATGTCACAGGAGATGCACACCAAGCGGATAATGAAGAAACAGGATGGCAGCAACTCCAGTTTGGAAAGCCAGACTTTATTTTGTACCCTCAGGGTCATGCGTTTACAACCTAGAAAGAAAATCATGCCAGATGCCAAGGGCATGGACATAAATGCCCAGACCGCAGATAGCAAGGATGATTCAAGCAACTCTAATGAGACGTGCTAACCATTCTGTTTTGCTTCTGTACCTCTGCTTGCTTGCTCAAGGCCACGAGAATGCACCTGGCAGGGGGCACCCAGACACACAGACACGTTGGCAGGAGGGCATAAGGCTTAAAAACCTCTCTTGAGTGGACGAATGAGAACCCAGGGAGTAGACCCAGCTTTTGAACTCTCAGCAGTGAGTCCCTTGAATGAGTGCTCTTAGCACTGAGTCCCTTGTATGAGTGTTTTGGTGTGTGAATAAAACCTTGAAAAATCTGTTCTGTCTCTGTGTGTCTCAGTTGGCAGCTGAACTCAGGCTTGTGGCATCTTAACAGACAAATTCATGGAAATACCTGTCCCCATGGCTGAAAACTCTGAGGGCGCTCTTGGGGGGCAGTGTCCACTTTGCCCAAGCTGGAGAAGATGGACCCATACTCCACCACGCTGTCACGCCAAGGGGTCAACCCCACCACTTCAGAAATAATCTCTGTAGAAACATGAAACTGCGAGTAACTCCAGGTTCCTCAGCCCCAGCATGAGAAGTCTGGTGTTTCTCAGAGGCGGGGTTGGAAACCCCCAGCCACCATCCTTCCACGTGCCATGGCAGCCACGCCCACCTGCCACAGTCACCGGCATGTTGACTTCCACAGGCTCTAATCTACTGATTCTCCACTACATTTCCCAGAAGACGCATGCCAAGCAGCTAAAATTGATGGAAACACCAGTCCCCGTGCAGAAGTCCCTGCAGCTGCACACACAGCCCTCTACTGCAGTCATGCCAACAGTTCAACTCCATCACTTCACGTGTACTCTCTGCAGAGATACCAAACTGCAAATAATCCCGTGTGCCCTGGAGCTCAGGCTGAGAATTTGGAATTTTAGGAATTGCGGTTGACAGCTCTGCTCTCTCCCTACGTTCCAGAATCCTGCTTTTCATGCCACATCTGACACCGTGTTGATTCAACCGCGGGCCCTGCTCTACAGACTCCAGACTAAATCTCCCAGGATTGTAACACTGACAGCTAACATTTATGTGGAAAACCAGCTCCTGTGGCTAAAAACTTGGATGAGCTCCGGAGGCAAGTGGGCTAGTACTCCCACCCCCACCCCAGCTGAAGTCCCAGAAGCCACACCCACACCCCACTGCTGGAGCGTCGCCAATGGCCCAACTCCACTGCTTCCTGAATATTCTCTTCAGACACACAAAAACTGAGAATAATTTTAGGTACCCCAGTGTCCAGGCTGAGAACTCTGAAGTTGTGACGGGCAGCCTGCCTGCCCCTCCATGTTCTTCCTTCCCCCCTCCCGCACCCCACCTAACCATCCCATCTCTGTACTTCCAAATTCTGCAGGAACACATTAGTTACATTGTAAAGTTACATAGAAGACAACTAAACTCATCTAAAAATGCAATAGCAATAACACAAATTGCTCAACTAGCAACAAGCAGTTTAGAAAATTCTTAAATAAGGACTTAACAACCCCATAATCAGATCTAACAAACTTCACATAAAAATTGATTTACATACTTATCTATTTTAATATTGAAGTTTTGGTATCATTTAATTTTAACACTAGAATTTAACTAACAGTGTGGCCTATAACTACCTTAAAATACATTTTAAAATGTTTAAATGAATTCAAACATATTGCACCCTGGGTAAAATCTTATAATGTGAAACTAACTGCATAACAGCTAAACTATTTTATGACACGATTTTATGGCAAGACTAGATTTACCTGTATGTCTTACACAACTAAATTGTGGATACAATCTATAAAATAATGTTTTTCAATCACTGGAACATAGTAGGACGGCAATTCATGTGCTTTTTAGAAGCATAAATTATGAGCCTTACATAAACTCCATATTAATGTGTAGAGGAAATTGCTGGCCACAGCAGAAAGGAAGAGAATGAACCCACATTCTGAGCAATGCTTCGGTAAGAGTTACAGAGCTCAGCATTCAGGAGGTTCCAATAGAGTTATCTAAAGTCAGTATTGGGAAGAAAGAGCTCAAGGGCTATGGAAGAAAATGCCTCTAAAGTCTTCATTTGATTTCTTCTTGACACATAGGTGTAAGGAAATTATGGAGGTGCGGAAAGAACTATGAAAGGGAATGAGGCAGAGAAATCCATGAAGCTCACAAGTAAGTTCTCATTTTCTCTTAGAGTTAAGAGCCTCAAAGTTCTTATCGGGTAAAGCACTCTGAAGGTTACTGCCTCAGTTGTGGGGAAAATTACTTGTGGAATAGAGGCTTCTCTGACTTCACTCCAAAAATCTTCTAAAAAGGCTTTGATGGTGTCAAACTGATCTAAAGCAATTTCATACCACAGAATAAAACTAAAACCTATTTGAAAGAATATTAAAATGTGTATACCCCCAAACCAATATTTTATATTCTGGCCTTCTTAGGCATTGAACTCTTTTGATAATTTAAAATTCTAATCGTGATACTTTTGGATTTGACCTAATTTGAAAAGACTCTTTGCAGATAATCAAATTTAACAAGGTCATTAAAGTTGACCCTAACACAAATATTGGCATTATGTGTTCTGTTGTTGAAGTAACATTGGTTTGCAAGAGTTTACATATTTATGTTTTATTGGTATGATGTTCCTATGCCAAAGTTACCCCTAGCAAAACTCCAATATCCCTCCAGCACTGTCTATTGAACTCTTTCAGCCTATTGTTCTTCCTTCTGTTTGGTGAACTAAATTCAGTAGTGAGATCACTGTATCACTGTATCACTGTCATCCTGTTGCTCATCGATTTGTTCGAGCGGGCACCAGTAACGTCTCCATTGTCAGACTTGTTACTGTTTTTGGCATATCAAATACACCACAGGTAGCTTGCCAGGCTCTGCCATGGGGTCGAGATACTCTCGGTAGCTTGCAGGGCACTGTGAGAGGGGTAGAGGAATCGAACCCAGGTCAACCACGTGCAAGGCAAATGCCCTTCTTGCTGTGCTATCGCTCCAGCCTCAGTAGTCAGATATAATGGCTTATTTTAATTAGATTGTATGTGATCAGTTGCTTTGTTTCTTTATACAACACATAGGAATATTTGGACATAAGTATGCACAAAGAGGTGGTCATATGATGACGGAGGTAGATACTGGAGTCATGCTTCTCTTGCTAGAAGAGAAATAGTACTTCCACTCTTGGAGGGGTGAGGGAGAAGAGACAGATGAGAAGCAATGGAGGCCAGGCTTGGGGATTCAGGTAGAAAGGTGTTTTTGAGGAATGGTAGAGACAAATATCTAAATCACAGAGTCAACAACACTGAAATCATGAGACTCAAACTTTAACAACCAAACTGAAAGGTGCCTGTCTAAAAGGCAGACTCTGGGGCCAGGTGGATATTGGAAGGAATTTGGGGACTCTGTGGGAGGGAAGATACCACTGGTGGTGGGATCAGTGCTGCAATCTATGTGTCTAAAAGTCAACTATGAATAACTTTGTATAACATGGCACTTTAATAAAATTAAAAATAAATTTAAAAGATCTGTTAAATGCCATTAAATTAACAAAATTTATAATACTCCTACTCTAAGAAACTTGAAGCAGCACGGAAAATAATTTAGCTCTTATTTATTGGTAATATCAGTTTACAGCACTGTCACAATCACAATATCCCGTTAATCACAGATTTCTCAGGCGGGCTCACTAACATCTCATTTCGTCCTTTCCCTGAGATCTTAGAGGTTTACTTCGACTTGGCCCTCCTAAGGATGTTGCACTGGGGGCTCTTCAGGGTCAGGGGAATGAGATGCAGCTTGTTACTGGATTTTGCATGTGAATACACCATGGGGAGCTTGCAAGGCTGTCCCATGGGGGCAGGAAACTCTCAGAAGATTGCCAGTTTCTCCTAGAGGGAGAAGTAGGCTAAAGAAAGCTCTTATTTATTGGTAATATCAGTTTACAGCACTGTATAAGTTTTAAATGGACAGTGTCTCTCCACAGTTCTGTGTGCATTATGTTGCATTTGCTACCAAATATAGAGTCACAATCGACCATCAACTAATTACTCATGATAACTATAGTTTTAATGTCAAAATACAAGATTTTTTTTGTCCTTTGCTTTGTTTCTTCATGCAAAAAATGAGGAAAATCACACATCATTGCATTTACATGATTGTGTAGATTTTAAGTGCATAGTGATTCTCTTCTCCGTAGTACTACATGTATTATACTGTGGTGCATATATTTACTACCAAATATAGTTATGATCTAACATAAACTAATTACCATGATAATTATAATTTTATTGTCAAAGTACAAGGTTCTTTGGTTTATTTGCTTGGTTTCTTCATATAAAAAAAAATAAAGTAAAGCATCCATCATTGCATTTTTTTCCTCTGATTTATTTCAGTTTGCTTAAGCTCCCTTTCCCAGGACCATCATGTTGTTGCAAATGACAAGAATCCATATTTCTAGAAGTTTTCAAACCTCCAGAACAACATAGAAGTATTTCTACTGTTTTGAACCTCTAGGTTTGTGGGAATTTGGCACCTCAAAAAAAAAAAAACTAATGCATATATAGCAATTAAAAGTTATCAAGCACACAAAGAAGTAAAAAGTATGAGGTATAATAAAGAGTAAATGGGAGAATTGGTAGGTAAGAAAAAATGCTATATGGTAAAACATGCTTTAATACTATTCAATAAATTACAGCAAAACACAAGCATTATAATAGATATTGAGACATATAGTGAATCACCTTTGTAAACTGCAAGGGCTGAGGTAAAAAATAAAGTATACAGAATAACAATTTATTATACACTGCAGAAAAAATATCTCACTTGAATGCCTAGCATATAAATTATGCAAAAAGGAATAGAGAAAGAACAAGTACTAATGCAAAAGTAAACATGAAGGCCCTCCTCCCTCAGCTGCACCATGGTGGCTCACCCACTGGCCCTGCTTCACCAATTCACAATTCAATCTTTGAGGACATTCATGCCAAGTTGCTAAAATTTATGAAAACACAGTCCTTGCAGTTTGAAACAAAAATAATAACACTGAAGGCTCAACTAGCAACAACAGATTAATAATTTCTTAGATAAGGTCTTAACAATCCATGACAGTAACAATTTCAAATCGAAACTGATTTTTTTTTTACTTATGGGTTTTAATATTGAAGTTTTGTTATCCAATCAATTTCAACTCAAGAATTGTATCAACTGTCCTGGCTTTTTTTCTACATTAAAATAAATTTAAAAATTGAAAAAAACGCATTAATTATTTTAGAATGAAGGTAAATGTATGGGTAAGTAATTTCTCATAAAAAGAAATATTGCAAGATAGAACAATTTTCAGATGTTAATATTTATGTCATTATAAATGAAATTTTTACAAGTATCTTCTAAAATTCACAAACACCAGATGTTTTTGTGGTGACATGTTTTGAAGCTTGACAAAACAAATGAACAACAAAAATTGTCAACTTATAATTGTATACCAAATAAATTTTTAATCTTAAATTTATGACTTGTTTAAGTCTCTAGATATTCTCACTTTTCTCATTTGTTATATTCTAGTAAAGCTGGCCCACTTCTAGTCAGTCAATCTAACATTTCTAAAACCATTTTCTGACATTATGTAGGCTTTAGCTTAGGGGTTTCATGATTAACTTAGCTATGTATATATAAAACTAATATACCTCTCAATAGGGGGAAATTATGCATTAGAAGGTAGAAAACTTGATATACAGTGGTTAATTAACATCCTGAGAATATAAAAAAATATAAAAGAAACAAAAGAGATCTACTTGTAAATCTTCCTGACTTTGAGAAATCTTCTGGCTCTTTGTTAAATAAAACAATTTAGTTGTTTATTGGGTCTCAGATGATTGAGTGACCCACAAGGTAACAAAATTTGGATTAGCATATCTACCTCTTACTATGAACAAAAAAATCTTTCACAGAAAATCTCAACATTCCTCTCTTTGTGTTTCACTGACAATAGCTGACTCAGTTAACCCTTGTGATTCTGCCCACCCCACACCCCTCAACTACATGACTTTTGAATATCTTATAAAAGAGCATTAGGGGCTTGAGGTTGCTATTACAAAAGCAAACTATTTCTACCACAGAGGAATTTATTTTAATCATTATTTGATAGTTATGTCTCCATTCCTCCCATTATAGAAATAAATTATTAGACATTCTTTGTAATGCATATTTAAGAGGAACTCCTTAAATCAACTTGACTTGGCCAATTTAGAATTAACTCAACAGTTTATTTCAGAGGTTCCCAAATTTGACTCATTGCCTCCTTTTCAGAAAAAAAAAAAAAACACTACACAACAGTGCCCTGGTAATCTATCTTCTTGAGCTGAGCAAACAGAAAGCACCACTCAATTGTACCTAAACCCCTCATAGATTACTCCAGTAGTTTTGCCATGTGTGATTTCCTCAGTGTGATCAGGAAATCAGAGACCAAGGTCAGCAGGAGAGGAGCAGTACCTTTTTTTTAGTACAATGAGTAAGTCACTTCTAGTCATTTCTATGATATGAATTACTTCCATGATATGTCAACTTCCATAATTCATTCACGGGTACCCATAGGAACTGCTGGTTTGGCAAATGTTTAATAAATGACCCATTTTACAATGTAACTATTCATCAGCAAGCTAAAGAGATTTTTATTGAATTGAATACATAAAATAGTTTGCGACTAGAGGATACTGGAGGGCAAATTACTAGTAGTGGTGATTAGTCTTTCATGATATGTCTTGCACATCAACATCAGAAAATAAAATAATGTGAATAAGGGAATAACTAATGTGATATATGTTTATATCAAAGCCTTATATAGACAGCTTTACCTCTACATTGTTACATATTTGAAGTACTATCTTATGGGCATGTGGCATTTAAGGTATTTCCTATGACATAGAATCAAAACTGTAGTCATTAAAAAGTTTGCCTTTGAACTATTTGATCACAGGTTAATTTGAGAGATGCATTTTGGTCAACTTCTGTGTGGTTATGGTTTATCTAGGTGTTGTCATTGTGCTGTGGTCACAGTTCATTTTGCCATGTCTTCTTCTCAAAACAGATTTGATTGAGACTTTCTGCTTACTTATTTCACACAATTAAAAACTGGGACTCAGTGCTTCAAAAAAAGTTGGTAACTTCACCTGGGATATTGGAGTAATCCAGGGGGCATTAGATACAATTGAGTGGTGCTTTCTGTTTGTTCAGCTCAAGAAGATAGATTACCGGGGCAGTGTTGTATAGTTTTGTTTTGTTTTGTTTTGTTTTCTGAAAAGGGGCCAATCAGTTAAATTTGGGAAACTCTGAAATAAACTTTTAGGAGTTAATTCCCAATTGGCTGAGTCAAGTCTTAAACATGCTTTATAGAGAATGTCTGATAGCTTCTTTCTGTAAGGGGAGAAATAGAGACAGCTAGGATTTACTGGACAGAAATAAGCTTCAGTGGATTGGTCAGATATTCTTACTTAAGGACAAGTATGCTAAATTTTTCTCTCTGCAATAATTTAAAGCAAATATATTGTGTTTATATGCTTCAACTTGAGTGGAAATAATTTTTATAGGAACTATTCAGAGAAGTGGAACCATGACCCTGTTTTTTGTTTGTATGTTATTTTCATTTTCTGTTCTTAAGCTTCATACTCAGCTTTTGATGTATGGGCATGTGGCCTTTTATTTTTATGCTGAGGTAATAGCTCTGTTGTGTGCTATAGATTCTACTAACTACTTTTGGTCCTGGTGAGGTGTTAGATAGTTCTAGTCATAAATGATATTAGGCAGACAGACTGATTTCTTTGATGAAATCTTCCATTTGCATCATCAATCTTTTCTTTGCTTGACAATTTCTCAAAATATTCAAATTATCTGTGGTTTCCTATTTTTAAAGATTATTAATGCCTTGCTCATCACTCATGACCTTACCATATCATTTCTACTTTTTTATTACACTTCGATCAAGGCCTCGTTATCTATCATTAAAATTATTGTGTCAGTCTCCATATCCTTTTGCTCTTAATCCTGATATTCTTGGAATACATTCTCTCTCCAACATTTATTTTTACTCTTTTGTAGGTCAGGTCATATTACAATAAATTAAATATTACTCTCCCTTTTTTATTTGACATTAAACTCTTGTCATGTTGAACAAGTTCTTAAATGTTTTGACCTGTGCATCATTCTCCAATGTAATCTCAAACTGGTTGCTCTCTTCTCCTCCTCTAAGATATGCACTTAATCACTGTTTCAACTGCATCCAATGCTCATCCCACCTCTTGAATATTTCAAAATTCACCTTAATGACTGTTCTCATTATCATCATCATCATCATCATCATCATCATCATCATCATCATCATCATCATCATCATCATCATCATCATCACTTGGTTTCTGTACCACACAGTGATGCCCAGGGCTTTCTCTTGGCTTTATGCAGAGGAATCATTCCTGGTGGTACTCATCTGGAGTGCAGGGATTTGAACCCAGCTAAGCTTCATGCAAAGCAAGCAATCTGACAGCTGTACTATCTATCTCTCTGACCTCAGTTACTTTCTCTTGAATCTATTCACTCAATCTGATTTCAATCATTATCTTCATAAAATGGGTTTCCTCTTAACTTGCTTATAAGAAATGTAATTTACAACCCCCTTCTTGATTGCAGTGTTTCTCATGAAACACATATGGATACATTTTATGTATTAGCGTCATCAAACACAGAAACACACTCATACAAATAACAAGTTGCTACAGCTTTCATAAGAAAAAGCACTTAACTCGTTTGTTCGCCAACGCATCATGCCAAACAAGAAAACTACATGAGTATATAAAATTCTCACTAGACACTTTTGAGTAAATCTTTCCTAAAACGTGAAACTGGAAAGAAAAAAGATAATGTCAGAGAGAACTCTTTACTAAACCATAACAGATGAGTTCTAGTTACTATTATTTGGTGATACCATAAATAGCTTTCTTTTAATAATGCAGTCTCCCTTTAGAATTTTTTTTTGTTGTTATACTTCTACCATTCCTGTTGTGAAAAATATGTAATAAATACAAATGGATGGTCATCAAAGGACACAGATTAGATTAATAGGAAATCTGACTGAAATTTTAGTTCTGGAAATCATCTATTTTAGCGAATCTGAAATTACATTCCAGTGGTTCTTTTCAGATAACTTGGGAGATGTTGTCTCGGGGAGTAGATGTGATGTCATTCATTTTAGAACTTGAAAAGTCTGAATATCACTTAATTGGGTTCCAAATCCTGAAAATCACTCATTAGTGGCAATAGTAAACATCATGTTGCAATAAGTAAAAGATTATAATAATTTTGGACTATTTCAATGTTGTCAGTTGAACATTGGCAGATTAAAAGAAAGGGTGTTTAGTTCTCATTATGTAATATAGAGTTATATCTAGATACAGTGAAAAGAGTAAAGGATAAAACATTTTCTATCCTTTAAGTTACAAGCACATTTGGTTCCATGTCATTTTAACTATTTTCATTACTTCCAAACTTAATTAATTTCCTCTTATTCTATTTTTAAACCATTCAATAAAGTACACATTTTAAAAAAATAATGCTCACTTAATGCTTTTTAGACAACCTAGTTTTTCCTCTTAATTGGGTGAATGAAGGGAAATGGCAAAGGTGAATAAAGTAAACAAAATGCAGCATCTGTCTTCAAGTAGGTTAACTCTAAAAGGGAATACTTTACATACATCTGGGGTTCTAAAAATATTTGTATTGCAAATATAGGTGCCTTTAGTAGTCAATATTTTCAAGACTCATGTTATTCTTTCAGGGAGTTTTTTTAAATTAATTAGTTTTCTAATGTAGACAGAAGCTACGGCTGTTGATGCAATTCTAGAGTGGAAATCCATTAAATAGCAAAACTTCAATATTAAATCAATAACTTAAAAACTCAATTTTTAATGTGATATTTCATCATGAGGTTAAGTCTTTGTCTAAGGATATTAAGTTGTTTGTTACTAGTTAAGCCTTCTGTGTTATTTTGTTTGTTGAGTTTAGGTGGCTTCTCTGTTGCTGTCCCATCTAATTTGGTTTGCTCCTACTGAAATTTCAGTATCATGGAATTAAAGAGGTGTCACATGGTATCAGATGCAGCTGTGTGCCAAGAGATTGCAGGATTTATGATTTGGGAAAATGAATTAACACGGTGGGAGCGTGGGAGGTGGGTGTGACTACGGGGGCTTCTGGAATTGTACATGGCATAAGCATGTACATAGGTGGGGAGAATAGGGTGAGGAGAGACAGCTCATCTCAAATCCCAGAAGACCCCAGAGTTCTCAGCCTGGACATCCGAGTACGTGAAATTTTTCACAGATTGGTGTCTCTGCTGAGAATTTTAGTGAAGTGGTGGAGTTGAACCGTTGGCTTGTCTGCCATAGAGGGGTGTGTGTGCAGCTGCTGTGACTTCGATCTCAGCCTGTCCCTCTCCTGACGGCATCCCAGAGTTTTCAGCCGGGGAGACTGGTGTGTCCAGGAATTTTTTGCTACTTGGCTTGCATCTCCTCAGAGATTGAGTACTGATTAGATAAAGCAGGTCCAATGAGTAAAGTATTATGGTGGCGGCTGTGGGAAATGGGGAATTAAACTTTTGAGTTTGTTTGTGTACACCACTCACCTTATTATTAAATAAGTAAGGCATTAGTATATGCAAAATACATAATGTAGTCACTGAGACTTGTAATATTTTTTATTCCTTTATTAAACCTCTACAGAAAAATATGGAATAGTGATAATTACTCCTGAAATTTCTCAGAACTTTATTTATACAAAAATTAATGTATTGAGTATTATTTTATTAATATGTTTATAGGGCTGGAGCAATAGCACAGCGGTAGGGTGTTTGCTTTGCACATGGCCTACCCGGATTCCATTTGTTCGCCCCTCTTGGAGAGCCTGGCAAGCTACTAAGAGTATCTCATCCGCTCAGCAGAGCCTGGCAAGCTACCTGTGGTGTATTCACGATGCAAAAAACAGTAACAAGAAGTCTCAAAATGGATACCTTACTGGTGCGTGCTCGAGCAAATCGATGAGCAAGGGGATGACAGTGACAGTGATACAGTGATCAAATAACTTAAGGAAGTGAAATTTTCTCATAATAGATGGATAGGCATTCGAAAAATCAGCCAGCTTATAAGTATATGTTACAAAATATAATGAACTATAAAACAAAAGGCCCATAGTATTGAAAATTTAGTAATCTTTTAATTAATTGCCAACATTACACCTTAATAACATTGCTGAAGTTAAAAGAGAGGAAATCAATTTCTAACTATCACTCTGGAATTTAAGATAGCTTACATTATGTATTTTAGTGTCCTTTTTGTATCTTATTGTTTAGCTCTAAAGTCTAACACATTTGCTAATTAATAATAAAATTATTAATCACTGTCACTGTCATCCGTTGCTCATCAATTTGTTTTAGTGGGCACCAGTAACGTCTCTCATTGTGAGACTTATTGTTACTGTTTTGGGCATATCCAATACGCCACGGGTAGCTTGCCAGGCTCTCCCATGCAGGCGCAATACTCTTGGTAGCTTGCCGGGCTCTCCGAGAGTGGCAGAGGAATTGAACATGGGTTGGCTGTGTGAAAGGTGAATGCCCTACCTATGTGCTATCACTCCAGCCCAATATTAATAATAATATTAAGAATATTTTGTATACTTATGTTACCTGGGGCTGAGACATCCAAGCCTGCTCAGATCGAGACTGGGCCTCTTCGCCCAGACTTACCATTTTTCAGTAGCTAGGCTGTCACACCCAGGGACTGCCCCCAGCACTGTGTAATCCCACCAAAGGCCAACATCCAAAGATTTAAAACCAAGCTCCTGGAAGAGAGTGACGCAGAGAGTCTCCCGCCCGAGTGCCTGGCTGTCTTCCCCAAGGCCCCACGGAGGGGGTGGTCTCCAATCAGAGCTTCTGTGGCCAAAGACCTCCAGAGCCTAGCCACAGCCATGCTCAAGGCCGTTATCCACAGGTTTGGAAGAGCCTTACACATGAAGGTACTGGCAGAGGAATCCAGGTGTGCGGGACCCGGGGCTGAGACCTCCAAGCCTGCTCAGATTGAAACTGGGCCTCTTCCGCCCAGATTTCCCATTTTCCAGTAGCTAGGCAGTCACACCCAGGAACTGCCCCCAGTGCCGTGAAATCCCACCAAAGGCCAACATTCAAAGACTTAAAATCAAGCTGCCAGAAGGAGACATCTTATAGCCTACTTCTACCTCTCAGAGAACCTGGCAAGCTACTGAGAGTTTCCTGCCCACAAGGGAGAGCCTTGCAAATTCCCCATGGTGTATTCATATGCGAAAACCAGTAACATTGCTAGGTCTCATTTCCCTGACCCTGAAAGAACCTCCAATGCAGCAGGGAAGGACGAGTAAAGAGGCTTCTAAAATCTCAGGTCTAGGATGAATGGAGACATTACTGAGACCGCTAGAGAAAATCAACAATGAACGGGATGATGATGATGATGATGATGATGATGATGATACCTTAAATAATAAAAAACTGAAGCAGAAATTCTGCTCCTAGGTGCCTATTCCCAGAACACGTAAACATTAGTTAAAAAGAGATATACATCCTATTTTATTGTGGTGTAATTTTCAGTAGCCAAGCTCTGGAAACAACCCAAGGACCCAATGACAAAGTGGATCTATCAGATGTAGTATGCCACGAGTTATAAATAGGAGGTTAAATTTTTCATTTTGCTAAAACATAGAAAGAACTGGAGGAGGTCCTACTAAGTATGGTTAATGAATACAAGATCACCTCATTCATATGTATTGCATAAAAAAATAAACAGCAACAAAGGGACATACTATAATTCAAGAAAACCAGACACTTTGACTCACATCACACCTGAGGTTACCTATATGAAGCAAGAGTAAAAAGAAAGGGACTAGAGATGGTGGAAGCCGGATATTGACTCTTTGGTGGTGTTAATGGCATGATAAAACTATACCTTTAAGACTTATCAACACTTACATTAATAAAAAACTGTTATTATGTCAGGAGCACTCTAGCACTGTTGTCCCATTGTTCATCGATTTGCTTGAGTGGGCACCAGTAACATCTCCATTGTGAGACTTGTCACTGTTTTTGGCATATCAAATATGCCACAGGTAGGCTCTGCTGTGCAGGCGGGAAACTCTCAGTAGCTTGCCGGGCTCTCTGAGAGGGACGGAAGAATCGAACCTGGGTCGGCTGCGTGCTAGGCAAATGCCCTACCCACTGTGCTATAGCTCCAGTCCACTATCTCAGTAAATATAATATTTATAAAAATGGAATAGCTTGTTAAAATATTTTTTAAAAAGCATAGTGAATCTCTAATTCTCCCAACTCTTCATCTTTCAACCTCTGCAATTTTCCTTCACTTAACAAGTATCTGCCAGTCACTGATCATGGTCATTTGCCCTATTACTTTTTTTTCATTGAGACAGAATTTTAATAATAAGACTCCCAGCAGCGGCCAGGGTTTAGGTCCTGACTCTGCTGAGCAATCAATCCTGTTGGTACACAGAGGTATAGACTGGAGGCACTGTCAGGGATTGAACCCAGGTCAGCTGAATGCAAAGTAAGCACTTCACTCAAAAGTTGCATTTCTCAACAACTAAAAAGAGGCTAGGTTTTAACTGAATGGTTTTAGCTTTCCTTTTTTTATTTCTTTCTATTTTTTTGTTTGCTGAAAAGCAGAAAATGAATTCTCAAGGTTAAGTGGTAAAAAGAAACAGTTCAATGAGTTTCTTAAATTTTCACATATGAAGTCTACAAAAATCCCCTGAATATCCTAAATGTTCTGATGAGAAGATGCTGTGGAGCGACGCCTAACTGCCTTTTTCTATTAAGTTTCAATGAGAGATAGTATTATGAAGGATAAACAGAGGCACAGCTCACTATTCCACAGTCGAGAGACGACTGGTCCGCATGCCAGGGCCTTTCTCTACCTGAATTTCTAAAGATTCACAATTTCCTCTTTGAAGCAGCCATGGCTTCTGCCTTTTTCAATAACTAGTCAGGAGTAATGCATTTTTATATTACTTCATTAGTCAGTGTTATCTGAAAACCACGTCAATTAGACATGGAATAAATATATTATTAGAGATAAAAAGTTTCGTGCTTCTGTGTCAGAAATAATGTTAGCTCATCCCATTTGTTCATATATTCATTCCTCTATTAATTCCTCTTATACAAAGATAAATAATCTTCTCAATGATAAAATTAATATTAAAATGATAACACATAAAAGCAATCTTACCTAAATTTATGTGGTGCCACATTACATAACATCTGTTTACTTGGACATAGGGGTTAGATAAAGTTTATGGTGGATATGTTTTCTGGGGATAGTGACCCACACCTGGCGATGCTCCAGGCTTACTCCTGGCACTGTGCTCAGGGATCACTCTTGGTGGAGCTTGGAGTTTGGCCATATATAAGGCACGTACCCTGACCATTGTACTGTATCTCTGGCCCTATGGTGGTTAGGTCTTTCTGTAATATGGATTGAACAATAAATATTCATGTAATGATTTCATGTGTATTATGATAATACTGCATTAATAAATCATAGTTTAACTGTCCAAATAATTTTAAAAATACCATTGATATTTTATACTTTGCAATAAGCAATGTCAAATATTTCATTATAGTACAATATTCTGACTTTTAAAAATTTTTTAATAAAAATTTTGAATAACATTTATTTACTATTTTGAGATAATATTTATCTATAAGGCTTTATATATTAGGAGCACAATCATGCTTCTTTAAAATTTATGTTATCATACTACTCCCATAACCTATTTAGTAATACATGCTGCACAGTCATTTGGATTCCCTCCCACCTCAATCTCTCTCTCTCATTCTACCTCTGGTCCACTCAAGTTAATTTTTTTTTTAATTTTGGGGTCACACCTTGTGGTTATCAGGGCTTACTGTTACTTTGTGTTCTGGAATTACTCTAGTGGTGCTCAGAAGACCGAATTTATTGCTAGGGATCAAAGCAGGGACAACCACATGAAAGGCATATAGCTTACACTCCTATAATCTCTCTAGCTCTGGATAAATTCAATTTTCCTCTGTATTTGCATTTCCTTATTTCTTAATCTGCCAATTTGTCATTGGATACTTAGGTAGTTTCTAGTTCTTGACTGTTGTGTCTTGGGCACTCTGAGAATGCCTATATCAAAAAAACCATCATTTTGATGATGATGTAGAGATAAAAAAAATAAGCACAATTTCGATGGAAATTTAACACAGTGCATTCTCTATAGGAAACAGTATAGGGTATTTACAAAATATTAAAATCAACCTACCATTTGTTCCAGTAGTATAACTTCAAAGATATCTATCAAAGAACAAACAAAATAATTATAAAATTATGTGTGAATATCAATGTTCACTGCAGTTCTAGTTAAATAGCCAATATATACACATTGATTATTAATATTCATGAGGCAAAATATAATTCTATCCCTGGTATCTTTTAAATGCCAAATGGATTTTCCTTTTATATGCATAGACTTGTTTCTTTTTTGTTGTTTTTTTTTTTACTTTTACACTATAAACAATAATGAGTTTAGATTAATGTTTATTGGTGCTTTTGCTAATGGAGATTTTTATTTTTATTTTTTTTATTTTTATTTTTTTTTGCTTTTTGGGTCACACCTGGCGATGCACAGGTGTTACTCCTGGCTCTGCACTCAGGAATTACTCCTGGCGGTGCTCAGGGGACCATATGGGATGCTGGGAATCGAACCCGGTTCGGCCGCGTGCAAGGCAAACGCTCTACCCGCTGTGCTATCGCTCCAGCCCCGCTAATGGAGATTTTTAGATATTATTCTGAGTATAGGAAAAAAATAATCCTTCAGCAAAATGAAACAAAAAAATAGAATACTAAATCTGAAGCTACCCGTGGTACAGGCCCATGTTTTCTACATGTGCAATTGAATATAATAAATGTTAGTAAATACTTATATTTCAGACAGCATCTCTCAAAAAGATATTGAGATCTAACTCTAATTCAGTTATAGGAAGCAGAGGAGATATTTGAATAATGAGCGAGTCTAGTATAGAACAGATGAAGCTAGTATACTCTAGAAAAAGGGGAAATGTAGTTATGAATGAATTAATAAAATTGTTAAACTGAACAAGAACTCAAATTAAATTTTTAATGATGTGGCATAGATCTTTTCAAATGAGACTTTGAAACTCCAAACTTTATAGGATTCAGTGAGAAGTTGGTGCAATTCATCCAGAAAATCATTTCTTCTAGGTTACAGTTTTTTGAGTGCTAGAAATGGGTCACATTTGTTACTGCTATTAGCTCTGCAGCCACTAAAGATTTTGCTGAATAATTAATGACTGAATGACTGAATGCTAAGACTTTTAAGGCTGAGGGAAAGTGGTCAGTTGTAATCCTTCAGAGAGCAATAAAACAGAACATTTTGCATTTCCTGTACTTGAAATACTGAAGCAGCAAAATGTTAGGATCCACATAATTTTTTAAAAAGTGAACTAATGACAGAAATAGAGAATTTAAAAAATCATTAGTAGCGTAATGAAACATTTTAAATGACAGAGTAATAACTATGAGGTGTGTCAACATGAAATAGGATACACAAACAACACTAAAGCAACACTACAGGCAACTCTAGAACATTCTACCCAAAATCTGTAGGATGTAATTTCTCCTTAAGTGCACACGGAAAGTATTCCAGGATAGAAGGAAGAAACAAAGCCTCAACAAATTGAATATGACTGATGTAATGCAAAGTATGGTATATGTTCACAATAGAATGAATTTATAATCTATAACAGAAAGATTATGGGAAAATTATAAAAATATGGAAGTTAAACAGCATATTCCTAACTAATCAATGAGTTAAGCATTCAAACAAAAATTATAAAATAGTCTGAGAAAAACTAAAATGAAAAGATAATGTACTGATTTTCAAATGTGTATTAATGTTCACAAGGAAATTTTAGCTAAAATGCTTACATTATAAAAAGAAAAATAAGTCAATAATTTTAATTATGAGCATAAGAGCAAACAAGACTGAGTTTTAGATAAAAGGATAAAATTAAAGCAGATAATGAATTGAGAATAAGAACCATGTAGAAAAGAAATAAATCCCCAAAGTTTATTTTTTTCCCCAGCAAAATCACAGAACTTTGATATATTGATAAAGGAAAAGAAACAGGCTTCAAGTAAATAAAAACAAAACATTCAGAGGACATCACTAATTCTACAGAAATAAAAGGGTTGTGAGCACATGCAGTAAATACTATTAAACATTGAATCTCTAAAAATGACATATTACTTGAAAGTCACAAATTAGGATTATTTAAACAGAGATTCATAATCTGAAAAATAGACCAATTGCAGGTATCTTTTAACTAAAAAAATATAAAATTTAAAAGGCATCTCTGTTGAAGAGAGTGCAGAGAGCACAAAACTAAATGATAGAGATGATTATAAAATGAATTATATTTATATAATAATAGTAGCAATGATAGCAATGGGAGAACCAGGCAAGCTCCCCATGGTGTATTCATGTGCCAAAACCAGTAACACTGATGGGTCTCATTCCCCTGACCCTAAAAGAGCCTCAATGCCACACCATTGGGAAGGATGAGTAAAGAGAGGCTTCTAAAATCTCAGGGCTAGGACAAACGAGACTGTACTGGGCCCGCTCAAGAAAATCGACAATCAACGAGATGATGATGATGATGATAATGATGATGATGATGATGATGATGATAAATAGCTATATATATAAGGCTACTATTTGTTTCTATACCTATCTAATTTTTTTGCAAAATAAAATTGAGATTAAAATGTTCCTGTTTCTTGTTTATTCATCTGGGTTTGGGCCTGGGGGGGCACACAGAGAAGTGCTCAGGGTTTACTCTTATTTCTGTGCTCAGGGAATCACTCTTGTGCTGGTGATAGAATCTGGGTTGACTGCATGCAAGTCGAGTGCCTTGACCCCTATACTTTCTCTCTGGTCTGCTAAAATGTTTCTGGAATCACAGCTAGAAAGTAGATAGTTTGATAATTTGAGAACTGTTCATAAGATCCAGAGACTCTTAGTACAGAAGAAGGCTTTCTCTTTTAATAATAATTATCTGTTCAAAGGAAGATTTCTGAAATACCCTGCAGGGGGGTGGGGATGGAGAGGACAAACGGAATCACCACAACCCCTCCCTTTCACCTGTTGTGTCAAATATATGCTGACACCAAACTGCGAACATCCTCTTGTCTATCAATTTACCATGTACAAGCAGCTAGGTAGATAAATCTTCCTGAAAGCCACTCCAGAATCAAGGACCATATCTACTCTGGGGTGTCACAGTAGGTGATCCTTCAGTTTCATGCCTAAGAAGTTACCTCAAAACTTGTGTTGGAAGCTTTATGATGCAGAATGTTCTTCTCTCCTATGACTGTATTGATTCTGTATCAATTAGATTATTGCTAGGTCATTTTGGCATATCCATAGTCTATACCATGCCATTCATTCCTTGTTTTATACAATAGCAAGAAGATGAAGATAGTATAAAACCAAAACCAATATTTAGATTAATGCAAGCCTATGTAGGTGTGGTATCACATATATTAGAACCCACAGATATGCAGCTAATATTAGAACCTAAAGATATCCAAATTCAAGGATTTTCAGACCCCCAATTTTTTGAGGTTAAGGAACTATCCTATAAAAAAATTTAATTTTTCCTTAAAATAGCAATTTTCTAATGCATGACCCATTCTTTCTAGTATCTGTTGTAATCTTCACTTTTAATTTTATGCAAAAGTATCTGAGATAATTAATATCATAAAAATAATTATCAGTAGGGGCAGTTAAAAGGGTGTGCTATAAATCAAGACAAAAGAAACAAATGAATGGTAAAAGATAGTATGGATTTGTAATAATGAAGATAATGCAGTATATACACACTATTTACAAAGAAATATATGTAATGCAGTATCATTTGAATGAAAATGTTCATAGTTAAGTTATTTGTTGTAGAGCTAGGAAACAATTATGAAATTAGGTATTTCTATTTCTACATTAAAACATATTTTACTGTTAATATCGAGCGACTTGTCAGTGATCTTTTTTCAGGCTTGTATTGAAGTCTAATAACATCAAGTATTTTGAATTCCAAGTAAAGTCTTGTTCCGAAATTGCCCTAAAACAATTACATTTGTCAGAGAATATCTGCCTAACACAGATTTATAAGTGCATAAAATTTTTAATTAACATTATGTATCTAAAGTTGCATAATGTTAAGATACTGAGGAATATAGAATGGAATAAGACCACTAGTATGGTATTTACTACTAAAGAAAAATGTCAGTTTGCTGCTTCACCTTTAGATGTCATATCATATTTCTGCTGCAACTAGAAAACTTAGGGCAGGAATCTAAAGAAACTCTTGGGCAAAGCTATTCTTGCTAAAGCATTCATTCTAGATGAGCATTTTGGCCAGATTTTTTTACTTTCCTGAGTCTGACAGTGATTCCATTTTCTTCCATGCTCTAGCAATAATAGACTTTGGAACTACTGAATATTTAATTTACTTTTCAAACATTTGTGAAGCATTTGCCTTTGCACACTCTACCCCGAGGGCAAGCAATGCAATGTTGAGTCAGAGTGACTGCCAATTTTGGCATAAATAAATCTCTAACATCCTCAACCACACAGAAGGATATGGCAATATTCCCAGCTTGGCAGAATTTAAAACACATGAACTCGTACTTAATGAGATGTCTGTATTATGTGAACAGGCCCGTTACAAAGTATAATATCATTCTCTCTTCTATCCATGACTTTCCAAAATTGAGTAACAAGAACTTCTTATCCTCTGAGGCATCAGAGCTGAGGCAAAGAGGCAGCATCTTGGTTGTATATAACACCACTTCCCAAGGGATTTAACTTTTACCCATATCTGGAAGGTGTGGTAATGACAGTTTCAGAAGTGAAAGAGCAACACCAAGTGCATTACTAGCAATTGGGCCCGTGTTCCAGCTAGATGCTAGTGTACCTTAACCAGGGGATACACATACTGGTTTATTCAATTGAGGTAATGAAGAAAAGCACAATATCTGCTAAGCACAGTAAAATAAAGCACACACAAAGTTGGTCTATACTTCCTCACTTCCTGTTTATCATGTGGCTATTTATTTCTGAATTACATACACAGATTCTGAAAATACCCACACACACTTGCATGGTAGTTGATCTCATGGGTGTAGATAGGTTTCCCAATCTATTCCAATGAACAGCACTTGAAGTGAGATATCTGCAGTTGTGAGTCTCATAAAAAATGAATTCATTTCTATTGCTGGTAATGAGGTAAGATCTCATGTCCAAAATTTTGTCCCTTTTTGAAGACAAGAAGTCATAATACGTAGGTATGAAAAAAATGTCTTCATTCCTAACAAGGCTCTATGTTTCTCATGAAGTCAAACCACTTGCTTTTATAGAATCATGTCTCTCATATGTGAGGCTGAACCCAAACTCTTTCATTCAAAATATTTAAATTTTCTCATCACCTCAAGCCTACACATTTTAATGTTATATGGTACTTCAATAAAACTGAAAAAGTGAAGTAGGGAATATCTGCGTGAGGAGCTCCAAAGGCCACTTTTAAAAAAACAAACTATAGTGGGTTAACCAGTTTCTTTCCAGAATTTAAATACAGTCAGAACACTAGGATAGGACCTTTGTTAATAATGTTTCTGCAGGTATAATCAAGAGAAAAACCCTGAACTGAGGTCACCTTAGATTTAGAATGAGTTCAAAATCCAATGACTGTTGTCCGTTTGAGAAATGAGAATATACATATAGACACAATGAAGTTGACCATGTACACACAGTAGTGATTGCACTTAACGCTGGCACAACTCAGAGGAAATCAAGAGCCCCTGGAAGCTACAGCAGTAAGGAATGATTCTCTGAGGGACTTTCAGCAATATCATGGCCCTTCTAATAGCTTGAGTTTCTTTGTCTTGCTTCCAGATTGTGACACAACGTATTTCTGATATAGTCAACCTCTCATTGGTAATTTGCCATGCTTATAATTTTTCAGCCCTTTAAAACTGATACTGTGCTGGGGCTGGAGCGATAGCACAGCGGGGAAGGCGTTTGCCTTGCACGTGGCCGACCCAAGTTCGATTCCCAGCATCCCATATGGTCCCCTGAGCACCGCCAGGGGTAATTCCTGAGTGCAGAGACAGGAGTAACCCTTTGGGCATTGCTGGGTGTGACCCAAAAAGCAAAAAAATAAGAACAAAAACAAACAAACAAACAAAAAACTGATACTGTGCTTAGGGGACTCTATTAAACGATTCGAAGCAGACAGAATTTGTGGTAAGGGCACAAAATGGGGAAACATTTCTTCAAGAAAATCCACACAAGGGGGAAATCTAGTTCATACTTGGTTTCACCCTGTCTCTGATATCCTTGATAGATTCTCTCCTCTGAATGATTAAAGCTAAGATGGCATTCCTTATCTTCACGGTGATCAGTAAAGATGTATGAAAAAGTGCTACAGACTGAGAAACCTATCCACACCCATGAGATTAACATCTGTACTTTATTGTGCTTAGAAAATACTGTGCTTTTTTTGCGATTTTCAGTGTGTATTAGGGCAAGAGTGTAACTGGACTCTGAGAGCATTTTTACAACACCATGTGTCAATTCTGTGTTTCTGGGTTACATTCAATTATGACCTGTAGATTTTTTAAAGACACAACACAAATACATACTTAATAGGTGGAAGTATATTATGAGCTTAAACTTTATAAGCAGTGAGAAGCTTGTGATATTCTCTTTAATACCAAATATGCAATATTAACATATGCTATAAAAGAAAGGAATGCATTTAAAAATTTAATATTGCAGAAAAGATGAAGAAAGATGAGAGATGAGAAAAGTGAAAGATGACATGACTTGTTTAAATAGTAAAAATAAGAGCTGGTTGTAATCAGTGGAAGATTCTTGAAGTGTAAATGTTCAGCCATGAGAATACTATCCATTATTTGACTAGTTACTGTTTCAGAACTTTTCTTATTAGGTTGCCTGAGACCTCAGAATGGAGTAAATTTTATGTAACTCAAAATATAATTCAAAAGTGTATAAAACTAGTGCTGTGTCAGATTTTTATAGTCTTACTTTTCTTTTCAGTATCCTAAATTAATTCATTACACACAAATACCAACTGGTTCTTCGAAAGACATGCTCTTTTTATTTTCCTTTTCTGATCTGGATTTTACCTATAAAGTTCAGCATATAATCACATGCTTTAATTACTACCATTTGTCAGAAAGCTTGGTCTAATATCTAGAGAAAAAGAGTAAACTCTATAGAAGAAAGTAGTAAAGAGCATGTACACTGGGAATATATAGCCAACTTGAGTCAGCTGAAAATAGCAAAAAGAAAATGTAGATATATGAGGAGGAAAAAGAGAAGGAATTCTCAAAAGAAATGGAATGTTACAAATATAGCTGGAGTATAAGAAGCTTCAAAGGTAATTGTTTAAATTTTCATAAATATAATTTATAAAATGAAAATAATTTATATAAATAATGTAGTTAATTATAATTGATAAAGTAAACAATTCATCTAAAACTAAAATGGTGAACTGTTTTTTGTGTAAACTGTTAAAAAATGCAGTATATTCACTTTTATCTTTTCATAATAAAGTTAATAATGGTTGTTTAAAAGTTTGTTATTGAAGAATAACATGTACAAGAGTAATTATAAATTTACAATATTAGACAGACTTTTTATTCTATCTAAAGACAGATTATTGTGTGAAATGCTGATAAATGTCAAATTTTTATAACACATATAGTGAATATGATAAAGCATACTTGTCATGGGCTTGAATTAAGAACATTTTCTTTTGTTTACTTGCTTTGTATTTTCCATTCACTTTTTTGTTGTTTGAAATACCATGCATTGTTACATTAGCATTCATTTTCTTATTATTATTTAAAAAATAAAAATGTAACATAGACAAGAATTTTTATCCTTGTTGAAAAAATGTAATAAATAAAGTTGGAGTTATTTTGCATTGTCTTCAATAGTGTTGATCCGTAAATAATAATCAGGAAAGTGTTACCTGAGATTGACTATTATTGATAAAATTTATGAGAGAATATGACGTTCACTAATTAGTGTCTAGTCTACCCCTCAGTTCTAGAAAGCTCTAATTCTGTGCGTTGGATAGATAAATGTTAACGACAACTCCTAAGGTGGAAATTATGATAGTTTGAGTCATTGTTCAAATTGTCACAGTACATCAAAATTCAGTTAGATGAATGAGAACCATACAATGTAAGTTTGGTTGATAAAAGGAAAATCAAAGAAAATATAATAAAAGGTAAAGGAGAGATCTGGAAATAAATTTCATCCTAGTTGTCTTTTAAAGGATAAACTTCAAATTAAGTAATATATTTAAATTTCTGTTACACACACACACACACACACACACACACACACACTCTTCTCCAGGATTTTCCTAAAGAAAATCCTAAAAATTTCTTTGTGGTAGGTTGAGTGGGAAGGTGGCAGGTGGCTCTGTATATCTTTTGAGTCAACATAATTTTGTGACTATAACTACTAACTATACTTTGGATATTTTAAATAAACTTTATATTTTAATAAACTTTTTAATTAAAAATAAAAGTTTTAATAAACTTTTTTCATTTCATCAATTTATTAAAAATGATTTTAACATATTTTATAATTAGATATAAAATACCTTAAATACCAAAAAAACTACTAAGTTTAGTATAGAGGCATATGCCCTTATAAGAATATAAGAATATGCTTTGCATATTCTTATCTGAGAATGTGATACACCTTTTGAAATATACCTTGGAGCAGAGAAGGCAAAGAGAATGGTAGACTGTTGAGGCACCCCTGTTGCCAGCTCATGCACATATAGCATGAGCACGTGCTCGCTGTCTACAGCTTTACTCTTGAAGTGTGTATCCTCCACCGTCCTGTCTCTGTTCTGGAAAAATGCACAATCTCCCTTGAGTATGTTTCTTTCTCTCTGTCTTTCTCTCTGTGTGTCTCTGTCTGTCTCTCTCTTGCTCTGTGTCTCTCATTCTCTCCCCTTCCTCAAAATTTCCAATAAAAGATGTATTTTTTTATTGAATATTATTTTTTTTACATTTTTCTTTTTGAATAGTCATAGTGATGTTTCAAAAATTATCCTCTGGGGGCCGGAGCGATAGCACAGCGGGTAGGGCGTTTGCCTTGCACGCGGCCGACCCGGGTTCGATCCCCGGCATCCCATATGGTCCCCCAAGCACCGCCAGGAGTAGTTCCTGAGTGCAAAGCCAGGAGTAACCCCTGAGCATCGCTGGGTGTGACCCAAAAAGCAAAAAAAAAAAAATTATCCTCTGATTTATAAAAATTATTTATTTTATTGAATCACCCTGTGGAAAGTTACAAAGCTTTCAGGCTTATGTCTCAGTTATACAATGCTCAAACACCCATCCCTTCACCATTTCACATATTCCACCACCAAAAAACCCAGTATACCTCCCACTACCCCACCACCCCATCCCCGCCTGTGTAGCTGATAAATTTCACTTCACTTTCTCTTTACCTTGATTACATTCCATATTTTAACACAAAACTCACTTCTATTGTTGGAGTTTTCCCCCAAAAAAACAGCCCTGCTGAAAAGGAAGCATTTGATAATTAGTTTTCCATTGCTGAGAATGAAGAGATATGAAGTTCTGCAGCCACGATAGCAGCAGCGTGGTTTGGGATTTCTGTATTTTAGTATTTTAGTAACTAAGTCCAGGGAGATTTATGTTAGAAATTGCATCATTTCCCTTCCTGGGGCAGCATGGGGCTATGGCTTAGTTCACAGTCTAGAGACATCTCTGCAAGCAGCTGCTGGTACCAAAAGTAGTTTAGCTGGCCTCTGGATCCTGATCAATCAGCCGCAGAGTGGCCACACAAATGTTTGGTCACCCGGGTCGCATCTCGGCGAAGAGTGTGCCAATATCCTAAAAGATGTTTTTCTTGACTAAAAAAGAATGTTAGACTGTCTTATTTTTGAATCCTATGTGTAGACAGTCATACACATGAAAGTCTCTCTCTATAAGATATATGTGTATATATATCTTATATATATATATGGATATATGAATTGACAGTGAAAAATAAGTTGAACATAGTAATAGTGGAAAGATAGGACTGAAACTTTAAATGTATTGTTTTCCATATTGAGGAATTTAATATAATATAGAGACATGCTGAAGAAAGGAACTAGTGAGTAATAAGGTCAAGGGATCTAATTTAATGAAAATCAATTGTAGCAATATTAAAGGAACAAAGCTTGGAGCAAGCAAACCTGATTAGGGGACTATTACTGTGCCCTAATAGATAGAGCTTGAGAGTATAGGATGACTCCAAGTTGACAATTGTCCTTTGGCTTTTCCAGTTTATATGGAATTAACAGAGATATCAGAAATAAATAAGAAACTAGATTTATTATCCATTATTATAAGGAAATAAATAGGAAGATATCCAATAAATCATTGAATGCATTGGTTTGAATCTCAGGAATAAATATTGGCTTCTGACCAATTTTAATCAAAAGTGTTTCTGTAAATACATTTTGGTTTCTATCCTAGATAAGACAAGAGCCAAGAATGAAGCCCAGAGGGGAAAATATATAGTACTTAGAAGATAGAGGGAAAAAATTAAAAACAGAAACAATCAAATGAACTGGAAATAAAATGGAAAGTTTCTCAACAAGCAATGACTGAAATTAAGAATGAAAAAGAAGCAAACATATGTCATGAGGCAAATAGGGACTTGATGCTCCCTATTTGTAAGAAGCATATAAGGACAACAGGTAGAGAATTTAAGATGCAATTGGTGGGGAAGTGTTTTTTGTTTAATAAAAGTATAAAGGATAATGAGTAGCTTTTCTATGTTGTAAGAAAATATATAAACTGCTCTGAAACCACTGCTCAGAACAAGAAATAAAATAGCCAAAATCCAAAATGTCTTCCAGATGCATTCCTTTTTACACTATCCCCCTTTAAACAGAGCTGCACTGAAACTTCTCATACATGAAGCTATTTTTCAACTTTTTAAAAACACAATTATATGGAACTCATTCATCTGTGTTCTTTCAGTGAATATTTTATTTCAGTGGATATTTTGTAACTAACCTATTATCCCTATTGTTTTATGTAGCAATAGTTCATTAACTTGCACTGCATTATAGCATTCTAGTGCATAAATATACCATAGATAATTCATGCAATCTCTTCTTTATGGCTTCTTGCAGTTTCCTCTTCTGGTTGTTATATATAAATCTGCTGGACTATTTTTGTCCAACTCTTTTGTTATACATATAATAGCAGTGTAGGTAGGTAGGTTCTTCTCTTAGTGGAATTATAGAACAAAGCAAATACATATTATGTATTTCATTATATTAAAAATTATATATTTTAAACTCAAACAAATTATCAATTTTTATGTCCATCAGCAGTGCTGATGAAAATGCCTCTTGAAAAACATCTTTGCCAAATGTCATTATTTTCTTTCCTTAATTTTAAGCATTATAAAAGATGACAGGTGAAATTTCACCATGGTTCCAAAGAATGAGACTGAATTCAATTTATATATGTATTGGATATATATATATATACACATATGTATGTGTGTATCTCCTATATGTATCCTATATATATATATGTATATGTATATACATGTGTGTATACTTTTCCCAAAAAGTATCCATTAACATCATCTTTGCCACTTTTGAATTTACTTGGTTACAATTTTTCCCGAATTATAATGATTTTTAATAGTATTGATCTTAATGATTTATGTAGATATGATGTCACATTATACCTACCACCAGAGCAATAATATCCCTCTCTCCATTCATCTCTTGATCTTTCTTGTCCCTTGTTCTGCCACTGCTTGTCACATAGTTATGTAGGCAGAATCTCAGGATAGATTTTTATTGGGCATTGTCTATCTATTCATTTCTTTACTTTTATTAAGGCAGTCAACAGTTCTATCAATATTGCTGTTACATACTTGCACTGACCTTAAATGGCCAGTTGAAAATTTTATTTACCCAGTATTGCATGCCTATTCAGGCATTTCACTGCAAAATTATGTATGCATTTAGCCTGGGGTATTGGCTCAGACCCTGCTGAGAGAGCTGTAGACTAAGATCTGACAGATTCTGGAACTCTGAAATCTTTTGCCCCAAGGGTTTTGCAGAGAGATTGTGGCCTGGTAAATATAACATTTCTCTTACTTCAGTTTCATTTAATTTGCATGCCTGAAGGAGTAAGAATTACATTTGAAATCAAATATTCTTAAATCGATTCTAGGCATTCACTCAAATTCAAAGCAGCCTTTTTCCATGGCTGCAGTTTTTAGAATGCAGCCTTCAGATCATAGAGATTGTTACCATTTCAACTGCCCCATATTAACACAGGATCACCATTTCCCTACTTTAAAATAAAGATGCAACTTGTTAGAATTAGAAAGAAGTACAATTAAACAGCAATGTTCTTCATCTGTGTCTCAATTATACCAAGATAATTCGGGTTTTCCATCTCTCTTTCTCTCTCTCTCTCTCTCTCTCTCTCTCTCTCTCAATTGCAATATTGTCTTTTTGGAAATCCAAAATTTCCTGGTCAGACCACAAATGGGGCAAAATCAGATGTGGGTTCCTTGGAAGTCAATTGTGAAAGTCCAATTTTCTATTTCTTTCTAGACTGCAAACGGAACAAGGTAAGTGCTTGCCTTCATTAGCAGGAATGAGGTGTGAGATGGAAGGGTTCTAGAACTATGTGTAAGCACAATGTGGAGCATTTTTTTCCAAGCGCGTGCGCGCGCGCGCACACACACACACACACACACACACACACACACACACAGAGTTCTCTAAATTCCTTCAAATGAAAGTGATTTTGCTTCACTGTTTACCCGCCTAAAACCTTCTAATATTCTTTTCTGTAGGGAAGGTGATGTGCTGGCCTGCCTGTGCCAAGGTTAGACTTGGTTCATTGGTTTTCCTTTATTGCAGAAATCAATTCTTAACTTCAGCCCTACTCCATGGCTCCTTGAGAACTCTGATGGTGGGAAGGCACCAGTCTTGAGGCAGTACAGAATACGTGGACTTCAGGTGCAGCTTGATGGCTACCTAATGGGACTGGCAGGAAATGAGTTTCGTGCCATCGAAGTGCTTGAAGCAGCTTTAGCAGCTCTGGGCCATGCCAGACCCTTTTGCCCACTCCCCCTACACACACACCATGGCTGAGGTGGGCAAGCAGAGAGCTGGAAGTCCTCTTTTATTTAGGAGGGCTCCCTTGCTCTCCCACATTACCAAACAACCTGAAACATTATTGTCCAATGGAAAAAAATAATAATTATGCAATTATGGGGACTATGACCTTTCTTTTTTTGTGGAGCAATGGGTATGCATCCAGAGCTTTATTTGCAAAGGGTGGGTGGTTCAAAGATGGGAGATTAATGTCTTTTAGCAACCAACTTGTCTACACAGACACAAGAAAAAATTTTCATAAGGAAAGAAGAGAGAAGAAAGGGTGGACTGTAAACTTGTTGGCTCCAGGATTACTAAAAAAAAAAAAAAAAAAAAAAAAAAAACACCAACAACTAAGAATAAAACTGTAGGTTGAATAGAGTATTCAAAGGGCCTAAATATTTGTACTCCTATACATTTCTTTTTCCTTTATTTTCAGTTGTTTTGAATCACTCTGTGTGTGTGTTTGTGTTTTGTGTGTGTGTGTGTGTGTGTTTTATACATAATTTTTACTTGAGTCAGGAAGAAGGGCCAAGGTTTCTGTAGCTGGCCTTGGACTGAATGGAAAGCTAAGGATCTATTACTTGTTTTTACTATAAAATATATTTGTAAAGGCCACTATTATATAAGTTTTTCAAAATAGCAATTTGTTATTTTCTACTACTCTCTGTGTATGAATTGCTCAATATTTTTTTAGGGGAGAATGATTGAGGTAGCATTAGTTTGATTATTCCTTTTGCCCTTGCCAATTAACATGAAACCATATAAATGTACATGACATTGATTTTCTATTCACAGTTCTTATTTGTGGCAATGTGACTAAAATCCAGCATATGGGGATTAAATGGGATCTCTCATCCTTATGGTCCTTCCCCATCACTTTGACACAGGCCTTTTTTGTTTGTATGACTTTTTATTCATTACAGTGGTATTATAAAATATTTAGAAACTATGAGATTAAAATAGATGGGCAGGTTTGGATAAAATGATGAAAATGAGAAGAAACATTATACACATCCAAATTAGCAATATCACGAAGAGAATAGATGTGCTAGAATATGCCTCACCAGTATTTGTTAAAGTTTTAGTGTAAGATAGTACCATTGGGGAAATGAAAAAGAATTATCCTGAATCAAAGGGATAATTTATGTGTGCAGTTGTGATGCAGTTGAGATGGAATTGAGACTAGGTAAACATATCTCAAATCTTATATTGATTTGATTCAAACATTTTACAGGATTATGTACTCTAATTTAATGAGTGAATGGCAGTCATGAAGCTATTTATTAGTTTTACTAAATGTCTGATTTAATACGAACACAAGATGTTGGCAGGTTCATCTCCTAGATGAGCATAACAAGTAGTTATTAATTTATTCTTCTGAAATGCGGAGAAATGAGAAAGGAAAAGAGTGTGGCCTAGTTTATATGTTGGGAAGACATCCAATAAAGGGTTAATGAGGAATGAGTGTGAAATTGGTTTTGGTAAATAAAAGGTATTTTTAAAGAGAAGCTATTTTATTTTAAAGCACCAGATGGTATGAGGAGATGTTGCTAAAGAAATAGCAAGTAGATTAGCCTCGGGGGTAGATGATTTGTGTACTTCTTTTTTTTTTTTTTTTTTAATTTGTGTACTTCTAATAGTGAAAATCCAAGATGATTGTAACAGTACTCTCTCAGTGGTGCCCAAACACTTTATAAAATTACACTGCGAGACCATCTTTAACTTAAGCAAGATCCTTCCAGGCAATCATGAGCGATGACAGGGTTACAATCACTAAGATTGATATATCCACATTTTATTTGTGACACTGACAAATGAAAGTATCCAGACGTAGGAGCTGCTACAGAATGAGGAAATGTTATACTAGGACTTTACTGGAACCCCAGGACACTGAATCTGTAGACAACACTGAAAAGTGATTGTTAATAACTATCACATGCCAAGGAAAAGTTATCATGTGTAAGTGGAAATGTCTGGGGTGTGGGGTGTCTGAAATCAGAGACAGAAAGTTCGGATAGGTATTTCTTCTTTTTCTAAACAAAAGGTCTAAAATTTTTATTCAGCAGTGGTTAGCCATTGTAAAAGAGAGAAAATTATATGGACTATCAAACTAGAACCTGCAAGTGGCCTGTGTTCTTTTAATTCTTAAGTTTCAAACAGTATTGCAGAGTGATTTTATTTTTGTATTTATATTTTATATATTTATATTTTAAATATACATAAATATGAAAAATGATAGTGACAGTGCTATTTATATTTTATACTGGAATTTTAAATTCCAGTCATCAGTGCATGAGGGTTATATGTTCATCATATCTTTGCTGTCAATTGATTTTCTTTTTATTTCTTTATTTAATTTCTGGAGTTGGGCTCAGGAGCTATTCCTGGCATAACTCTGCCGGTACTCAGGGGGCCATATGAAATGCCAGGAGAGTCCAGTTTGATGTTCCTGTTCACTGTCTTTTGTTCTGCAACAAAGGTTGAGTTGTTGATTTCATTTCCTCACAGGCATATGGCTTTTTCTGCATGACTTTTTCACAGAACAGGAACAGCCTAATTCTGACTTTAGTACAATGAGGGTCTTAAACTCTCTCTCAGTCTGTCATCTAAGGGAAAGAGATCTGAAAATACAATTTCAGTTCTGAATAACCAAGTTGATTTTACCTTCACAACTGATTAAATTCTTGGTGATGTCCAATTCCCACTTTCAAGGAAAGACAGAAGTAATTTCAAAATATTCTCACTGATAACAATTAAATCATCTGCATCAAATTAAAGCATTTGTCTAGAATTTTACAAAACCACATTTTGTCATTGTTAGCATTCAGGTTGCACCAAGATGTATATTAGTGGACACAATCAAACAGCAAGTAATTTCCCATAATAAGCTTTTTTATTTACCTCTGAATTGATACAAGGATAAGCAACTTTGCAGAGAATCACTGTCATTGTTACTGTCATCCCATTGCTCATAGATTTGCTCAAGTGGGCACTAATAATGTCTCCATTGTGAGACTTGTTGTTACTGTTTTTGGCATATCGAATATGCCATGGGTAGCTTGCCAGGCTCTGCCAAGCAGGCAAGATACTCTTGGTAGCTTGCTGGGCTGTCTGAGAGGGGCGGGGGAATCGAACCCTGGTCGGCTGCATGCAAAGCAAACGCCCTACCCCCTGTGCTATCACTCTAACCTGGCCATCCAAAATTAAGAACTGGAATGAATAACTTTATTATTCATATTTGTTTATTGTTTATTCCTTTTCCAATATTAGGAAATACACAATCCCATCTCTGGGTATGGATCCAAATAATATGAAAACATTAATTTAAAGAGACTCATGCACCCCAGTGTTCACTATACCATTATTTTCAATAGCCAAGATATGGACACAATCCAGTGCCATGAAAGGGTAAATAAAGACAATGTTGTATGTAAAAATAATAGGCTATGACCCAATTTTAAAAAAAGATGAAATTTTGCCAAATGTGACAGATCAGATGAACTTAGAGGAACCTAGAGGGTATTTTATCTTACAGAATAATCCATATGAAGAAAGACAAATAGCACCAGTGACAGTGTTAATTTATAGTCTAAATAGATTTTTCAAGTGTTATGAGTTTTACTCAATTGGAATCTATCTAGATACTATTCCTTCAGAGTCAACCTACTTTACATACATCTATCCCAGTGTAATTATCTAGATTTTTAGTCCAAATTAATTAGATAATGTCAGACTTAAAAATGCTTCAATGGATGATATTATTACAAGGCCTAAGTGTAAGAAACATCTAAATAATATCAAGAATTAAAAATTATTAAATGTTGGTAATATTTCATGCAGCCAATCTGAGTTTGATTCCTCCAGCCCTCTCAGAGAGCCCAGCAAGCTACCGAGAGTATCGAGCCCGAGTGGCAGAGATTGGCAAGCTACCCGTGTGTATTGGATATGCCAAAAACAGTAATAATAAGTCTCTCAATGAGAGACGTTATTGGTGCCCGCTCGAACCAATTGATGAGCAAGGGGATGACAGCAATATATATGTATATATATATATATATATAATTATTTTCCACTGAAAATAAGAACTATCTTATTGGATTTGTAATCCTGAATGTCCAAATATCTCATTGTGTAAAAATTTCTTGTCCTGTTTCTTTTTTTGATTCTTGAATTTTTTTTACATTTTTATCCTCCCCCTATTCTTAGTTTTTTTCTGCTTCCTCTCTTTTCTGAAATTCCAGTAATTTACATATTCTTATAGCACATCAACTTTCAATTCATTATTTCTTTTCTAGTTTCCTCTGCTGAGTTGGTAGTTCACTATTCCTAACTTCTAGACTATACCTATCTGTCTGTCATCTCATTGCTCATCAATAGGTTCGAGCAGGCACCAGTAACATCTCTCATTGAGAGACTTATTGTTACTGTTTTTGGCATATCCAATACGCACGGGTAGCTTGCCAGGCTCTGCCATGTGGGCTCGATACTCTTGGTAGCTTGCCGGGCTCTAGACTATATATTTATTAAAAACTACTGTATTCTACTTTAGTAGAATAAAACTACTTTATTTTCTCTTTGCCAAATTATTCATTCTGTTTGTAAATTGGTTTCAAAAAATGTTCATCTTTTATATAGCTCATCGAGTATTCTTAAAATAATTATTTTAATTTTTCTTAAGTTGTAAAACTCAATGTTTATTGTACTATTGGTGCTTTTATTTTAAATTTTGTAAATTATTATTTTTTAAAAATTTTGGTTTTTGGGCCACACTTAACAGGGCACAGGACTTACTCCTGATTTTGTGCCCAGGGATTATTCCTGGAAGTTCTTGAGGGTCCATTCTTTATCCACCTTATTATGTCTCCAGCCAATTTTTTAATATATCTTTTATTTCCCCAAAATTTTTATGTTAGTATCTTTATATATATATCACAAATTTTACTTTCTGTATTAAAATATTACCATCTATGATACATTATCATTTTGGGAAGGGGAATTGAACATTGAGTAGTTAAGCAAAGGAAAGGGGATAGTAACTTACCCAACATAGTTGCCCTATTTCCATTTATTTCATTGTTTTGTGAAGACAACCAACATTGGTTTTGATTGGATGGAAAAGTTGACTTCAACTTCTGTTCTCTGTAAATTTCAAGTTATGTAGTATTAGAAGTTTCCCAGTAGCCCTGTGAAGAATCAACTTCAAGTCAAATATTCTGCAGAAAATGTATATCTTTATTTTACACACTGGAGATAAATAAGAATATTAGGAACTCTGTGAGGTTGTTCAATTATATATAGATGTATATATATGTAATTTATATACATATCTGTATATATATAATTGTCTTTATATCACCTTTTCTCAAAATTATTGGATTATTTGTTTTTATTTTCACACATAATGCATTGCAATTTGTCATGTCATATTTTTGAGAGCTCAATATCAAACAATCTATGTCTATGAATTTGTGGCATAGAACTAAAATAAAACTTCTAATCATGCAGTGATGATTTAATAATATGATGTTTTAATTATAATATACAAATTAAGTTACTGTTCCATTCAAAATAATAACTATTAAAAATAACATTTCTAATTTTTCTTTTTATTCAGTGTTGGTTTCAGTTTGATGTTTATTGGGCTAGATGGGGGCTGCTCATGGCTTGGAGCTGTACTCAGGACTCCTGCCTGGCTTGGGGAATCAAATGCCATGATGGAGATTGAACTCAGGATCAGACACAAGAAAGAAAAGTGCCTGAGGACAAAATAGACCTTTAGGCATATCAGCTTTTGTTTTAGAGACAAGTAAATAGACCTAATGAAAATAAATGCCAAGACCCCACAGAAGCAGGTGAATAAACTGGAATGATACATCCAGCCTCCTGATACTTGCAGTTATAATGCTGCTTCTCTGCTTTGCCTCCATATGGTTGTGTGTCATATCATTCATTCATGCACTGAGCTACTGGGGTGAGAAACATGGACAAGCTATAAAACTAACTGTACGGTTCTGAATTAGAATTATAATGGGGACTACAATTAGAAAAGGAACATGATTTTAAATTTAATGTAAATACCATGTGATATGAAAGATGATATGAAAGGCATTTTATGTAAAGTTACAGAAGATGAGAAGGAGAAGGCATCAAGAAACTTAAAATTGTTGGATTTTTTTTTTATCTGTTTTGTTTTGGGTGAGGACGACCCAGCGATACTTAGTGCTTATCCCTGACTCCCTGTACGGGATGCTGAGAATTGAGCCCTGGTCTGCAAGGCAAATACCTTACCAACTGTACTAACTCTATGTATCTCAAATTTTTTGATACTTTTAAAACATTTTTGTGGTTCCCTCAAATAAAATACTTCCTGATGGCAAGCTACTGAGAGCTACCTGTGGCGAATTCACTATGCCAAAAACAGTAACAAGTCTCACGATGGAGACCTTACTGGTGCACGCTCGAGCAAATGATGAGCAACAAAATGACAGTGATACAGTGATGAAGAACTAGTCTCTTCATCTAAGAAGACTCTCAAGGGGTCCATTCAGTGTCATTGTCAGTAAAATCATCAAAACATACCAGAATAAAAGCTATTCCTTTTATTGCTTGACATTTTACTTTCCAAACTTGGTAATTATCTACATAGATGTAATAGACTCTAAAATAATGATATATAAATCAAAAGTCAAGACTTAAAAATGGAAAACATTTTACTTTCACAATCACTAATTATGTGATAACATCCTCAGATACTGTTTTATAAAAAGGAACATAATGTTTAAAATAAGAATTACATTAAAAATTCAGAAGATTTTTTGACTTTTCTGAATATCACTGTGGTTTTATTAACATTGGTGTTGAAATTGGACTGAAGTATGTGTGCCTGTAACTAATTCATAAGAAATAAATCAAAAGCAGACTCACCATTGGATGCTTTAATGTTAAGGTTCTAGCTACTTTCGTTGCAAACAACTTAGCTGTAGGCAGCTAACCACAAACATTTTCATTGCATAAGTAATTGGCTGTAATACAATTTTGCTCTAAAGAGAACATTTTTCCATGAGGAATCTATCAACCTCTTTCAGGTTTTATTTAACAGGTTTTAAATAGTTGTTAGTTTTCATCTTGCCATTTAGGAAATAAGAAACCAACTCTTTACAAACTGATGCATTATCACATTCTGGTATGTTAGTATTCGATGCTGCCTTCCACTTTTAGTAAGTTTGATAAGTAAAGCATGCAAAACCCATGTCTAATATTACTAATAAATAAAAGACTATGTAAATCAGTCTTTTATTCATTATAGTTTTGCTGTAATCTATCCCCATTTTAAAATGTGTTCAATTATTTTGTATTTTGTTATGTTTATGCCAAATGTGTTGAATACTTTATAATGTTCTTGTGAATATTCCTCTTTCCTCTATTTTACACTGTTTTCTCTCTAACCACATAAGAAAACCCCAGATTTGGGGACAGTTTTACCATGAAGCTACCCACATAAAAAGGTCTTGTTTTGACATGCTATTTGACTGTCTTCTTGATTTTTTTCCTTCTCTCTTTTATCATAAAATTGCCTGATGCAAATTAGTTATGCAGCAAAAGAACTTACAGCAAAGTTGTTGGAAAAACTACTGAACTGGTAAACTTGAATAAGGTTTTTTTAGCAGCGACATTGAACACAAAATGTCGAAGTAATTTCTGCAGGGAATTTAAAAGCTGTTCTTTGCCAGAAAGACATTTTGATGGGGATGATTTGGTTCATGGACTTTCTCGTGTCTCCTCTTGGAGGTATTTCCTATTTCCTTTCTCCTCTGTGAAGACACCAAGAGTAGTTTCTTAATTAGACTCTTGGAAGTGCTGGAGAGAATACGGGGTATTACCTGCACATAATGGTATTACCTGCATGAATCAGATTACATGCATGTCACGTTATTTTCAAGTACCCTTGCCTTTCATATCTGCTTTTAAAAATTGAAGCTATTAGGGGCCAGAATGCTTGCCTTGTATGCGGCTGATCCCGGTTCATCCTTGACACCATGTATGGTCCCCTGAGCTTGTCCAGGACTGATCCCTGAGTAGAGTCAGGAATAAGCTCTGAAAACAGATATGCTTTACAGCTGAATGTACCTCCAAAATACAACACAAAAAAGCACCAAAATAAGCTATGCAGCTTGAAAGATGATATTGGAAGAAAGACAGTTTTCTTGCATGTGACAATCCCCCAATCAAATCCCCAGGACCACATATGTTCTCCTGAGCACCTCTAGGAGTGATATCAGAGAACAAGCAGAAGTAAGTCCTCTGTATTCCCAGGGCACTTTTTGCAATTTCTTTAAAAAAAAAAAAAAGCATTTGATGCAGATTTCTTTAATCTATTATTGACCTCTCAGATCTGAATATAATGAAGTAACGGCTCAAAACAAAACAAAAAACATATTTTCATTAATCATTCCAGGACATTTTATGAACAAAAAATTATCTGGGTCACTGGTAGGTGGATGTCTGAGAATAAAACACTATAATTAATATCAGTAAATGATAGATCTTGATGAATTAAAATAGCAAGCTTTACATTTTTAAGTAGCTTAGTATTAATATTGATCTACTTTAAGTTGTCATTCTCCAGTATGAAGTAGACTGGATGACATGGACATGAATATGAAGTACTTATTTTTCTCTTTAAATCTCTATTAGAGCTTCAACCCTACTTCTGGAATTCTCAGAAACACAACATAAAATTTTTTCTTTCTTTTGGTCAGTATACAGATGCTTTTTGAAAAGGTCCTGTATCCTAATCAAGACCTCTTCCCCCCTTAATAATCCCTTTCCTGTACCCATCTCTTTCCCCCGAAACAATCACTACCTGTCCATATAAAGGTGACTATATTGTTCCATTGACAGAATTGCGTTAAATGTTAGGTTACCCATATCAGCTTCTCTGGTTGCTGCATGCGTTCTGGGTAAGAACTTAAAGCATCAGTAGGAACATCTTCTATGAGCTTGCTGACTCTGAAAGCTGAGCTTTTACATGGAATCTCTGCTATGGCCATAGGGACATTGCAATGAAAGGACCATCCCTTGATGGATAAGCATCAATTGGCTATCATTTGAGTTAAAATTTTCACAGGTTTGAAGTGGGTTCAAAGAGACAGAGTAGGTTTTAAAGCACTCATTTTGAATTCAGCCAATCCCACTTTAATCCTGAGCACAGTATATTGTCCATAGAAAACTTTCAGAAGTGACCCCTAATGGAAATTGCAGGACCAAGAGAAGCCCTTGAGAACAGCAGGGTGTGGCTGAATCCAAACCATACACATACGTACAGTTATAAAATATTTATGTGAAGAACAAAGTATGAGCTGTAAAAGTAAACTTAATGTGGGTCTTACGTATCACGTGTCACCTGTCGTCCCTTCGATCATCTATTTGCTCCATTGGGTGCCAGTAACGTCTCTGTTCATCCCTGTCACGTGCTTTTATCAGCCTTTCCCTACTCAAAGCTGCCATATTGGGGGCTCTTTCAAGGACAGGGGAGTGAAGTCTATTATTGTTACCATTTTTGGCATATTGAGTATACTACTGGTAGTTTGCCAGGCTCTACTCTGTGGGCCGGATACCCTTGGTAGCTTGCCAGGCCCTCCAAGAGGAATAAAGGCTTTTGGGGAGGCCTCTAATCACCCTTTCAGGTGCTCCCAGTCTACCAAATGCAGGCTTTTGGTCAACTGGCATGTTGTTGACCAAATAGTGCATCACTCTCTTCCAGGAGCTCTATTTTATAATTTCTGGATGTTGGCCGTTGATGAGATTACATGACGTTGGGGGCAGTTTGTGGGTGTGACTGTCAAGCTACTGGAAAACTGGGGATCTGGGTGGAGCAGGCTTAGAGATCTCAGCCATGACTCCACATAACCTGTGTTCCTCTGCCGCTTCATTCATGTTTGAAGGTGTGGAGAGTGGCCTTGAGCATGGCTGTGGCAGGGTTCTGTAGGTTTTCGGCTGCCGGGGTTCTGCTTGAAGCGGGGAGGGAAACTCAACCCATCCCCCTCTGAGGGGGCCCCAGTGAAGACAGCCTGGCACAGGGGCAGGAGATTCTGCAATGGCCAAGATCCAGAGACTATAAAACGAAGCTCCCGGAAGAGAGCGATGCAGGATCTCCTGCTCTTGTGCCAGGTCATAGGTAGAAAATTATATTTGGTCTTGCTTGTTTTATTCTTTGTGCTTAATAAATCAGTTCCGTAACCCATATTTTTTTTCATGCTGTCTCATGGCTTTTTACTTGTGAGCAAATGACTTTGACACAAAGAAAATAATTTTTTAAGAAAGAAACTATCTTTGCAAGGTTTAAATATTTCAACTTGTCAACAGGACTTCTAAAACATATTTGCAGTAGAGAAATCCTTAGGCAATTTACACTTTGGGGTGAGCATCTTTCTTTGGCATTTTATTCTCTGTAGTAATTCCATTAAAAGAGCACAATTTATTGCACATCTGTCTTTGCAGATTTTATCAATGCTGAAACCTTTTAAACTGAGAATGGGATTAAATAAACCCCATTTACCAATGTGGTAAAATATAATAGACATCCAGCCCATTAAATGGCCGGCTAAATCAATATATCCACTTGGCAGCAATTTCCAGAAGATAAGGTGAAAACCTCCTGTTCTATTTGATAGATGAGTCAACTTAAAGGGGAGAATTTACAGTAGATTCACTGTGTACCTTGAAGGAATGTTCATTATTCTCAAATTACCTTCTGGTGTCAGCAGATTTGTGGTTAGTCAACAGAAATGCCCCTCCTCTGTGTCATTACAGAGGTAGCTTTGAAGTGAGTAACTGATGGGGAAATGCAGACAAGTGCTTGAATCTCTTTAACAAAGGTGAGATTCGAGCTGCAATGAAAAGACATTAATAAATGTTCATTGTATGTCATATACACTTCAGAATTACCCCAAGTCATATGACTACCTATTTGGGCATGATTAAGAAAGAGTGTGAAGGACACGTAAAGCTAAAGTATGTGATAGTTAGAGTAGCTTTTAATGTAATTATGTCACATACTACTTAGTGTGTGTGTGTGTGTATGTGTGTGTGTGTGTGTGTGTGTGTGTGTGTTCACCCTTTTAATAGGAATCAATCGAAGGAGAGCAATTCATTTGTTTCTAAGGTGCCAGATACTCTTCTTGGCACATTCGCATACATTAGCATTTGTTTTATTTCACAAAAATCTTATAAGGTAGATATTATTAAGTATCTGGAAACAGAATGCATAGGAACTGCACCAAAATCACAATGAAAAAGATAAAGGCTGGTATTCTGATTTAGACCCTTTGCTTCAGAGGTCTGTTTCTTGCTGCAACAAAACACAAGAAAAAAGTATTATTCTTATACATGCTGTATTATACTATATGTAGCCATATATTCTCTTTACATTGTTTTTAAACAATAAAGTTCCAAAAAGCATATACAAGAGCCAGTTTTTCTATTTCTGTCAGACAGATTTTTTTTGCTGCAGAATTTCAGATAGATGGGAAATTTTCTTAAGGTGTTTTGAGAATTCTCTCAGTACCCATAATTTGTGAAATTTCTGGAAGAGCAACCAGATTTTCTAGCTTTAATCTGAATGCATATCATGTTCTTATCTGCAAAGATTGAACTTAACCATCTTTAAGTCGTGAATTCTTTGTGGAAGGAAAGTCATTTACCTAGAAATGTAAAAGAGAAGGATAAAAAATAGTTCTGTCAAGTACATTTTTTGAATCATTAGAATAGTGTCACGTTATGTATTTTGGTTATGGTGGAGGGCAAATCTGGTGGTTGGTCATGGAAGTGCTGGAGGATCAAACATTGATGGGATTCAGCCCAGGACTCTCACTTGCAAAATATGTGCTCCAGTGCTTTAAGGCATCTCCCCAGCCCCCAATTGATACTTTCAACCAGATTCTCTAACCCTAGGTCAGCAAGCTATTTGGGAAGTTTATAGACTAATTTTAAAAACGTTTCAGAACTTCTGAAATTATATTAATTTTCCCTTATGTTTTAGGGTTTGGGGGCAGAGTAAGGAGCAAGAAAGAATAGGATTCAGAGCTTTTGTGACATTGTGTTAGTCCTTGTTATAAAAAGGCTAATACTATGTTAAGAGGTATGTTATTTGAAACTAAACATCACTGATTTCTTGGTAGTAAGAACAAAGTATTAACTTGCATATGAAGTGTGATGCTTTATATAAATGTGTGCTCTCCTATTTGAAGACTGGATATTATAAAATAGGAATTAACTCTTTAAATGGCAGTATAGGAGAAAGGTCAGTACTAACATCAGGGTCAAGCCCTGATATCAAGCAAAGAAGCAGGCTCTGACTAATTAGCTGAGAAAATGTTCAGAGTTCAAAAGGGGAGTTGAAGCATTATCACCTTTAGAATAAGCATTATGCAAACCTCCATAATGTTGTTAAATTTAAATAAAATCATCAATATATGAGTTCAAATGAGGCATTTGAGGGAAAACCTCTACTTGTGTGGAACACATTTTAGCTTCTATAAGTGTTGAGTGGACTAAAAGATCCAGAATAGTGCAGTCTACAGAGTCTGTCAGAGTTGTTTACATGCTTCAAGGCTGCCGTATTCCACAGTTGTGGGATTTTTGGCACTAATACTGGATGGTTTAATTTCTCTAAAGCTGTTTTCTTTTTTTTTTTCCTTTTTTGGGTCACACCCAGCAATGCACAGGGGTTACTCCTGGCTTTTCACACAAGAAATACTACTGGAGGTGCTCAGGGGACCATATGGGATGCTGGGAATTGAACCCAGGTCGGCCGCGCACAAGACAAAAAATAAAAAAAAAAAATAAAGTAACAGGAGAAAGTAATATGAATAACCATTTTCCTTCTATAAACTTATATTCAGGATAAAGCAGTACTGGATAAATTTTGGATAAATTTTCCTCACTCTTCCTATTGGCACCAAAGGAAGGGTATTTTAATTTTTCAGTAAGCACTATGTAAACACCTAAAATGTTAAGTTTTCCTTGATTATGCTAAATGAATAGTCTTCTGCTTCTCATAATTCATATAACATAAATGATTGGGTAAAATTTAAAAAAAAATATACAAAAAAAAATACAAAAAAAAAAAAGACAAATGTTCAAATCTCTTCAGTCCTAAAGCTATTTTTTTACTTGTAAGATAAAGAGGTAATGGAATAGAACTCATAATTGTTTTACATTGGAACAATATATGACACCCGTAAAATATTTTTCTCATTGCCAGGCACTAAGTCAATGCTTAATAAAGATTATTGTGCCCAACATTTTTATTTTTTTCTATTTATAAAAATATGTAGAATGCACACATGTACTGTCTATCTAGACTCCTTTTACTGTATGCCTTTATAGTACCATGAATTTTTTAATTATATATGCGTGCATAATAATATATAAACATGAATATATCACATACTTATAACCTCTAGAAGATATATATTATTGACTCAATAATCTCTTTTAAATGCTATTTCCTGTGCGGGAGAGATAGTACAGCAGGTAAGGCAGTTGGTTGGCATATGATCAGCCTGAGTTGATACCCAGCACTCTGGCACTCTATATGGTCCCTGGAGCTTGCCAGGAGTGATTCCTGAGTGAAGAGTAAAAAATAAGCCCTGAGCACAGCCAATGTAGCCCCAAACCAAAACAAACAAAATCAAAATATAATAGCAAAATCAAATATCATGATTATTTTATAATTGTTCTATTTTATAAAAAATAAATTTCTTTTAAAAAGTGATTCTGTAAAAGTTGTGGTTTTGAGTACTCAATGTTGTAAGCAACATTTAATCTGTTAATTTAAAATACATAATTTGCACACTTTCTTTGAAAATTAATTGTATATAGTTTATATTAGATAATTGTTATCAAAGCTGTAGAAGTTGAAGGAAAATTATTAGTATTCATTAAGCATATTAATTACAGCATAGCAGGACTATCAAAGAGAATTACTGTTTTGTTGCTTAAGCATTACTAGACCCTGAAGAGCAGTCCCCTTTCCCAGTGCAGGGAACCAGAGCTTTGAGAGCATGTGCATAAATATTAAATTACTAGGTATCAGAAAGTAGATTTGAACTCAGATCTACAATTCATTGTCCCCATGGCAACTCCTAGAAGCCATTTCTGGAATGTGCAAGACATTCAGGAAGCTTTACTGCAGCTGCAACAAATTCCTCTTTCCTCCACTGCAATGATTTTCTGTGAGTTCTGCCTAATAACTTCTTCCTCTTCCTAGCAACACGGTTATATTTCAAATCATGGGAAGAAAATGAACACAATTGATTTTTGTGTTGCTATCGTCAGGGCTGTATGGTGCAAATCAGATTCCATAACAGAAATAATCCCACAGGTGTCATCTGAAGGTTCCTATTAATATTTTACAGATATTCGGCGAATCAGAGAGGATGGGAGGTGTAAAAAACTAAAGCACACCGAGGGGTGTGTGCACTTGTGGGCTCTCCAGGAGGCTGTCTCATCACCCGAGTTCGGTGCTCTGGAGCCGCTATGTATGGGCTGGATCGGGACAGCTGTTGGCCAAGGACAGGTGAAGGAAGAACGAGGACCAAGCTGGTTGCTGATTTGTTACCGTTTATTCAATCTTCCATCTTTCTCATCTCCCGGATTCCCAGCTCCATCCTCTCTCTGGATCTACCAGGTCTTCTCATCTCTCTCCTCCCTTTTTACTCTCTCGCCCTTGCTCCCAGGTTACACACTGCCAGGTAGCAAAATCAACATAAGAAAGCCCTTCCTGAGGGCCTGGCATTCCAAAGCCCTTCCTGACTCTTAAGGTGCTGTTTTTCCTTTCCTTAGTCCAAAGACTCATTAACATAACATTTTAATACTAGTTATTTTTGTATGGACATAGCAAGAGATACAGTGAGGCTTGCAAGGCAGCTCTCCTGGGAACATCTTGCCACACTCAACTACAGCACTCAGGTGAGATTAATCATTCCTCACCCTAGCAGGGTCTAAATCTAGTTACCACTCTTTGGATCATGACAACATTTGTCCATGATCAAGCTCTTAACTTATAGTTAAGCATTAGGCACTTTGGCCAGGCCCATCTCGATGCCAGGGTAGCACACAACTCACCGCTTGCCCTGGGTCCGTCTCGTCCTTCGTCGGGACCTTGCTTTTGGGGGTGCTAGGAAGTAAGGGCAGCGGAGGCTTAGGTGGAGAGAACAGATGCCCAGGAGGAAAATATCATGTAGAGTCAAATGACCCCCAGGTTACAAAAGCATAGTATTTGCTAAGTCTTCCTGTGTCCATACAAAAAGGATATTGCTCTGAATAAACTATGCAAAGGAATCAAGAAGAGAAAAGCAATATTTACAAGTCAACAGAACACTAAGAAAGAAGTTACAAATAAACAAAGAGGAATGGGAGCACTGTAATGGGAGTAACCCAATAAACCTAAATTACCTGAGGCTATGTAATCCTACAGGGAGGTAAACGGACAGGAGAGATCAGGGAGTGTTAATGTTTTTTACAAATATCAGTGTTAGAGGAAAACAATTTCTTATCATAATACAAACATAAACCTTTATCTGTTGATATTAACACTCTTGGTAAAAATATCCGTTTGTTTTAATGATGTGCAAAGATGAAAAAGTCTCATTTTTCTGGTGCTATTGAGCATGTAATTTTATAAACTCCACTGTCTTCACATGAGCCAGATACTAAGAAGGGAATTGATTTTCAGGGCAGAGAGGCTTTTGAGTTAATCTTTCTGTATACAAATATATTAAGCATGGTCTGTTTGGAGTTGGTAATTCATTCTTGTGTCCCTGAAGTCACGGATTTAGTTCTGATGGAGCTAGTTATTTATGGCTTTTTGTGAATTGTTACTTAAAACCAATCCCAAGTTACACAGGTCGAAATACTACTTTAAGCCAAGCCTGGGAATAGGTTTAGTAAGAGTTGCTGTTTGCATTTTAACATGGTATGGTGCCTTTTTAAGGGAAGCAAGTGTGTTGAATTATTTCATCTTTTCAAGGCAGCACAGCAAGGATGCTCTGACTCCTTGTTACCTATTCAGTGCATCTCAATGCTTAGCACTTAATATTACATCTTCTGCACTTTATGTCATGTGGGACTTCTTAAGAGTCCTATGTAGCAGTGTCAGTTTTCAGAAATTTACCTTGTAGCATCTATGGGGAAAGGAATTCTTTCCCTTACTGACTTACATCCTTAAATCTGACTCTCCTTGCTGTTTTCTTCTGGGCTACACATCAATTTTTTTACCTTATTTAGTATTCTGCTCTTCCATAAATATTCTGAGCATTTTTCTCTGGAATGAGGGTTACTCCTTCTGCACAGGTACAGGGAAAACAGTCCATTTTCCCATTTTTTCCATTTTCCCTGATGGTTGTCATCTAGAACTTCATTTATATGTGTTTACTTAGCTACAGTCTAAATAATGCACACCCTCAAGTATAATGAAAAGATCTTTCAAAAGTCTACAACCAGCCCCACGCTGTGCTATCACAGTTCTATTTGTTGCATGTTCACATGCCATACGTATAGAGCATATAACTATGCTTTAATAAAGTTCTATTTTTTAGCCATTTAGAATAAAATAAGTGAATTTTACATTTGTCTTAATTTATATCACTTCTGTCTTATTTATGTGCATGCGATTGTGTGGGTTTGGAGCTCTGGCTTTCTATTTGCTAATATTCTTTTTGTTTAAAAATCACTTTGCTAGCACTTGAAGTGCAAAGGTACTGTCAAAAATGCTGTCACTTTTTATTTTACCTGAAAAAAATCTTATTTTTCATTTCAAAAGGTATTTTCACGTGGAACAGAATTCTGTATGAATAGCTTTTCTTCTGCCTTTATTTTAAAGGTGCTACACCATTGTCTTTGGCTTACTCCTGAGAATGCTGATATTCTTTTTACCTCTTTATATAAGGTGTCTTTCATATTCTAGTTGCTTTCAAGACTTTCACTTTATTCATTATTTTCATCAATTTGAATCTGATAATAATGATGACTTTTGCCTTCTAATTTACATTTTTGGTATTTCTATTCTCCCTTATGTGATACTTATATTACTTGGTATTCCCTCAGCTTTTTGGATTTCTTTCTTTTCTTTTCTTTCCTTTCCTTTCCTTTCCCCTTCCTTTCTCCTTCCTTCCTTCCTTCCTTACCTCCTCCTTCTTTCTTTCCTTCCTTCCTTCTTTCCTTCCTTCCTTCTTCCTTTCTTTTCTCTTCCTTTCTTTTTTCTCTTTTGCTCTTTCTTTCTTATATCAAATTTGGAAATTTGAAGCCATCAACTCTTAAAATATTTTTAACTGTCCTTTTATCTTCCTTATCTCTGCTGAAATTCTGTATTTATTTATGCATGATGATTTACCTTCTCCAACAGAACCTTCAGCACATTAATCATAATTATCTTTACTTCCTTGTTCAGATATTTTGACACCTGGATCAAACTTCAGTCCTGTTGGGAGATAGATTTTTCTCTTACGGTACATTGTTTCACTTTATGTTGTCTTGTGCTTCTGATATGGCTCAATTTTGCTGTTGTTATTTTGTGTTTTGGGATCACATCAGTAGTAGTACTCTGAGATTACTCTAGACTCTATGCTCAGGGATCACTCCTGGTTAGCTTGGAGGACCATATGATGTCTGGGGAATCAAATACTGGTCATCTGTGTACAAAGTGGTCTGTCCACTGTAGAGTCTCTTCAATTTCTATATGGCTCATGTTATTTTCTTGGAGAATATCCCATTAGTATTTTAAGAAACAAAACAAGTCCTCTATATTTGCATGCTTTCACATCGAATGAGGAGATACGGGACTTCGCATTATGAGTAAGACATCTAGGAGTACTGCCTGCTTTTATCCACCACTAAGCAGTTCTCAGGGCCTACTCCTATCTCTCTGCTCAGGGAAGAAGAAAAGTATTTTACATTTTTAAAGCATGTGTATGGAATCAACATAGAATGAAGGTATTGCCAGAACAATGATATCTGCAAATCAGGTAAAAATAATATGAATGAAAACTCCCTTTGGTTTATGCAGTATCTGTCTTTGGGATCTCTTCTATTCTGAGAAGCTGGGGAACAAGTCTCAAGCTAAAATCTGTTTGCTTTTCATTTGAAGCAGTAGAGGGCCAGCCCTCCCCAACACCCCCAAAACGGGAAACCTCAGGGTATTTTCACTCCATCATTCATTATAATCCCCACCATTTAAGTTGCAACTTGGGAGCCATTATGTACTTCGGGGAACTATATTAGCAATAGCAGACCACTGGGGAACTATGTAGTATGCAGAAGCTGTAAATTACAAAATACCCTCTGGAGGGAAAACAAGAATAGAGCGTGGATAGTGCTTCCTTTTCTGCACTGGAGCTTATGCATAAGGGAATTGAACAACATACTCCTCATAACAATGGAACTTCATAAATACAAAGGAGTCTTTTTGTTGTTTAAAACAAGGCACTTCAGAAATCTTTTGTTCTGTTTTCACCTAAGCTTATTGTTATAATGAACACACATTCCCATGGTTATCCTAATAGCTGTTGAACAAGATTATTAGCAAGACCCTTCCCTTCTTTTCTTGGTAAGAGACAAGACAAATAAGCTTCAGTTGCTGTATCCTACAATCAGAATCAGTGATCCTTGAAACTTTGTGGTGATACTTATTAAAAATTAATTTCAGGGGGAAGGGAAGAGTGATAATGTAGCTAGTACAGCACTTACTAATGAGCGTTTAATCCCCTGAGCACCACCAAGTGTGATCCCTGAGCACAGAAGCAGGACTAAGCCCTGAGCACAGCTGGATGTGGTCCAAACTCCCCCAGCCCAAATTCGTTTTCGAGAAGTAGCAGAGAGATAGTATTGGGGTCAAGGCACTTTTTTGCATGCATTGAACCCTTGTTTCATGCACAGAGCTGTGACTAACTCCTTGGTATGACCCAACCTTCTAGCAAATAAAGAAATAAATATCAAATTTATTTGAGTTTTTATGAATATTTCAGGTGTAAACTTAGACCTTTGCTAGTTTTGTTGCTGGCCAGAGACAGCTAAATAGATGTTTTATGTATAGGGAGATGGCTTGGTTGATTTCAGGTTTTGATTATAAATAAAACTGATGTTAAATTGTAGAGCAAAATACAGGAGAGATAGTCCAGATCAAGGGGCATACCTGAAATACACTGCTAGATGCCCTTAACACATGATTTCCCACGAATAATGAATGACAGCATTTATTACTGTCCTTCCTTATCAGTTTTTACTTTGGTCATAATTTTAGAATTAAGCCACTACAGGAGATGAGTGGGGATAGGGTAGCAAAAGCTAACAGGTGCTTCTTAGCTTTCAAACTGGCGGTTATTTCTTACACTTAGCAGAGTTTTAACTAAAGGTCTTCACTGGATTCTCTGGTAAACTTTCTCTCTGGTCTTCTATGCATCCTATGCAAGATTCAGTATTGACTTATATCATTGCTCAGGTTTTTTTTTTTTTTGGCGGGATGGGAGCATTGTGGGAGACAACCAGAAATAATCAAAGTTCCCATTCATGGTACCACATGAGATGAGGTATTGAACTCAAGAATTAAAAGCACACACACTAGCTTTTTAACAAGTCTTCCCAGTCCTGTAATTCAAATTTTAATTTTTTTTTCTGTTGTGGTATACCAAGAGAGTTCTCAAATTGCCTCCATATTCCATAATTTTCTAATTTTCTTTCTGTCATCAATTTTAAATTTCATTGTCCCCTGATAACATATTTTGTATAATTACCAATTTTTGAAAATTACCGAGAGTATACTAACCGCACGGCAGAGCCTGGCAAGCTACCCATGGCGTATTCAAAATGCCAAAAACAGTAACAGGTCTCACAATGGAGATGTTACTGGTGCCCGCTCAAGCAACGTGATGAGCAACAGGATGACAGTGCTACAGTGCTACTATGGTACATTATACAGAGTAGGATATGATATATCTTGGTGAAAGATATTCTGAGTGAGTTTGATAGCAGTTATCTATCTAGTATTGGGTAGATTATTCCATAAATTTTAATTTATAAATAATGATTGACTTGTGAGGATTTCATGTCAACAATATGCATATTAACAATTAACAATCATGTGTCACAATAAGGATACATTATGAAAAATGTTAGGTGATTCATTAGTAGTCTAACGTCATACAGTGTAGCTATAAAAGTCTAGATGGTACCACCTACTCTACAGTCATGCAATATGATATAATCTCTTGGGACTGCCATAGTATATTCAATCCATCTTTGACTGACACATTTGGTGGACACATGACTATGATGAGTGTCTATTTCTCATTTTTTCCTTCAGCTTTTGCTTATGTTTGTGTGTTTTTATTAATTGGATTCACATTTTTCTTTAAAAAAAGATCATTTCTCATAATTTATTGCAATTTTTATTATAACTTATTCTGAGGTCTGCTTTGTCTAAAATTAATATTGATTCAACTGTTTTTATTAGTGTTAACATACTATTGCATCATCCTTGATTTTATCTATATCATTATATATAAAGTATATTTTTATGTATATATACATATGTATTATATATACAGACACATATATGTATATATATATATATATATTTGGGCATTGCTTTTACTTTACTTTTAGTTCTATGCTTAAATTGATATAGATTACCATTAAAAGTATGGTTGATTTGATATCAGTAGTTCCTATAAAACTATTATATTTATTGATGTTTCTTTGCCAGGTTTTTATTTATTTTTCTTATTTTAAATAATAATTTTATAATAATTTATTTTATTTCCTCTTTGATTATATACTTTATTTATATTAGTAGTGTATATTTATTTCTTGGTATTGTTTGTTCTTCTGGTACTTGGTGGAGGCCACTTAAGACACCTTCACGGTCTACACCACAGCATTCATTAGGTTCTTGGCAGTCTGGATCAGGGACTTGGCGCTGTCGACTCCAGAGACCATGAGTTCCCCACCCAGGTTCTGCACTTCAGCCTTGACCTTGCTGCAGATGTTGAGCTGGTGGCAGTAGAGGGCAATGTGCTGTAGGTAGGCCAGCAGGTCCTATTTGCAGGCCAAGTCAGGACAATGGTTTGTGATGGAGCTTATCCATCCAGGATCTTGCTTTAGCAATTTGAGGGGGGGGGGGGCAGCACTAATCACACCTGATGAATTTTTGAGTGTGCCTTTACCTTGAGTAAAATTAGTCGTCTTCATCATGGTCATGCACATCTGCTTGGCCAGCATGATTGAAGTCATTGCCAATGTCATCCCACTTGGAAACATCAAGAAAGGAGCATCCATCTTGCTCCTTTCTTCCTGAAAGCTGGCCACCTGTTTTGCAACCTTTGCCTTTTGCTCCTGGGGAAGCTGAGCAATGATCGCCCTGGCACTTTGGCCAGCTATCAGCTAATCCTCTTCTGTCTGGACACTAGTCCTGCTTCTGACATTGAAGTCTTCTGTCTCAAAGTCAGAGTCATCCAGTGCCCCAGGGCTCCTTATCATCAGCATGACTTTCCTGATGTCTCAGATACCATCATACACCATGTGGGAGGCATCAATAAATTCAGTCTCATCCATGAGCTGTGCGGGGTCTAAGCTGAGGGCCTCCACAGCTGTTTCGACTAGCTCGGTAAACCGTGGCATGATGGTGTTTGGGAGCAGCTTCGTAGCTTCCAACACTTTTTCTGTGTAGGGCTTAACGATAGCATAGCAGGTAGAGTGTTTGCCTTGCACGGGGCTGACCCTGATTCAATTCCTCTGTCCCTCTCGGAGAGTCCGGCAAGCTACCGAGAGTATCTCGCCTGCAGGGCAAAGCCTGGCAAACTACCTATGGCATATTCAATATGCCAAAAACAGTAGCAAGAAGTCTCACAATGGAGAGAGCAAATCAATGAGCAATGGGATAACAGTGATACAGTAATATATATTTTATATGTTTAAAGTATTAGTAGCGGGCTGGAGCGATAGCACAGCTGTTGGGCATTTGCCTTTCACGCAGCCGACCCGAGTTTGATTCCTTCACCCCTCTCAGAGAGCCCGGCAAGCTACCAAGACTATCGTGCCCACACGCCAGAGCCTGGCTTGCTACCCGTGGCATATTGGATATGCCAAAAACAGTAACAATAAGTCTCTCAATGAGAGACTTTACTGGTGCCCGCTTGAACAAATCGATGAGCAATGGGATGACAGTGACAGTGAAAATATTTGTAGTATTTTAAAACTCCAAACTCATGTTTATATGATTCTACTTTTAAATTCTCTGTAATACTGTATGTGTAGTAACTTTTTTACAGATGTGCTTATTCATTTATTTATTTTATAAAGTAGTTCATAGCATTCGATTACATTTTATATTGAACACCAATCCCACCACCATTACATGTTCCCACTATATTTTGAATGTTTCCATTCTGAACCCCAAGCCCTGCCCCAAAGCAGAGCCAAAATAACTTATTTTGTATTGTTTGTTATGAAAACCTGCCGAAAATGCTCTGAAAAAGTTTCCTTAGAGGAAACAGTATGAAGATTGTTGTATTTAACCAGGGGCCATAAAGCCCTTCTATAAGAGATCACTAACCTGTTGTTAAAGGTTAAACCTTGTGTGCTCACATATGTGTGTGTGTGTGTGTGTCTGTAAAAAAAAAAAAAATCTCTCCCTCAAAGGTTGGTTGCCCTCTATTTCAAACCCCATCACATGTGGTGTGTTACTCATGGAGTATGGTTGGTGTGAGCTATGAGATGTCACACTGGGGTTTACACTGCCACCAATGCTGCAGCCCATTCCTGGAATAAGTTCACTCGTGGGTGAGGCTTGGCCCGAGCATGTGGAGAGTGGCTGTGAGCATGGCAGCGGTTGAGTTCTGGAGGTTTTCAGCTGCTGGGGCTGGGTCATTTGTGTGGGGAGGGTCTTACTTGTGCCCCTCTGGGTCACCCCGAATAAAGCAGCCTGTCCTGGGGTCCGGTGGCATGGTTATGGTGTGTGTCATGTTATGCTTCTTTCAGGGAGAGAAGGAGAATGAGACTCTACAAATGTGTTTTATAATTCCATATAATTCCTTATTACATTACTGTCATTAACTTTCTATTTATACATGCCATAATTGTCCAAATCATTGTAAACTCTAGATATTAAAGATATATAACTGAATGTCAATCATTAATTAAGAATGTCTAATCTTCAAACTGTATTTTCTCTTCTTTTTTCTCTTTATGGCATTCCAATTATACTTAACTTGCACTTTTAAAATTTTTTTACTGCACTTGGATTTTATATTGATTGTCTTACAATTATATTTTTCATTTTGCATAACAATTTCAGAAATCTCTTGACATATTTGATTAATTTCTTGGTTATATACACCCCAATGATTATTGCATCAAATATATTCTTTATTTCCAACACACTGATTTTTTTACTTTGAAATTTTCTTTTTTCTTTTTTAAAGGTAAGCTTTATTGAAATTTATTTAGAAAGAGATAAGGGAAGAGAGAGAGAAGTACACATATGAGAGAGAACACAGACTTCTCTGGAGAGGTTATAGGTAAACAAAAAAACATCAAGACACTCAATCAAGATATACACTTAAGGGAAAATATGAGTTTGAAGAAGCCCATTTCTTAGGTTTTCAAATGTCACCAATATTAGTAACATGTTTCTGTGTGTAGTACGCTATTTATTTTTTATTATTTTTGTTGTCTACAATCTCTGCTTTAATCTCCAAATTGTTAAAAAGTGTTTTAAATATCCCTTCAGATAATTTAAAATCATTGTCTTATTAGAAATTAATCTTCTAACTTCATTTTTCCTCTGTTTCATCTGTCTTTATAATTTCTTTTTGTTTGAAAATAGGCATTGTGCATCATGTAATAAAATTCAAAGTTGGTAGCTTTTAAGTTTGAACTTTTATGTTAATCTTATAAGTAGTTTGAATTGCTCTAATTTTGCTACGTCTAAATTTGGAGTTCCTTAGACTTCAAATATGTTTGTGCTTCTCTTTGTTGGCATAGGAGATAGTATTGCAGGTAGGGCACTTCCCTAACACAAGAATGATCCAGATTCAATTCTTGGCTCCCCATAAGTTTCTGCAAGCTCTAGCAGGAGTGACTTTTGAGAGCAAAAATTAGGTATAAATCCTGAGCAGTCTGGATGTGACTTAAAAAACAAAAACATTTTTTTTTCTTTTTGGGTCACACCCAGCGATGCAGGGGAGTTACTCCTGGCTCATGCACTCCGGAATTACTCCTGGCAGTGCTCAGGGAACCATATGGGATGCTGGGAATTGAACCTGGGTTGGCCGAATGCAAGGCAAAATCCCTACCCACTGCACTATGGCTCCAGCCAAAAAAATTTTTTTTGAATAAAAAAATAATTTAAAAAGTCGACCCCTTCTTATTTTGTTGTTTTGATGAATGAGGCTTACAAAAATACTTGGTAGTGATGCTCAAATTTCCTAGTTGTGGTACATACTGGGGGTCACACATGTGTTTGTGGTGTTAACAATGCTCTTGGTTAATCACATACTTTCAGAACACACAAACATGCTTGCTGGGGGTTTCTCTCTTGACTATAGTGCTCATATATCATTAGCTGTGCTACTCACATAAACCTGGTTGGGTTACACCAGGACTCACACACTTTATGCAAGTGGAATGTTCACAGATTGCTCTATTGCAGTATTGGGAGCCTTGAATAGCAGAGAAGACAACACCATGGTTAGCACAAACTCAGGCTCTCATATTTATAAGACAGATGCTTTTACCAATGAGTCATTCCCTAAACCCTGTCTAAAAACTCCTTAATTAGAATGTACACCTTATACTTCTCTTTAAAGCATAATCCATTGCTATTACAGTAGATTCCTTTTATGTGTGAACTATTTTAGGAATGGGTAGAGTTTCTAAAACTTAAGCCTAAATCTCAGTGATTTAGTGAGTATGTTCATGAGCTTTGGTCTTCACAAGTGTATTTTAGTTTCTTGTTTCTTTAGGTAGACAGGAGAGCTAGATACCTTGCTCATAGATAAATGTTTCCCCCCACTAGCAGGATGATTCAATGGTAAAGTCTTCCAAGCTGGAAATAAGACACTTATTTTGAAATTATTACTTTTACCTTTCTACTTACACTTCTTCTTGAGTCTTGAGAAACTGTCAGGGTGCCTAGAAGTGAAGACTATGAAAGTGAGGTACATAAGACTATAGGTTTTATAATTTTTTATAAAATTTACCTTCCACCATCTTACTAAAATTACCATTATGTGTTCCTACCAGTATATATCTTCACTGGTGTTTACTTTGGGTTAGTTTATCTAAATATGATTCACTGACTGAAACTCCTCTAGATATTCATGTTTTAATTATCCCTATGAGGAAACATTGTGGAAAATGACATGAAGGGGAAAAGAGGAAGATAGCATGAGATTGCTCAAAAGGTTTGAGCATTTGTCTTGCATGTGAAGACTTCACATTCCATCCCTGGCACTGATGGACCCTAAGTACTGTCAGGTACTGTCAGTGAAGCCCTGGTGCTCCCTAAGCACCACCAAGGTGGCCTTGATGACCCTCAGCACAACTGGGTCTGATTTGCATTACATTGCTGGGTCTGAGCACCAAGCTAGTGATTGTTCTGGTTTACCGAGTGATGTCAGTGAACCCCACAGGTATTTTATGTGAGGTGGGGAGACGAGAGACAGTCAATTTCTCCCGACCTTCCTCTGCCACCCCAGGACCAGCTGGGAATACTAGGACTGATAAAGTCTGCGACAAGCCCCTGATCTGCAAGGGCCTGAGCCCCCTCCACACCCCCTACCCCCAACAGCCCCACCAGTGGCTGTCAAGCCACACCTGATCTTCAAGGTATAAGAGTTGATCCCACCACCCAATTTTTCGGGAATCCATTGAGTCAGATTGGAGCAAGGATCTGCTCTTTGTAGGAAAGGATAAGTCAGTCCCAGGCCTTACCCAGGTTTGGGGGGTTCTTGTCTTGCCTTGCAGAAAAGAGTTTCAGGAGTAGATGAGCAGTGAAGTAAAACCGATTTTCTTTGGAGAGTTTTGAAGGAGAAGGGAGACAGTGGAAAGTAACATGTTCAAAAGAGAGCTTAGGCTTCTCCAAAGGAGGAGAAGCCTTGAGTGACGTTTAAGATTGGCATTTATATATATATTTTCAGGGTTACATGGGTCTGGAGTTTTCTGCTGGAAGTGGGGGTTTGACCAGGATCTTATATTGTCACAAAAGGAACAGTTGAAGTTTACAGTGAATCTCCTTCAAGTCTTTCATTGCAGTTCCTGTCTCTGCTGAAGTCTGTCACCTAGTAGGGGTCCAGCCTTCTCTGGGTCTGTTACTGATGCTAGGTGTAGCCTCAGTTCCTGTTTGAAAAGTTGATTTTTTGCAACTTTGAGGCTCTTGAAATTATTTCCCAGGGAATTCATTGTTATTGCCTTGGAAGGGGGCCTTCCCTATCTACCTGCCTCCCTACATCATAAGTAATGCCAAGGGTGGACCCCCCCCCCTTGAATTCTCTGAGAATTGCTTGGAATGGCCACCTCAAAAATTCAAAACAAACAAAATCATATTAGCTTTAAGAAAGACAATTTGAGGAAAAAAAGTAAATTCCCCAAATCAGCAGTCTTGAAACTGGGGATCTGCTGACGAAAAGACCTTGAGAGACCATTCAAGGCAGATACTGAAGCATGCCCAGATGCAGAATCCTGACCCAAACCACACTCCTCCTCCTATAAAAATAAAATAGAGAAGTCAGTGGAACAGTAGAGGGGTTAAGGAACATGCTTTGCACGTGGCTGATTCCAGTCAATTTCTGTCATCACATGATTTCCCCCCAGCAATGCAGGGTACAACCCTGGATGTATCTAATTAATTATTGGTCAGTGTGACACTGGATGCCCCTGAGCACTTCTGATTCAGGCAAGACAGAAGCTCAGTGGCAGCCGGTCTCTGTTCATTCCTCATTTCCAGGTTCTTGAATATTTTCAAGAATGAAGATACTGAATAATAAAGATGTTCAGACTCAGAGTTGGAAAGTATAAACTTTTATTGGAAAGTAGAAGAGAAGAATAAAGCAGCTCCCCAAATGGGGAGGAACTTAGTATAGGACTAAGTTAACTATGGCCCTTTTTTGTGAGATTTTTATAGAAAAATAGGTCTTTGTGTTACAGAGAATGCAGGGATCTACAGGGTGGTTGGGGTGGTTTGTCTTTCTGGTCATTTGCCCCAGGTGTTGTTCATCATCTTGTTTCCCTGTGAGTCTAAGCTCTAGTGCAATTTTATGGTGACCAATTATTCACCTTATCATTGTCATCCCATTGTTCATCAGTTTGCTCGATCGAGAACCAGTAACATTCCATTTGTCCCAGCCCTGAGATTTTACTTGTCCTTCCAAATGGCGCCATTTTGGAGGCTCTTTCAGGGTCAGAAGAATGAGACCCATTTTTGTTACTGTATTTGACATATCTAGTATGCCATGGGGAGCTTTCCAGGCTCTGCCGTGTGGGCGTGGTACTCTTGGTAGCTTGCTGGGCTCTCTGAGAGGGATGGAGAATGTATATGAGAGAATACAAGCAAGTATATTAAAACCAAACGAATGTGTGCTGCTGTAGATATATCAGGGTCTAGACTATAAGAGGTTGTGTGGCCACAAATGCTTCTGGGAGCTTTGTTATATAGTCTCTGGATTTGGCTGTTGATGGGATTACATGGTACAGGGGTAAGTTTGTGGGTATGACTGCCAAGCTACTGGAAATTGGGGGATCTGAGTGGAGGAGGCCCAGTCCCTGTCCGAGCAGGCTTGAAGAAATCATCCCTGGGTCCTGCATACCTTGTTTTCTTCATCCGTGAGGCTTGACTGAGCATGTGGAGAGAGGCCCTTAGCATATTAACTCCATGTTTATCAGAAAAAGCTCAGGCATTTTCAGGGAGCCTAAAAGGTAGGACAAACCAGCCAAAAGCAGGACTGCTCACAGCAGCTGGCAAGGGTAAATTGAGGCTTCCTTTTATCATTCCTGCAGTGACTTGAGTAGTGAAATGAAAGTAGTGAAATTTTAGCGATGAAAGACACAAGGAGCCCTGCATGCTCAGAATCTAGCTCTGAGCTCTGGTCCTGCTGAGCACTACTTGGCACAACCCTAAAAATATCAAATATGTATCAATCCACATATTCTCTATCTGCATTAGAAAATGCTAATGATATTTGTGATATAGAAACAGGCACATGACTCCTATACATACACTTGACTTTAGCATCACTCAAACCAATGATTCAGATATATCATAACTTATGCATATTCTTCCCCTTTAACTGACTTCCTGTTTCCTAAAAGGAAAGCCTTTCCTACAAATCCTGTCAGACATGAGTTTTCCTTGAGTGCCCCCACACTCACCTGATTGTACTCTTTCATTTTAATAAACCTCCTCATAGCTTCTAACTTTCTGTCTTGAAATTGGTTCTTTCTGGCTTGAAAAACAAGCACCCTTCATTCAGGTTGAGGCCCATCAGTTCCCTTTCAAGATCCCACAGAGTTAAATCTTACTGAAGCCCTGATTCCATCCTGTCTCTGAGGCTGAAGATGGCAGGGGCTAGTCAATTCCGTCCATTTTGCAACTGAAGTGAGTTTAGATGCAGCTTACTGATCATGGTATAGGACTGTCAGGATAATTTCCACTGTGAAGCGAGAACTCACCTGAGTTCTGTCTTACCAATGAGGACTCCTTATGTCTGGTATCAACTCAGCCTAACTTTGGTTTTCATTCTCTGATTAGATCAAGTAAATCATTGATCTTTGAGGTTACTTTTGAAAAAAAAAAAGTTTTCCCTTCGCATATTGGCAGCAAACCTGGAAGAGACCAATTCCTATTGTGAAAATAAGAAAAATATCTTTTTGAATGTCTGATTCCTTGTAAAAACCATGCTTTGATTTTTTAAATCTCTTTTCTCCTAAAACCAAACTTTTAAAAAGAGTGGCTGTATACTTTTATTTCCCTAAATGAAGCCCAGAAGAGAAAAATGGTCTGAACCTTTGGGCCTGTGAAGTCATTTATTTAAAGGAAGCAAACAAACAAATAACAAGCTTGCAGGACTTAAGAAAGTGGAGTTCGAGGCATAGATATGCATTGTAACATAGCACTGTAGCACGGTCATCCTGTTGTTCATTAATTTGCTCCAGGGGTTATCAATAATGTCTCCATTGTGAGACTTGTTACTGTTTTTGGCATATGGAATCTGCCACGGGTAGCTTGCCAGGCTCTACCGTGTAGGTGGGTTACTCTTGGTAGCTTGCCAAAAAAAACCCCCCCAAAAATCCCAAGCCCTACTTCATGTTATCAATGACTTTACAACTGAATAGACAATGGTATACAATGGTAATAGACAAGGATTAAGTAATAATTGGTCAATATTAAATATCTCATGTATCATACCTACAGTGGCGGATCTTAATAGCAATGTGTAGCACTCTGTAGTAACAAGATGATTCTCTGTAGTAACAAGAAGCCATTCTCTAGTAACAGAATGCCTTTAGCAAGTGTATTATGAACAACATTATAAACCATATTTTAAACAAAGTTAAAAGACAATGCTGATGGCTAAAAAATTATTAAAAAATAATAAAAATCACTGCTAGGGACTCTAAAAATATTTTTTCTGGAGATGGCTCAACAGGTTTCACTAGGGTAAAATATGTATAAAAAGTAAAACTTCAAATTTTACAGACTTAAGATTTTTAGGTCAGTGTTCTAGTATTCAAAGTTTATTATAAGTTGACTAAATTTTAATGACCAATAAAATAAAGCATAACATATTGCAAATCCTAGAATATTTTCTTAAATATTTTATACCTCAAGGCATTCCCAAAAGTGGATATGTATGGCTAATAAACATATGAAAAAGTGTTTATTATCACTTATTATTAAGGAAATACAAAGCAAAACAATGATAAGGTGTTACCTCACAACTTTGAGAATGGCACAGATCAAAGACCAGAAACAACTAGTTTGGCAGAGACGTGGGAAAAAGGAACCCTCATTCACTATGGGTAGGAATGTCATTTGGTTCAGCTTATATGTAAAACATCTTGGAAGATACCTCAGAAAAATTAAGACTAGAACTCTATTATGGTCCATTCATTTTAGTTCTTGGCATCTGTCTTCACATATGAATTTTGAAAAAAAATTGTCAAATTAAAAAACCACATGATAATTAAAATTTCTTTCATTAAAAGGAAAAGTAAGATAGTTGCTTAAATGATGATCCAGAGGAAAAGCCACAGTCTTTTAATCAATTGTAGGAATCATAAGTGCAGCCACAGAATTCTCAAATAATAGTGGTTTGCACTGAGCTGAAAAGATGCCATTGGGCCCAGAAGAAATCTTTAAATTTTGATATATTTCCTTTTATATTCTTTTAATTTAATTTTATTTTCCTTTTGTATCGCAACCTATACTTTTAATTGTCATCATTACATTTTTGACGCTGGAGTGAACATCACTTTCTCCTCTCTGCTGGTACTTGGGTAAGAATTCTATCCCTATCTGTAGTTTCTCTTGAAAATTATCTACTTTATGTGCATTATTGTCCATTCTCTATGTATTCAAGACTAAATTTGGCGATCTCAATGGCCAGCAGTGCCATTATGGTAGAAGACAAGAGAGAGGCATACCTGTATCGGATAAAGTCCAGACTGCACTTCAGCCAGGTGAAAATACAGCCAACGTCATGGAGAAACAGATCATTTCAGTCTCAAAGACTCCATGATGGCAAGAATAAGATTAAGTAGAATTAATGGCATTCTAGATTGAGTACCAGGGAAGATGGAATTTGGGGGCAAGCATCCCAGGGCCACTGGCTCAAGGATGTTCTTTCGGGAAAGTGATGAGAATTTGTTGCTCCATGAATGTTTCTCAGGCTCTAATTTTCCCACATTCTGACCATTCCGTGACTCTTAAATCTAGTGATCTCTCCCTTTAAGCTGAGGGAAATTTTGTACAAACCTGATGAAATTCCCATTTTTAAGGTTGCCTAAATTTACTGTTCTTCCTCAAAATGCCATTTATATTTTCCATGTAAAATACATCACTGTATCACTGTTGTCCCATTGCTGATCAATTTGCTCAAGTGGGCGCCAGTAATTTCTCCGTTTGTCCCTGTCGCATTCAGGGGTCTGAGGCCCATTATCGTTACTGTTTTTGGCATATTGAATACACCATAGGTAGCTTGCCAGGCTCTGCTGTCCGAGATTCTGCTTCACTCTCTTCAGGAAGCTTTGTTTTATAGTCTCTATATCTTGGCCATTAATGAGATAACATGGCAGTGTGTGGGTCTTGGCAGTTTGCCAAGCTACTGGAAAACTGGGGATCTGGGTGGAGGAGGCCCAGTCCCCATCCGAGCAGGCTTAGAAATCTCAGCCATGGGTCCCACATGCCTGGGCTCCTCTGCTGGTTCCTTCCTGCATGAGGTTCATTGGCACATGTGGAGAGTGCCCTTGAGTATGGCTGTGGCTGGGTTCTGGAGGTTTTCAGCTGCTGAGGCTCTGCTTGTGGTGGAGAGGGAAATTTAACCCACTCCCCTCCAAGGGGGCCTCAATGAAGACAGCCTGGCATGAAGGCAGGAGATTCTGCATGTAAATACATATATTTCATAATTATACGTTAAAAGTTGCTTGATACAGAGGCTTATATAGCATAATTTATGTATTAACTCTCTTAATATTAAACAGATATTTCAGTTGTAATATTTATTTTCAGAAATAGAAACTAAGTTGTTTTGTGTTGTGTGGAAGTTTTCATTAAATAAATTCCTAGGTAAATGAAGTATTTCTTTTGATTTAGATTAAAGACTCAGTCTTCAAAATAGTTCTAAAAATTCATAATGTTTTCACAATATCAATTTACATTGACCATCCATATTGCCTTTAACTTGGGCCTCTATAACAAAACACTATTAGACTATATGACAAATAGCAGAAATTCATTTCTCACATTTCTACAGATTACCAGTCCATGCAGGATTGGGGGCTGCTGAGAGCAGGATCGGGGGCCTCTCACTATGGAAGAAGCCTATGGACTTCACACTGTACAACAGTTTCCTGGCATTATGATCTTCCCTCCAAATGTGCTTGGGGAATACGGGAGGAAGAGGTAGAAAAGGGGAAGGGAGAAATAAGAAGGGAGGAGAAGGGAGAGAAACAAAGAGTGAGAGAGAAAGTGGGAGTAAAGAGGAACATGTATGCCTTTTGGAGTTTCTTATTGTAAGAGCATTAATCCTACAGAGTGCACTGTAAGCAAAGCAAAATTTGACCTCTATTCATCTTAGGGATTCTGCAGGGTTGCTAACACAATAACAGGTTAATGAGAAAAACAGTCTATTATTGGGCACAGTGCACCTCCTGGGAAAAATCTAAACCCCAAATGACTCAAAATGATGGCTTAGAAGTCCAACTTATATAGCATCTTCAACAAGCAACAATAAATTTTTAGAGAGATGACAGGGGAAAGAAAAGTAATTTTAGTCTTCCAAGGCTGGCAAATTGTGGAAAGATAAATATATTGGAGTAAAATAACGTAGTTAAAGTTTATTTACAGATCCTTACTGTGGCATCTCGTGACTGATAAGACTCAGTTCCCAGTAAGAGGGCAATTTATATCAAACATTTAGGCTGACAACGGTTAGCCCTTTTTGCCTGAGAACTTTCTTAGTCGCCTCAGCCTCAAATAATGTTTAAAGGTGTATGAGGTGACATATTCTGGTTCCCTTAAACTATTTTCATGACTTTGTTTCTAAGTAGGATCACATTGGAATTGAGACGATCAATATATAAATTTTGGGGGACATAATTCAGTCGATACCCTCTTTTACACACTGTGCTTCATTACCTTTCAGCTAATTTATGCACATGAAATTATGTCTTTCTATTGCTTTAACTTACATTTGTTCAAACACTTATTTTTTCTATAATTCCATGTTTTCCATTTATAATTTATCTGAGTTTTGAATTCATATCCTTTTCCATTTATCTATTGGTTCATTTTCACTTTTCTTTTATATTCTGTATATTTGGGGGATATGCGTAGTTGTGTTTAGGGCTTCCTCCTGGCCCTGTGTCAGGGATTACACCTGGTGGGGGTTGGGGGACCATATGAAATGCTGGGGATTGAATTTGGATGGGTCCTTTGCAAGTCAATCCACTTACCCATTCTATTATCTCTCAGGTCTTGCATATTTTCAACCTTAAAATTAGGTTTTCTTTAATGTAAGCAATGTTTGATTCGATCCAACTTTTTCTTTTCCTTTTTTTTTTTTGGATGGGTACACACTGGCATAGCTGGGTGCCACTTTCAGTTGGTGTGATGGGGCCACTTCCGGCAACCCTCCACACTCTGGAGGCTCCGCTTTAAAGCTCTGCATGCAGTTACGCTCCCCAGGCCTCTAAATTAGCCTGAGAGCTTCAGAGTATTTTCTTTCAACTATTTGTTTTCATTCCTTTGTCTTGCCAGTTGGTTATTTCAGTTCATGTTAGAAAATTTTATGTTCAATGATGCATATATCTTGGGACTTAAAGTTGATCTTTAGGACTCAGTAGTGCTCCGAGAAGTCTCTTACCATCTTTTTTTTTCTAAGTAAATTTGTCTTTATTTATAATCATAGCAGGTAGGGTGCTTGCTTTGTACACAGCTGACCTGGGTTCGATTCCTTCACCTCTCTCAGAGAGCCTGGCAAGCTACTGAGAGTATCTAACCCACACGGTAGAGCCTGACAAGCTGCCTGTGGTGTATTCAATACGCCAAAAACAGTAACAACAAGTCTCACAATGGAGACGTTACTGGTGCCTGCTCGAGCAAATTGATGAGCAATGGGATGACAGTGACAGTGATATAATTTCAAAACTCAAAAAAGTACCTGGTATATTTTATTATGAACCTGGAATATTTGTAGATGAGGGAATCAACCACTGATGAACAAAGTTCAAAGTGCTTTCCTGAAGGCTGCATTATAGAATGGCATAAAGATGCGGGGGATGGAGGGAAGCGATCAAACTAATAAATAACAGAATATCAGTAGGATATGTTCTGCCTTAATAGATCCTACCTTTTCATCAGTCAGGGTCATTATAATGTCAGTGCACATAACATTTTTATCTGTCAGAATCATTGCAATATTAACACATATAACACTGAAAATTGCCAGTTTATTGAGTTCCCATCATACCTCTAAAAAGCATAAACGACAAAATACATTCAAATTATATGTCAAACCAAATTTGAGAAGTGCTACGTGAAAGAAACAGAGCGAGATAGTCATCTGAGAGTTTTGAAGTGCTGGTTTATTTTCTTTTGATGACACTAGAAAACGTGGAATTTAACCTTGGATTCATGTCTGAGTAATGACAGATGAGTGTAAGACTATACAGATAGGCCCTATCGCAGACAGAGTCATGTCCAAAACAGAGGAAAAGAAGAAAAAAAGCAACATTGAAACCAGACAGTAATTTGAATTGGCTGTAGAATATAGTAAGTCAAGCAGAACTGTGAGAAATTGAGTTAGTGGCCAAATATGGAGAAGTTATAACTTCAGGCTAAAATCATTAGCTTGAATCTATTGAAATTTGAAAGTCTTTGAAGGTTCATTTATAAGAAGAGAAGTAGCTTTATCACAATTTATTCATGGAAACAATTTAGGGGGTGATAATATAGATTTTATCTTAGCTTCACTGTGCTTTAGTTATGCGTTGATTCCTAACCCTTGCTTTCACTGATCCCAGCACAAACCAAATTCCATCCAACGAATTTTGTCATACGTGGGCTCTTATTTCATTCATTCCTGTTTCTCCCAATGACTCCAGCAACACATACCACCTTGTTTTGTCTGTGTCAGAACTGTTTAGAACAGAATAATTTTAATTTCCATGAAAAATATGATGACCATTATCTTATACACATCAGGAATTAATTTAGTAACATTGAGGAGGAAAGCACTTCAGAAAATGCCTGGAACTTTCACCATGCTCCCTGATATCTCCACTTTGACAAATTTGTTCCAGAGGAAAATGACAGTTTTTTTCTTTGAGTTTCATAATAAATCTAAGTCCTGGAGACATTTATTTTCATTGTTTGTAGAATTTTTTTAATAGCCCAAACATGGGGAAGTTAAAAGTTTATTAGTACTTTGGGCACACACGTAATCTTAACGTTTTATTTATCTACATATAACTATCAATTGCCATATTGTTTATTTATTATTCTCTTTTTAACCTAATTATTTAGATATAAAGTATAGGTGCCGTGTACTACTATCTTAAATATGTCACCATGGATATCTGAATTAAATTATCTTGGGATCAGAAAGATAGCTCATACTGGTAGAGCAAGTGAGGCCCTGAGTTTAATTCCCATGAGTACATGGAATCCTGCAGAATATAGCTTGAAGTCTTTTTGGCCCCCAAGCACCACCTGGTCAAGCACTGCCCCCAAACCACTAACTGAACCATCAGCCTGCAGTGACTGCTCTTTGGAACTGTATGTGTGACCCCTCAAAAATATACAATACTTACTTAGTATCAGTGTATTCATGTTTAAGAATTTTAGATTCATTTTACTACCTACACTAATAGCACAGCGGGTAGGGCAGTTGCCTTGAGTGCAGCTGACCCGAGTTTGATTCCTTCATCTCTCTCAGAGAGCCTGGCAAGCTATCAAAAGTATCCCGCCCACACGGTAGAGCCTGGCAAGCTACCCATAGTGTACTTGATATGCCAAAAACAGTAACAAGTCTCACAGTAGAGACTTTACTGGTGCCCACTTGAGCAAATTGATGAACAGCAGGACGACAGTGCTACAGTGCTACCTAGACTGAATGTTTAAATTGTTCCTCAAATGTAATTTTGTCAGGTTATGTTTAAATTTTCTCTTTATTGTTATTTTTCAGCAATTTTATTGTAATATGATGTTTAGGGAAGATGACATATGTATTTTTTAAATTATGAATAATTTTGTACATAAAGCTATAACACTATGCCCTGCACAAGTATTAGTGTTCTTAGTATTTCATTATCATTGTTGATATTTTTTATTATTCTTTTTTCTTTATCAACTGAGTGCCTACAGCCTTTACAGGATAGAATGCTGTTTCTGCCAATTATGCCTCTGCATTACTTCTGGCTGAGGAGTTCAGGTTAGGAGACCTTTTAAATCCCAGCTATTTCTCTGCTTCCCATTTCTATGTAGGCAGGAAGCTGAACACAGACTTTTAAATTTGAATCATTTCTGTTACCTCACCCAAGTCTCAATAGGACTAGATGACAATCAAAGTCCTTCATCACTACTTGTACTCACTGGAACCGGAAGCCCTAAAGGCTGTAGACACTCTGCCCTGCTGAAAGCCTTGCCACGTGCACTGAGCAAACTCTGCTTCCGGTATCTCTCAGTCCACTGAATAGATTCTTTTGACTTTGAAGAAATCGCTTTTTAAATCCAACTCAGTCATGCAATTATTTTCACTTCGCAGAGCAAGAATTTGCCAAACAAGAACCTTTCCTTCTAACATAAGGGAGGAGAGAAAAGGAACTCTCATATGTTGTCTGGAATGTAAACTGTTACTCCTATTACAGAAAACATATGGAGGGTTTTGTAGAAATTTAATAATAAACATCACTGTTGCTGTCACTGTCATCCCGTTGCTCATCGATTTGCCCGAGCAGCACCAGTAACGTCTCCATTTTGAGACTTGTTACTGTTTTTGGCATATCGAATATGCCACAGGTAGCTTGCCAGGCTCTGCCATGATAATAAAGATATCATATGGATTTCTATATCTCATAATAAAAATACAATTATTCCACTTTTGGAGATATATATATATATATATATATAATGGGGAATATAGCCCAGTAATTTGAAAAGATCTATGTTGCAGTGTTTTATGCAAAAAAGTGAACCTAGAGGGAATTATGGTAAGTGAGATCATTCAGATGGAGAAAGACATGCATTGTATCATTTCACTCATACATGGAAGATGAAAAAAATCGGTGAACAAAGAAAACCCAATAATAATTATTAACACTTATCCTGGACTGTTGCGCAGCGGGTAGGGCGTTTGCCTTGCACATGGCTGACCCAGGTTCGATTCTTCCATCCCTCTCAGAGAGCCCGTCAAGCTACTGAGAGTATCCCACCTGCATGGCAGAGCCTGGCAAGCTACCTGTGGCATATTTGATATGCCAAAAACAGTAACAACAAGTCTCACAGTGGAGGCATTGCTGGTGACTGGTGCCCACTAGAGCAAATTGATGAACAACAGGACAAGAGTACTATAGTGTTACAGTGCAATTATTAACTCGTAAATTAAAAAAATAGACAGTTATTAAATGCAATGGAAGAAGTTTGGAGATAGAGAAACAAGTATGAGTCAATAGAATGTTAGCAAATGGAAATAGACTCGTGGTAGTGATAAGATTAGATTGTATAAATATGTCAAAAATAATGTAGAACTGAAGTTTATATAATTAGATATGTCAATGTTCTTTGAGTGAAAACAAAAAAAAAATTCCAACAGGGTTAAGCATGACAGATGGGAAAAAAATCTTGAAAAACAGAACAAAAATATAATACTTGGATATGAAGCAATGGAAGACAATTTATCTTATTTAAATATAAATTCCCAAACATATAGCATTGTTTCATAAAGACAAATTGCATAAAATAGAAAATATTTTAACAGTATATATTATATATTAACATTTAATAATTACTAGGAATTTAAAAATTAGTTGTTATATATGTTTACAGTTTGAAGTAGTCTAAGTATCACTCAGCACAGTATTTGTATAAACTAAACAGAATATGATGAACAAATATGCATATGTTCATATAGAACTGTTTAAAATCCATGCTATGGCATGTCACAGTGGAAAGGAAGCTCTAGAGCTCATAATTATGACATAGACCAGTCTATATGTAATGACATTTATGGTGATAAATATTTACTATAGATTGAAACTTCATTGTATGACTATAAGGCACCCCACAGCCATGCTTTACTATTGCCAAGTTAACTTCCAGGCATACCCTTTTGTCTGTAGTAAATACTCACTCATCTCAATTCAAAACATGTAGTGCTTCTTGGGCTGGGTGTTCCTGGGAGTTACACCCGCCGGTGCTCAGAGGCTTGCATTGCCAAAGGTGAAACTTCAGACTTCATGGCGTTGATTGACGCCTGAGTGATCTCCTTAGCCCGTAGTCAGTGAGTTGCATTCCACTTGTACAATAGGTTCTTCATCCAGTCATTTGCAGATGGACTCTTAGGCTGCTTCTGAATGTTGACTATTGTAAACAGTGCTGTAGTAAATTGGAGATTACCTCTGACTCTTCAAATTTGTTTTTCTATTTATATGATTTTTTGGTTTTAAAGGCATTCCTGGTGCTGCTCAGGTCTTTCTTTTCACTTGGTGGTTTTGGGGGGCCATATATGCTGCCAAGTATCAAATCAGATTGGTTGCATGCAAGGCAAGTGCTTTAAAACCCATGTACTCTGGCCCCATGTGTTTTGTGTGTGTGTGTGACCTGTGAGTTATAATTGCTCTATTTAAAAAAAATGTATCGTATCTTATAATGCAGTTTTACTTTTGTTGCTGTTGTTATTGTTTATACGCACATCCAGCAGTGCTCAGGGCTTATTCCTGGCTCTGTGCTCAGGTATCATACCTGGCACTGTTCAGAGGATTATAAGGGATACTGGGGACAGAACCCAGGCCACTCCATGAAAGGCAAATGCTCTAATGGCTGTCCTATTGCTCCAGCCCCAAATCTATACCTTTGCAATTGATTATCTTTTAGAATGATTTTATTCATTTCATTAACAGTGAGAATAAGTATTACCCTATTTATCATCAATTTTTCACTGCTATCATTTCACCCAGAGAAAATGGCTTTATCGCTATCTACTGTGAATCTTCCTTATAAACAGCATATTCTCCTTAGAGACACAAGTGCTTTGTCGCCAAATTAATTGTGGGTTTGATGAGCCATGACTTATTGTTTATATAGTCTCCAAAATTCACATTTATTAAGGCCAAAAAGAGAAGATGTTAGTTTATGAACCAAGACTTAGATCTCTGAGAAGATCCTGTCAGGATAATACTCAAACAACAGTCCAGACTTTGAGATACAAGCCCTATATGTTTTCCAGAAAAAATGGGGGATTTAGGGAGGAAGACTGTTTTACTTTCAAACTATAAAAAATGATGTGTCTTTTATGATGGGTGAATAAAGAGCTATGGATATAGACTATGTCATAAGTAACTTGCATTCTAGCATTCTTTATTCTTGCATGCCTGCTACTGTGTATTGAATTTATTACCATTTGTGATCAAATGCATTTCTAATATGAAATCTTTAGTGCAGAAACTTATTTTAATAAAACAAAGATGGTTTAAAATATATATGCATGCATATATATTCATTCCTGGTCTACATTTATTGATTCATTTATCAAATGGTTAAATTATTTATAGTCTTCTACTATATTTTGAATCTCATATAGTTCATAAGACAAAATTAAAATTGTGAACAAAATTTAAAATGTGAACTCAAATTAAAAATAAAATCTTTGGGCCACACCCAGTGGTGTGCTTCAGACTTACTTCTGGCTCCACACTCAATATCACTCTGGTGGTGCTCAGGGGACCATAGATGGTGCCCAGAATCAAAACTAGGTCAGCTGCATGTAAAGCAAATGTCCTACCCACTGTACTATTATTCCAACCCAGGACTCACTCATTTTAAAGACACTTATAATTTATTATGTAAATACAAATATATATAAATAATCATAATAAAATGTAATATGGCTTGTGCTAAAAATCTTGATTTGATTCTAAGATTTAATAACCTCAATAAGTAATAAAATGAAATAAGCATAACATTTTGTAATTTTAAATTCTTATAGAATTTAATTTTTTTCCATTTTGTGTCATATATTTTAATTTTATTTTGGGATTATCTGATTAAATGGAACATGTCTATGCATATAATGTATAGCAGAGTAACAATAATTATTAATACTTTATTACATAATGAAAAGTTTCTGGGAGCTTTTATATCCCTTATTAGAAACATCTTGAACTATGTATAGACAATTTTTAAACTAGACATAATGGCCATTGTTTTGAAATATTTTATATATATTAATAATATATAAAATAGAAATCATGCTATACACTTGAGATTAATATAATGTTCTCTGTGAATTATGCCTCAATTTTAAAAGTGCATGCTGGCTAAAATATAAATTTAAAACTTCATGAATATACAAAATTGAAGTGGCACACATTTTAGTTGATAATATTAGGCTTTGTAGCATTTATACTTAGGAAGTTAATAAACTTCAAAGTTCTATAAAGCCAGATAATATTTAAGAAATATGCAAGTATTTTGGAAGCATAGCTCAAGCTATTTATTATGAGCTTTAAATATTAGAAGATGGAAGAAATTTTCAAAATAAGTTACAGAGGAGGCATTATGAATAGAGGAGATTGTTTCAGAAAAGACAAAAAAAAAGAAAAAACAACGTCAATGTGAGCGTGTAAGTCACAATCGTCTCCTTCCATCACAGTTTTGATCATACTTCCATTGTCTCATTCACCCTCATACACTGAAGGCTTTGCCAGTTAGCCCAGCATTGTTTTCCATGAAACACTGGTCATTCTCTTTGTGTTTAATATCCCTGTGGATGATGTAACCCATAAAGAATATAGTCTTCACGAATTTTCCTTTTTTACCTTTTGCTACTTCTCTTTTATTGAAATGTGTTTTATTATCCATTACAAGTGATTTTACAGAAGTTTATAGTTGCACCAAAATTATTAAAAAACTCTTTTGGAAGTACAAAATACAGTCACAAATTTAACATTTACTTATCTATGATTCAGTTATCAAGTTTTGACACCTTTGCTTCCCATATAATTTTTTTATTATTTTACTTCTAAAATTAAAAAATGTATTAATTTGCTGTTGTTTTATAAGAAAGAATGTGCAATTTCAGAACTTCGGTTTCACACTTCTATAAATGTGTGTGTCACTATACCTACCACCAACGTTTTAGTGCACGCGCCTTATCAAAATATATTTTTATACTTTCTACCTCTACCACCAGGTTCTAACACATTTTGTTTATTTTAATCACTAGAAAATTTATCATCTAAGCCCTCATATTTCAAACTAAGATTCTCTTTATTTTTTTCTCCCTGATTGCTTTCCCAAAGGACCCAGAAGCTCATTTTTCTATATATTTATGAAACTAAGAAAACACTTAAATATCTAGCTCCACTAATTTCCCTGTCCAAAGTGTTTGTCTACTATCTATAAAGAGGAACACTGTGGGAAGGGAATAATTAGTCAAACCATGCTGTCTGATATAAGAATATCGTGTATTATGTGGTATAAGAAGTGTTTGGCTGAGTCTCTGCATAAGCAAGTTAAAAATTCTCTACAAGCATTTTTTTTATCTTCATTTTATTTTATTTTATTTTTATGGTAACTTTATTTTTATTTTTCTGAGAATGCCCCCATATTGATTTTATAGGGGATAAACTAGACAACATTCCCACTAGTATTGGATGAAAGTTCCTTTTACATCACATTTCTGATGACATAGATTACTCCCTGTTGTTATTATTTTTTAACTTTGTTATTGAATCACTGTGAGAAAGACACTTACAAAGCTGCTCATGATTGGATTTCAGTCATACAGTATTCTAACACCTATCACTCCACCAGTGTATATTTCCCAGCACCAGTGTCCCCAGGTTCCCTCCCATCACCCCGCATCCCCCATCCCCTGCATGCCTCTATGGCAGGTGCTTTACTTCTCTCTTTCTCTCTGTCTCTCTCTCCTTTTTTGGTTTACAATATTGATGCTGAAAGGTTCTCAAGAAAATTCATTTACCTACTTTTAACCCTCAGATCTTATCCAGTGAGTTCATTCCCGGTTGCTTTTTATCTTACCTACCCTCAGGCTCACACAAACTTGTGGTTAGTTCCAACCGTTGACCAGTCTTCCAAAACCCTGTTTTGCCTGGCCATGGATATTAGTCTTCAAATATACATATATAATTTTTATATACCACAAAATTATCATCATCATCCCATTGATTGTCGATTTTCTTGAAGGGTCTCAGTACTGTCTCCATTCATCCTTGCCCTGAGATTTTAGAAGCCTCTCTTTACCTGTCCTTTGAAATGGTCCCGCATTGGAGGATCTTTCAGTGTCAGGAGAATGACAACCATCATTGTTACTGGTTTTGGCATATGGATACGCCACGAGGAGCTTGCCAGACTCTCCCACGTGGGCAGGAAACTCTAGGTAGCTTGCCAGGTTCTCCAAAGGGGAGAATTAGGTTATAAGATGTTGCGCGGCCACAGCGGCTGCATGCTTCTAGGAGTTTGGTTTTACAGTCTCTGGATCTTGGCCATTGATGGGATTACTCAGCACCTGTGGCTGTTTCTGGGTGTGACTGCCAAGCTACTGGAAAATAGGGCGTCTGGGTGGAAGAGGCCCAGTCCCGATCTGAGCAGGCTTAGAGATCTCAGCCTTGGGTCCCACACACTTGGGTTCCTCTGCTGGTTTCTTCATGTGTGAGGCTCGTCCGAACATGTGGAGAGAGGCCTTAAGCATGGCTTTGGCTGGGTTCCAGAGGTCTTCGGCTGCCAGCGCTCTGCTCGGGGTGGGAAGGGAAACTATTATATATTTTATATATATTATATATTTCATATTTTATATAAATACAATATAATATTATATATTTATCTAACAACTCTCTATATAATTATATTTTAATTATAAAACTATATAGGCTGGAGCGATAGCACAGTGGTTGGGTGTTCGCCTTTCACGCGGCTGACCCGAGTTCGATTCCTCTTCCCCTCTCGGAGAGCCCAGCAAACTACCGAGAGTATCGATCCCTCGCAGCAGAGCCTGGCAAGCTACCTGTGCGTATTGGATATGCCAAAAACAGTAACAATTAAGTCTCTCAATGAGAGACATTACTGGTGCCAGCTCAAACAAATCGATGAGCAACAGGATATTTATATTTATATAAAATATAAATATATTTATAAATTATAAAAATATATTATATATAACAAAATATAATGTTTCTATAAAAATTTATTTTTTAAATATACATTATTTCTGCTGAAGACAGATTTGTAGAAGATGATAAGGGTGGACATTAGATCAATGGGAAGGAAACATGCTGGTGGGGTGTGTTTGCATATATGAAAGCATGCCAATAGAAGCTTTGTATATCATTGTTTGCAAAATAAATAAGAAAGTATTATTTTAAAATATTTAAATATATTTTAAAATTATTACATAGTGCTGGGGGCAGTTTGTTGGTGTGACTGCCAAGCTATTGGAAAACTGTGGAGTGATGCAGAATCTTGCACAGCAGAGCCTAGCAAGCTACCCCTGGTGTATTCGATATGCCAAAAACAGTAACAATAATGAGCCTCATTCCCCTCGACTCTGAACGTGATAGGGATGAATGGAAACATTACTGGTGACAGCTCGAGCAAATCGATGAGCAACCAGATGACAGTGATACAGTGACAGATATAATTTTTATATTCTATATCCATCCCTTGCCTTCTGACTCATTTCTTTCAGCATAATACTCTCCATGTCTATCCATTCATAGGCAAATTTCATGACTTCATTTTACCTAACAGCTCCATAGTACTCCATTGTGTAGATATGTCATACTTTCTTTATCCATTTGTCTGTTTTTGGGGACTCAGGTTGTTTCTAGATTCTGGCTCAGGTTGTTTCTAGATTCTGGCTATGGTGAATAGTGCAATGAACAGGAGTTCATTGAATAGGAGTGCACGATGGTGCATTCTGCTGTGTGTTTTTGAGCTCCCAGGGTAGATTCCCAGAAGTGGTATTGCTGGGTCAAATGGGAACTCAATTTCTAGTTTTTTGAGGAATGTCCATGTTATTTTCCAAAAAGGCTGGGATCAGTAGGCATTCGCACCAGCAATGAAGAAGAGTCCCTTTCTCCCCACATCCATGCCAGAACTGATTGCTTTTGTTGTTTTGGATGTGTGCCGGTTTCTGTGGTGTGAGATGATATCTCATTATTGTTTAATCTCCCTGATGATTAGTGATGAAGAGCATTTTTTCATGTGCCTTTTGGCCATTCAAATTTCTTCTTTGAGAAAGTTTCTGCTCATTTCATCACTTCATTTCTGTTCATTTTCTGATGGGATTGGATGTTTTTCTCTTGTAGAGTCCAACCAGTGCCTTTGATATTAACCCCTTATCAGAAGGGTATTGGGTGAATATCCATTCCCATTTCATAGGCTGTCTTTGTATCCTGGTCACTGTTTCTTTTGAGGTGCAGAAGCTTCTTAATTTAAGATAGTCCCATTTGTTTATCTTTGCTTCCACTTGCTTTGTCAGTGGCATTTCATCTTTGAAAATATTTTTAGCTTCAATATTATGGAAGGTTTTGCTGACCTTTTCTTCAAACTACCTTCTAAATTCTGGTCTGATGTTGAGGTCTTTAATCCATTTTGATCTGACTTCTGTGCATGATGTTAGACAGAGGTCTTAGCTCGTTTTTCTTTTCTTTTTCTTTTTGTCTTATTTTTGCACATCGCTGTTCAGTTTTGCCAGCACAGCCTTTTAAATTTTTTTATTTTATAAATTAATAATATTTCATTATATTTAATATTCAAACACCAACCCCACCACAATAACACAATCTTACCACCATATAATAGGTGTTTCCATCCTGAACCCCAATCCCTACTTCAAAGCAGAACTAAATAATATATTTTGTATTGTTTGTTATGAAAAACCACTGAAAATGCTACAAAAATGTCTTTAGAGGAAAGAGGGTGAGGATTGTTGTATTCCTCCAGGGGCAAGGTAATTAATCCTTTCTATAAGAGACCACTAACATGTCAGAAGTTGAGCCTTGTGTGCTTTCATATATATATATATATATATACATATGTATATATATACATGTAAAAACATATATTGCCCTTTATAATTGGTTGCCTCATACATTGAACTTCATCAAATGTGGTGCAGTATTCTTGGAGTATGGGTGGTGCGTGGTATGATGTGTCCAGGAATAGGTTGACTCCTGGGTGAGGCTTGGCTCAAGTGTGTGGAGAGCGGCTTTGAGCATGGCAGTGGTTGAGTTCTGGGAGTTTTTGACTGCTGGGACAGGGTCCCTTAGGGCGGTAAAGGGTCTCACCTGGCCCCCTCTGAAAACAGCCTGGTGAGGAGTCGGATGGAAAACTTATGGCGAGCATCATTTTATGTTCCATTCCGAGAGAGAAGGAGCACCATTCATTAGAGGCTTTCCTTGCTCCACTGCATATTTCTGTTCCCTTATCAAAGATTAAGTGATCATATATTTGAGAGTGTGTGTAAAGATATTCAACGCTATTCTATTAGTCTGTGCATCTGTCTTTATTTCAATATCATGCTGTTTTAACTATTACCGCTTTGTAGAGCAGTTTACGGCTGGGGAAAGTGATGCCTCCCATGCTCCCCCCATCCCCAAGAATTGTTTTAGATAATTGTGGAAACTTATTGTTCCATATAAATTTCAAAAGTGTTTGATAAATTTCTTTATTTAATTTTTTATTATTTTTTATTTTTATTTTTTAATTAGTGAATCACCATGAGGGTACAGTAACAGATTTACAAATTTTCGGACTTGTGTTTCCCTCATACAATGTTCAAGCACCCCTCCCTCCACCAGTGTCCATTCTCCATCACCAGTGAACCCAGTATCCCTTCCACCTCGAAATCCAATCCCCCGTCCCCCCCACCTCTGTGGCAGGGTATTCTCTTTTGTTCTCTTTCCTTTTGGGTGTTGTGGTCTGTAATAGGGGTATTGAGTGGCCATCATGTTCAATCTATAGTCTACTTTCAGCATGCATCTCCCCTCTTGAGCAGGTCCTCCAACCACAGTTTACTTAATATTCTATCTGAACTGCCTTTTCCCTCAGTATTTGAGACCAGTATTTGAGACCAGACCAAGCTGTGAAAAAACCTCCTGGTACTTATTTCTACTATTCTTGGGTGTTAGTCTCCTACTCTGTTATTTTATATTTGACAGATGAGCGCAAACTTTCTATGTCTGTCTCTCTCTTTCTGACTCATTTCACTTAGCATGATACTTTCCATGTTGATCCACTTATATGCGAAATTCATGACTTCATCTTTTCTAACAGCTGCATAGTATTCCATTTTATAGATGTACCAAAGTTTCTTCAACCAGTCATCTGTTCTCAGGCACTTGTTTTTTTTTTCCAGGTTCTGGCTATTGTAAACAGTGCTGTAATGAATATATAAGTGTAGATGTCATTTCGACTATACTTTTTTGCTTCTCCGGGACATATTCCCAGAAGTGGTATTACTGAGTCAAATGGAAGCTCAATTTCTAATTTTTTGAGGAGCAAACATATTGTTTTCCAAAAGGGCTGAACAAGTTGGCATTCCCACTAAGAGTGTAGAAGGGTCCCTTTCTCCCCACGTCCCCTCCAACAGTGGTTGCTTTTGTTCTTTTGGATGTTTGCCATTCTCTGTGGTGTGAGGTGGTATCTCAAAGTTGTTTTGATCTGCATCTCCCTGATGATTAGTGATGCAGAGCATTTTTTCATGTGTCTTTTGGCCATTAGTATCTCTTCTTTGGGAATGTTTCTGTTCATTTCTTCGCCCCATTTACTGATGGGGTTGGATGTTTTCTTCTTGTAGAGTTCAACCAGTGCTTTATATACCCTTAATATCAACCCCTTATTGGCTGGGTATTGGGTGAATATCCTTTCCCATTCTGTAGATTGTCTTTGTATTCTGGTCACTGTACCTTTTGCAGTGCAGAAGCTTCTTAGTTTAATATAGTCCCATTTGTTTATTTCTGTTTTCATTTGGTTGATCATTCGCGTGTCATCTTTGAAGATACCTTTAGCTTCAATATCATGGAGGGTTTTGCCGACTTTGTCTTCGATGTACCTTATGGTTTGTGGTTTGACGTTGAGATCTTTAGTCCATTTTGATCTGACTTTTGTGCATGGTATCAGGTCGAGGTCTAAGCCCATTCTTTTGCATGTGGTTGTCCAGTTATGCCAGCACCATTTGTTAATGAGGCTTTCCTTGCTCCACTTCACATTTCTTGCTGCATTATCAAAGATTAGATGATCATATATTTGGGGTTGTGTGTGTAGGGATATTCCACCCTGTTCCATTGGTCTGCGGGTCTGCCTTTGTTCCAGTACCATGCTGTTTTGATTGTTACTGCTTTGTAGTAAAGTTTAAGGTTGGGACGGTGATGCCGCCCATCATCTTTTTCTCAAGAATTGTTTTAGCTATCCCTGGTCAATTGTTGTTCCATATGAATTTCAGGATAGCTTGATCCATTTTTTTGAAAAATTTCATGGGTATCTTTATAGGGATCGCGTTGAAACTGTATAATGCTTTGGGGAGTATTGCCATTTTTACAATGTTTGTTCTCCCTGTCCATGAGCAGGGGATATGTTTCCATTTCCTCATGTCCTCTTTTATTTCATGGAATAGCGTTTTATAGTTTTCTTTGTAGAGGTCCTTTACTTCCTTAGTTAAGCTGATTCCGAGGTACTTGATTTTCTAGGACAAAATTGTGAATGGGATTGCTTTTTTTTATGTCTTTTTCCTCTGTCTTATTGTTTGCATATAGGAAGGCCATGGATTTTTGGGTATTGATTTTATAGCCTGCAACTTTACTATACAAGCCTATTGTTTCTAAGAGTTTCTTAGTAGATGTTTTAGGCTTCTCTAGATATATTATAATATTGTCTGCAAATAGTGAGAGTTTGATTTCTGCCTTTCCTATCTGGATACTCTTAATGTCTTTTTCTTGCCTAACAGCCATTTCAAGTACATCCAGAGCTTTGTTGAATAGATGTGGTGAGAGTGGGCATCCTTCTCTTGTCCTTGATCTTAGAGGTAAGGCCCTTAGTTTTTTCTCTGTTGAGAATAAAGCTTGCCATGGGTTTGTGGTATATGGCTTTGATTATCTTGAGGAAAGTTCCTCCAAAACCCATTTTGATGAGAGTTTTCATCATGAATGGATGTTGTATCTTGTCAAATGTTTTCTCTGCATCTATTGATATGATCATGTGGTTTTTATCTTTACTTTTGTTGATATGATGGATTATTTTAATTGATTTTCGAATGTTAAACCATCCTTGCATCCCCGGTATGAATCCCACTTGGTCATGGTGTATGATCTTTTTGATGAGTTGTTGGATTCTATTTGCTAATATTTTGTTGAGGATCTTCGCATCGGTGTTCATCAGGGATATTGGTCTGTTTATTCTCTTTAATTATCCATCAAAGGGATAATTCTCTTTGTTAGTGGTGTCTTTGTTTGTTTTTGGTATTAGGGAAATATGGGCCTCACAGAAACTGGTTGGGAGAATTACTGTTTTCTTAATGTCCTGGAAAAGCTTGAGGAGAGTTGGCAACAGGTCCTCTTTATATGTTTGGAAGAATTTGCCAGTGAATCCATCTGGACCTAGGCTTTTGTTTTTTGGGAAACTTTTGATTACAGTTTCAATTTCCTTGATATTAATGGGTCTATTCAAATATTCCAGGTCTTCTTGGTTCAGCCTTGGGTGATTGTAGGAATCAAGGTATTCATCCATTTCTTTTAGGTTCTCTTGTTTCGTGGCATACAGACCTTCAAAGTAGTCTCTGATTCAAAAGAATCTCATTGGTTTATGTTGTGTTGTCCCCCTTTTCATTTCTGATTTGGTTTATTAGGGCTCTCTCTCTCTCTTTCTTTGTGAGTCTTGCTAGTGGTTTATCAATCTTGTTTATTTTCTCAAAGAACCAGCTCTTAGTTTCATTGAACTTTCATATTGTTTTCTGAGTTTCCATGTCATTAATTTCTGCTGTAATTTTTATTATTTCTTTCCTTCAGTCTGGTTTGGGTTCCTTTTTCTGGTCCTTTTCTAAGATCTTGAGCTGTGAATTCAAGCTATCTATGTAGACCCTTTCTTCCTTCCTGAGGAATGCTTGCAGAGCTATAAATTTTACCCTTAATACAGCTTTAGCTACATCCCTTATGTTTTGGTAGCTGTGTCTTCATTCTCATTTATTTCTAGGTATCTTTTGATTTTTTCCTTGATTTTCTTTCTGACCCACTCATTGTTCAACATTGAGTTGTTTAATATCCAGGTGTTTGATTGGGTTCTCCGTGTCTGTGTGTGCTTAGCTTCTATCTTCAGCGCATCGTGGTCTGAAAAGATGGTTGATACAATTTCTATTTTTCTGATTCTATTGAGGTATGTTTTGTGGCCCAGTACATGGTCTATTTTGGAAAATGTTCCATGTGCACTGGAAAAGAATGTGTATTCTTTATTTTGGGGGTGTAAATCCCTGTATAGGTCATTAGGCCTCTCTCTAAAATTCCTTCTTTCAGAGTCTATGTTTCCTTGCTCAGTTTTGTTCTTGTAGATCTATCCAAGGTGATAAGGCGGTATTGAAGTCTCCGACTACTATTGTGCTGTTAGTGATGTCCTCTTTAAAGTGTTAGGAGTTGTTTTAAGTATTTAGCTGGTCATTTATTTGGTGCGTATATGTTTAATTGTGTGATTTCTTACTGTTGTAGATATGCCTTGATAAATAGAAAATGACCTTCTCTGTCCCTTCGAATCTTCTTCAACCTGAAATCTATGTTGTTGGATACTAGTATGGCCACTGCAGCTTTTTTGAGGGAGCTGTTTGCCTGCAGCATTGTTTTCCATCCTTTGACTTTGAGACTGTATTTGCTCTGACTGTTCAGGTGTGTTTCTTGCAGGCATCAGAATGTTGGGTTTAGTTTCCGGATCCATTTTGCCACTCTGTGTGTCTTGATAGGTGCATTTAGGCCGTTGACATTGAGACAGATTATTGTCATGGTGTTTTGTGTCATCTTTCTGTGGGGTTTGTTGTTCTTATGGGGTTCTTCCTTGTCTTACAATAGCCTCTTTAGACCTTCTTTTAAGTTTGGTTTTGAGTCTATGAAGTTCCTGAGCTGTTGTTTACCTGAGAATTAGTGTATGGTTCCTTCGAGTTTGAGTGAGAGTTTAGCCGGATAAAGTATTCTTGGTGAGGCATTCATTTTGTTGAGTTTTTTCACTATGTCCCACCATTGTCTTTGGGCTTGGAGGGTTTCCTCTGATAGGTCTGCTATAAATCTAAGTGGTGCTCCTTTGTATGTGATTTCCTTCTTTGACCTTGCTTCTTGCAGAATTGAGTCTCTATCCACAGCATCTGTCATTCTGACTATGATGTGCCTTGGAGTCTTTTTATTCAGATCTCTTTTTGCTAGTACTCTTCGCATTCCTTGGATATGAATGCCTTCCTTCTCCAGCTCTGGGAATTTCTTAGCAATGATGTCTTTCACTGTGTTTTTTTCATTGGGGTTACGTCCCTGTTCTTCTGGTACTCCAATGATTCTTATGTTATTCCTCTTGAAGTCATCCCCAAGGACTCTGATTCAGTCTATAGCCATTTTGAGGTCTTTTGCCATTATTTGTTGTTGTCTGTGATGAGCTTTCTGCAGCTCATTTTCAAGCTCACTGATTCTGTCTTTGGCTGTAGCCATTCTACTGTTGAGGGCTCCTACTGAGATTTTTAATTCATCTACCGATTCCTTTATTTGTGTGACTTCTGTTCGTAGCTTTGAAATTTCTGCTCTCATTTCTTCCAGCATTTTTTTGGTGGACCATCCCAATGTTTCATTTATATCCTCTTTTAATTTTTTAGATGTCTGGTCCATGGTTGTTTGGAGTACATTGACTCTCCTCAAGATTTCCTCTCTGAATTCTTTTTCTGAGAGGTCGTATATGTTAGTAGCCCCTGTTGAGGTTTCTGGAATCTTTTCTTCTCCCTCTCTTTGTGGAGGGGATTTTCGCTGTTTCTTCATATTGTTATGGAAGTATATAGTTGGATCCTTGTAGTTGTCTATTCCTATTCCCTCTTGCTGTGGGGGGAGGGGGGCTCTGGTTGTGCTATTGGTGATGGCAGCCTTGTTCCTATTCTAGAGTTCTTCCTTACTCTCAGGCGCTCTTCCAGATTGATGTAGGCCTCTAGTGAAGGCTTAAGGCTATGTTCTCTTTACAAAGGTTTTGCCCAGCTTCTATTATTCACTGATAGTTTTTGTAAGTTAGAATAAGCTAATGGGCTATTTGGCATAGAGTGATTGAGATGGCTAGGGTGATTTTCAAAGAAACAGATTTTGAAATTATTATGCTGAAGTGAAAAATAATAATTGTGGCTATTTTAGCACCGCTTATCTGGAGGAGGCCACGCCCTTTTGAGACACGCCCCCTGAGATGCAGGCCATGCCCCCAGTATCTTCTTGGGATTACCTGGAGACAGGGGTGGTATTAGGGAGCCAGGCGGGGAGGCACAGTGACGGGAGGCGGGGCTGGGCAGCAGCTGGACAACCCAGGCCCAACCGGCCAGGTGGGAACCAGCTCTGTGTTTGATCAATTTCTTTAAAAAATGTTAAGGGTATCCTAATAAGAATGGCATTGAATCTATATAATGCTTTGGGGAATATTAACAATGTTAATTCTCCTAATCTATGAGCAGGGATATGTTTCCATTTTTTCCTGTCCTCTTTTATTTCTTGAAATATCATTTTGTCATTTTCTTTGTACAGGTCCTTTACTTCCTTAGTAAAGCTTATTCCAAGGTACTTGATTTTCTGAGACATGATGTGAAGGGGATTTTTTTCCCCATAGGACTTTTGTTTTTCTCATTATTTGCATATAGGCAAGCCATGAACTTTTGCCATTAATTTTATAGCCTGCAACTTTTCTATGCAAGTCTATTGTTTCCAAAATCTTCTTGGTAGAGGCTTTAGGGTTCTCTAAGTATAGTATCAGGTCATCTGCAAATAGAATAGTGAGAGTTTGATTTCTTCCTTTCCTATATGGATGCACTTAATATATTTTTCTTGCCTAACTGCTACATCAAGTATTTACAGTACTATATTGAATAGAAGTGGCAAAAGTGGGTATCCTTGTCTTGTTCCTGATTTAGGAGAGAAGGCTTTCAGCTTTTCCCCACTGGGAAAAATTCTTGCCATGAGCTTGTGGTAGATGGCTTTGACTATATTGAATTTGACTATATTCAATTCCCATTTTGCTGAGACTTTTTAATCATAAATGGGTGCTAGCTATTGTCAAATGCTTTCTCTGCATCTATTGTTAAGATCATATGTTTTTTACTGATATGTTGGCTTATGTTGATAGACTTGCAAGTGTTAAACCATTCTTGCATTCCTGGGATAAATCCCACTTGTTCGTCGTGTATGATCTTTTTGATGAGTCTTTGAACCTATTTTCTATTATTTTGTTCAGTATCTTTGCATCCATATTCATCAGGGATATCAGTTTGTAATTTTCTTTTTTTGTGGTATCTCTGTCTCTTTTTAGAATTAGGGTGATATGTGCCTCATAGAAACTGGGAGTGTTTCTGTTTCTTCAATTTCCTGGAAGAGCTTGAAAGAGACTGTCAATAGGTCCTCTTTAAATGAATTCATTAGTGAAATATCTGGACCTGGCTTTTGTTTTTGGGAAGACTTTTGATTCATTTGATTGCTGTTTCAATTTTTTTGATGTTGATGGGTCTATTCAGGTATTCCAAATCTTGGCTCAGCCTTGGGAGGCTGTAGAAATCAAGGAATTTGTTCATTCTTCTAGTTTCTCTTGTTTCATGGCATACAGATGTTCAAAGTAATCTGATGATCTTTTGAATTTCTTTGGCTTCTGTTGTGATATCCCCCTTTTCATTTCTCATTTGGTTTACTAGGGTTCTCTCTCTTTCTTTCTTTGTAAGTCTTCCTAGTGGTTTATCAATCTTGTTTATTTTTTCAAAGAACCAGCTCTTGATTTCATTGATCTTTTGTGGTTTTTTTTGGAAATGTAGCTCATTGATTTCTGTTCTAAGTTTTATTATTTCTTTCCTTCTGCCCAGTTTGGACTCCTTTAGTTGGTCATTTTCTAAGATTTTAAGCTGCAAAGTCAAATTACTTATGTGGGTCCTCTCTGCCTTCCAGATAAATGCTTGTGGAGCTATAAATTTTCCTCTTAACACTGCTTTAGCTATGTCCCACAAGTTCTGATAGCTTGTGTCTTCATTCTCATTTTTTTCCAGGAATTTTTTATTTCTTCCTTGATTTCCTCTCTGTCCCACTGGTTGTTCAACATTCAGCTATTTAATTTCCAGGTATTTCATTTGAATCTCCATGTCTGTGTGTGATTAACTTCTATCTTCAGTGTATCATGGTCTGAAAAGATAGTTGTTGCAATTTCTATCTTCCTGATTCTATTGAGTTATGCTTTGTGGCCCAACATATGGTCTATCTTGGAAAATGTTCTATGTGCACCAGGAAAGAATGTGTATTCTGTTTTTTGGGGGGTGAAATGTTCTGTATACATCTATTAGCCCTCTGTCTTCCATTTCTTCCTTCAGAGCCAGTACTTCCTTGATGAGTTTTAGTCTTCTTGAACTATGAGGAGGCGATAAGGTTGTGTTGAAGTCTCTGACTACTATTGTGTTTCTATCAATGTCCTTGAAGTCTATTAACAGGCGTTTTAAGTATTTTGCTGGCCCCTCATTGGGTATGTATATGTTTAGGAGTGTGATTTCTTCCTGATGTCCATATTCCTTGATTATCACAAATTGGCTTTTACTGTTCCTTCCAGTCTTATTCAGCCTAAGATCTATGTTATTCAATACATGTATGGCCACCTCAGCTTTTTTTAGAGAGTTTTTTTGCTTGAAGGATTGCTTTTCATCCTTTGACTTTGAGTCCATGTTTGCTCTGACTGTTTAGTGTGTTTCTTGTAGGCAGCAGAATATTGGGTTCAGTTTTTAAATCCATTTTGCCAGTGTGTGTCTCTTAATTGATCCATTTAGACCACTAACATTGAGAGAGATTATTGTGTTGAGGTTTTGTGCCATATTTCTGCAGAGGTATGTTGTGCTTGTGGGGTTTATCTTATTTTACAGCAGCTCCTTCAGTTCTTTGAAGGTTGTTTTTGAGTCTATGAAGTTTCTGAGCTGTTGTTTATCCATGAAATAGAGTATCTTTACTTGGACTCTGAGTGAGAGTCCAGCTGGATAAAGTATCCTTTGTCAGGCATTAATTTCTTTGAGTTTTTTCCCTATATCCCACCACTGTGTTTAGGCTCAGTTTCCTCTGATAAGTCTGCTGTAAATCTAAGGGATACTCCTTTGTATGTGATGTTCCTCTTTGACCTTGCTGCTTGCAGTTTTGTGTCTCTATCTGTGGTATTCATCATTCTGATTGTGGTATGTCTTGGAGACTCTAGTAGGGTCTCTTTTAGCTGGTTCCTTCCAGGCTTCTTGAATCTGCATACTTGTATTCTCCAGCTCTGGGAATTTCTCAACAATGATATCTCTAACTGTTTCTACTTCATTGGAGTTACCTCCCTGCTTCTCTGGTATTCTGATGATTCTTATGTTGCTCCTTTTGAATTCATACCCTAGGTCTCTTATTCATCCTTGAGCAATTTTGAGGTCTTTTTCCATTGTGTGTTTTTGCTTGTATGCTTTATGGAGCTCATATTCAAACTCACCGATTCTGTCTTCAGCTATTTTCATTCTATTCTTAAAGGCACTCACTGAGTTTTTAAATTAATCTCCCAAATTCTTCATTAGTATACTTCTGTTTGTAGCTTTATTATTTTTGTTCTCATTTCTTCCTGTATTTTATTGGTTGTCTTTTCCACTATTTCTTTCATATCCTCCTTTAATTTACTGGATATCCATTCCACTGTTTCTTTGAGCCTAGTGAACACGTTCAACATTTTATCTCTGAGTTCTTTATCGGTGAGATTATATATGTGGGTATTCCCTGTTGAGGCTTCTGGACTCTTTTCTTCATCCACTCCTTGTGGTGGGGATCTGTGCTGTTTTTCATTTGCTTTGGAAGTACGGAAATGGGTCTCTCCAGTTCACTACCAGTGCCTCCTTTTCCCTGTAAAGGAGAATTCTGTATGAGCTCGGTGAATGGTAGTCTCCTTTCCCCCACCCCTCCTTCAAGAATAGTAACTTCCTCTTTAGTGCTCCTGTTACTTATGAGGGGCTTCTAGTGCATTTTCAGTGGATGTGTTCTACTACCTTAGGCTTGTTTAGATTCTTATGTTCACCATTATTTTGGTGAGTTTTGGGAGTATTTTGATTGGAATAGGCTAGTAGAATGTTGACCTAATGTTTTTTGGACAGCCAGGCTGCTGTCCTCTTAAGAATTAGGTAATGGAAGTTGAAATATGAGTCCAAAGCACTATGAAAGGGTAAATAACTGTGGCCACAGCCCTCTCCACCACTGTAACTGTGCGGGAGGGGCTTACATTGGTGCCTGTCCTGGGTTAGAGTTCCACTTCCTGTGCACTTCTAAAACCGCAGGAGTCCCCTCAGCCTAGGTGCTCATGTAGGCACCCTAGTCAATAAATGCTTTTCCAATTGGCTGTAGTTGCTTGCTGAGCCTGCAGCCTTGGAGGCCACGCCTCCCCCTCTACATTCATTTTAAATAGAAGTCTTTGTTTTTTTAATTTTTTAACTGAATCCCAGTGAGATACATAGTTACAAAGTTGTTCAAGATTGGGTTTCAGTCGTACAATGTTCCAACACTTTTCCCTTTACCAGTGTGCATATCTACCACCAATGCCCCTGGCTTCCCTCTTGCCCTCCACCTCACCTGTGCCTGCCTCTGTGGTGCCTGCCTCTACCAACAGTGTAAAATATAAGGCATTGGGGCTGGAGCAATAGCACAGCAGGTAGTGCATTTGCCTTGCACGTGGCGGCTGACCAGGTTCGATTCCCAGCATCCCATATGGTCCCCCAAGCACCGCCAGGAGTAATTCCTGAGTGCATGAGCCAGGAGTAATCCCTGTCCATTGCTGGGTGTGACCCAAAAAGTAAAAAGAAAAAAGAGTAAAATAAAATAAAGCATTTGCAAGGCAAATACCCTACCCTCTGTGCTATCACTGGAGCCCTCTTAAATTTTGTTTTAAATATACATCTTGTCTAAATCAGAGTTTGCATGTGCATGTGCATGTTGATGACACCAGTATTAACTGGTGAGTATTAATGGGTGTAAACAGGAATTTACACAATATTGAAACAATGAGACAGAGTTGTCTAGAATACATAGTGGTAGTACAGATCAGAACAAAAACTTGACTCTACAGTAATATATGTGTCCTTGAAAAAAACGTTTTTATAAAATCCAAGGACAATAAAAGCAGATGGCAGAGTAACCTCAGACCCTGTCAAGTGTCACTGACTCAGCCATATTCAAACCTCATTAGTGTTTTCAATGTGTGACCCAGTTGATTTTTTTTTTGATCCCTGACATCTACCTATAGAGTTATTTTGTTTTTCCAACCTGTTAGCACTGAGACATCATTTAAGACCTTCGACAAATTATCATTTATAATAAGGCCTCCTCTGAGATGGAAAAAAAATATTCTGTATTCCTGAAGGTCGGCTGAATCAATATTCCTGTTGAGTATGGGGATATTTTGAATTAGCCATACTGTCTTAAGATCATGTTACCTCATTCTTCCTTACATAGCTGTGATCATTTTGGCTCTTTCAGTCACAGAACTCATTTCCACCCTGAGGAATTCTCAAGAAGCAAGGTGTGTAAAGCAAGTCGGAATGCAATTGTACATTTTCTGCACACAAAAACTATATTCTTGCAGTTGCTGTTAAGATTCATGCCAGCTCATGTAATTTTATTCTTGGTCTAGTTTGATGAAATGACAGAGAAAGATACTTTTTAGTATTATCTACACATACTTTATAGTGATTATGTATGTTGGTAATATTTATATAAAACATACCGTATATCATACTGGTTATATCAAATATGTCAGCATTTTAATAGAAGCTCCAGTAGTTTTGCATTAAAAATAAACCTGGAGTGTCACTTCTGGCAATGAAAGAGGACCTCATATAAGTTCAAACACCTTGCCAAAAAAGCAATTAGAAGCCCTAAACGAAATATTCTTTCCATTCCTGCAGGCACTAGAGAAGGCCAAGTATAGTCAAATTTTAGAGGAGTGATAACATTTGAACTTTCTTGGTTTTATGAATTTTTTTGTGAAACATTTAAAAAGTTTTTATTTATATTTTTTCATCAAGTTTCAGATCCTAGTTTTTTCCCGAAGGGCCATCTAAGACAAAAGAAAAATATTATAATCTTTAGGTTTGAGGACTAACAATATAGTGTTCATTTTGACCACAGCAGCTTCAATGTGAAACATAAACTCTGTCTAGAAATCTGTGACCCATGCATTGGGCAGAGTGCAGAAAATCCAGCTGAGTTTAGCAGTACTGCAAAACAGACCTTAACTTGTCTATTGCAAGGGAAAGAGCATTTAGAGTTTTTCAACTCAGTTAAATAGAAAAAAATCAATACTTTATTGAGTAGAAAAGAATCCAGAGAGATCACAGATTCAATGATTTATCCATATTTAAATGGAAATCAATCACAGTGAGTGACTTGGTCTTTGAAGAGTGAAATAACTGCCTAAGAAAGTATGGTAGATGTCCTTTGTTAGTCACAACGCTTCAACTTGTTTATGAGCATCACAATATTACTGATGAGGAAACTACAGCTTAGTTTAATTTTATAGAAAAATCTGAACTTAAAATCTAAAAGTGATAGAACCACTATGCATGAGAGGACGTGACCTTCAAAGATAGATACTTGCCACTTTAAGTCTCTTATATGAGAATGTAAAGGATGATAGAATTTCTTGAGATTGTGTGCCAAATATATTATAATTCATGGGATCTTTTGTCAGTGGACACATCTCTATCACCATCTATTTTTGTCATTCTGAAAATATAAAGAAAAGCTTTCAGAAATAATGATGTGGGTGGAAGATATTTTTAAAGATGTTCTAAGGACATACAAAAAATAATAATCTTTTTCCAGAATGATTGAGCTAAATAGAAATCTAATCAAAGAATAAGCCATAATAATAATTATCACAGAAAAACTATTATGTTATATAAGCAATTCCTATGATTACTAACTCCAGTCAATTAAAATATTCAATTTATATCTATGTGGATTTAATACCTTTGAAGATATTTTTCCCTCTTCTGCTTCCTTTATTTCTATATCATGTAAATTTTTAGCAAGTCACATTTTAATATGGAGGTCCCCTGAGCACCGGCAGGAGTAATTCCTGAGTGTACAACCAGGAGTAACCTCTGTGCATTGCCAAAAAAAACACACAAAAAAGGTAACATCTTAATATGGAACTTTACGCACTGAACAAAAAGGTATAAATTAAAGTAGATATTCCTTCACATATAACAACAGGAAAGTGATGCACTTCATCCAACTTAATGAAATTCTAGGGAGAGATTTTAGGTGTCACCTCTTTTCTAAACTTTGACTTTCCTTTTGCATGTATCACTTGATGTCTGTGCTTTACTTTGTTCTTTTTTTAAATTTAAAGACAGAGTTATCTGTATTTACACCATATTAATGAGTGTCTCCTTTGTTCATGTCAATATCTTAGGGTGCTAAGCCTATTAGAATATGTCATTATTCTCATCATCTGGAGCTATGTTGATCACACTTGGAAAATATTTGGATGATTTTCCCTCTGTCAGCATTAAAAATATTCTATTGCCTGCAGTTTTCAGTTGTCAATATGCTTTGTGGTGACCAAAATTACATAATTTATGTACCTGAAGATCCTGTCTTGAGTCAAAGTATGAATGAATAGATCTTTACCTCTCTTTGAATCATTTGAGAAATATAAAATTAATTTCAATTCATTGCACAGAATAAATGAGAAATAATACAAATATATATTAGTTTTCTCCCCATGGTTCATTTCTGTCAAAGGCTATTGAAACCATTATACTAGCTGGATAAGCAAGTATTTTGCTCTAATGAGGTGGCCATTGTTGGGCTACAGAATGATCAAGGTCTTATTAGAAGCTTGCCATTTTCAGCCTCATATCCTATGCCATTGAGATACTAAAGGAATAAAAATAAAATTAATTATGGATATTTTGTATTGAATTCTAAATTTAAATTCTAACAGTAGTTGGTTTGATGAAGATTAAATTATGAGAATACATCAAAATAAAAGATGATGCAATCCAGTCCATAGGGACAGAAGCTACAGTGCTTTAGACTCCACTGAACTTTGTTTTATAGTTTGTCACAGAATTTTTAAAAAATTTTTGTCATATATCATGTTCTTTAACAAGCTGACAAATATGAGTTAGTCTCTAAATTCTGTGTTTTCTTCCTTCCTTCCTTCCTTCCTTCCTTCCTTCCTTCCTTCCTTCCTTCCTTCCTTTCTTTCTTTCTTTCTTTCTTTCTTTTTCTTTCTTTCTTTCTCTCTCTCTTCTTTCCTCCTTCCTTCCTTCCTTTCTTTCCTCCTTCCTTCCTTCCTTTCTTTCCTTCTTCCTTCCTTCCTTCCTTTCTTTCTTTCTTTCTTTCTTTCTTTCTTTCTTTCTTTCTTTCTTTCTTTCTTTCTTTCTTTCTTTCTTTCTTTCTTTCTTTCTTTCTTTCTTTTTCTTTCTTTCTTTTTTCTCTTTCTTTCTTTCTTTCTTTCTTTCTTTCTTTCTTTCTTTCTTTCTTTCTTTCTTTCTTTCTTTCTTTCTTTCTTTCTTTCTTTCTCTCTCTTTCTTTCTCTCTTTCTTTCTCTCTCTTTCTTTCTCTCTTTCTTTCTCTCTTTCTTTCTCTCTTTCTCTCTTTCTTTCTTTCTTTCTTTCTTTCTTTCTTTCTTTCTTTCTTTCTTTCTTTCTTTCTTTCTTTCTTTCTTTCTTCCTTCCTTCCTTCCTTCCTTCCTTCCTTCCTTCCTTTCTTTCTTTCTTTCTTTCTTTCTTTCTTTCTTTCTTTCTTTCTTTCTTTCTTTCTTTCTTTCTTTCTTTCTTTCTTTCTTTCTTTCTTTCTTTCTTTCTTTCTTTCTTTCCAAAGTAACTATACGTGAAGGAGGAGTAAATATCCCCAATTTGTGATCAGTGTGGCTCGAGCAATAGAACAACATGGAGGGCATTTGCCTTGCAGCCAACCTGGGTTCAATTCCCAGCATCCCATATGGTTCCCCAACCACTGCCAGAAGTAACTCCTGAATGCAGAGCCGAGAGTGACCCCTGAGCATCACCGGGTGTGACCCATAAAGCAAAAAAAAAATAAATTCAGTTTGTGATTAGTTGGTTAGACACAAATAAAAATGCCACTGGCCAAGAAAATTGAAGCAAAAATAATTAAATGTGATCACATCAAATTTAGAAGCCCTCGCACAGCAAAATAAATAGGAACTGTAATAACAGAACCCTACAGACTGGGAGAAAATATTTATCTACCACTCATCTGACAAAGGGTTAATATCCAAGATATATAAACACTGGTAGAACTTTACAAGTAAACAATAACAATTAACCCTAATATATGTGTGTGTGTGTGTGTGTGTGTGTGTGTGGTGTATGTATCTGTATAAAAATATAAAGAAAAAATCCTCAGAAGAGTAGAGTATGGGTGGCCTAAATGTACAGAAAATTTTCTCTGCATCATATATAATCAGGGAAATCTAAATCAAAACAAAAAAATATTTCGTCTCTTACCAGTATGTCTAGCACCCACTACACACAACAGAACCAGAATAGAGTGGATATAAGAAAAATAGAAACTCATTCTCTGCTAATGGGAATGTCAACTGTTTCAACCTTTCTGGAAAAGAGTATGAATAGGGTTCAAAAACCTAGGAACTAAACTTCAATTAATTCCACTTCTTGACACCTACGTTAAGAGACTGAAAACAGAATCCATAAAAAGACGTTCACACTCCTATGTTCATTGCAGATGTCTAAGACATCTGTATAGCATTTTTAAAATTTTTAAAATGTCAGGGGAAATGAACCGAAAGTTGTGAGATGTCATTCTGAAGGAAGACAAACTAAAAAAAATCTACTTTGTGTAATTCATCTTCATTTCTACATAATGAAGATTACAATTATAATATATAAGCAAAATTATCAGGGCTCCTGGTAAAGAGAAAAAAGTGAATAGTTTCACATCTTCTTTGGATGAAGATGGTAGGATAATGAAGCAATTGGGAGCCTATTTTTGCTTATTAGTTAAGGTAATCTTTCTTGAGCTGAATTTATGGAATCTGTTTCGGTTCTACCCTAAAATCTTACTTTCTCATATGTTTTTTCTAATTTGGGGAGGGGGGTGTCTTTTTAAGAATCATACTTTAAAATAGTAATTTAGTTGAGTTCAATCTGTCCTGTAGAATATTGTAGCCATAATATATGAAAATTTAATTACATTTTAAATGCTGAGTAACCTCAGATAACTAGTAACTAGTGGTTACAGTGTTGTACATATTGATATAAACTTATTTCCATATTGCAGGAAGTTAACTTGTACAGCATCTTACTAATTCTTCTTTTATAAAAAACTTGCTAATAATCTGATATTAGACCATGCAAAGAGGAAAGAAATGTTTGGACCATTTCAGGTATGAAAAGGAAAACAAATTTGACCTAAGTAATATCTTGCATTCCCTTGTGGCTGGAGACCTGAGGTTATGGTATACGAAGTCAATTTTTGCAGTGCTATTCAATAATTGCACACTTATCAGCATATGTCTAGACCAGGGGTGAGTAAACATTCTGGGAAGAAACAGGTAGCATGTCAGTGAGTGCTTCAGGTTTTGTGAACCGTTTATCTGGAACAGGTACTTGACTTTGTGTTACCTCTGGGCAGAACAGCCAGGCATATGTGAACAAAATGGATCTGGCTGTTTCGATTTTGACTTTCAGAAATAGGTAGGAAGCTGTATTTGGTATGTAGGCTGTAGAACTGGATGAGGTTTTGTTTGCAAATATGAGTATTGTTTTATTTGCAGTATTATTCATTTAAATACCTAGATTTTAGATTTTCTACCAGTAAACTTTTTAATCATTGAAAATATAAGAATTTTATGTTGTATTTGGGTTTCTTAGGTTACAGAATGTGTTTGACTTGTGTTTTGTCAGGATTTCTTCTGTTGACTACATCTTAGAGTTTGGTGTTTTTATGGATGTGATTATACTGTCAGCTTCTATTTTCATATATTCTTGTAGTCTCTGACTGCTTGTGACTTTTAGTGTTATGAAGTAAGTTTTGAGATAGTCTTGCATGGCGATTAGAGTTTTCTAAACATTAAGCCATTTTAGTATGTTTTGGGTAGTGTAATAC